>NC_137154.1:19484433-20084433 GCF_951394435.1 Stenella coeruleoalba
GCATGTTTTCTTTTTCTTTTTTGTCTTTCTTTGTCCTTTATAAAAGGGCAAACGATGCAAGAATACATCCCCAAATGATTGAATTTATCTGCAAATTGCTTCCAGGTGCTCATACCACTTTCTCTCTCTCTTCAAACAAAAGGAGAAAAAAAAAGATTCAATGTCACAGAAGAGCAGAACCATGAGGAATTTAAATGGTTTTGGTTTTGACCTTATTTTCCATCTGAAATATTGCTTGTTTATACTTCTCCAGTCCATATTTACTTATGCTTACCAGTTTATACCACTAGTATAGTATGAGGCTTTTTTTTATTCTGATTTTCCAGTTGCCAACATAGCACATGACTCACAATAGGCACTAAAGAAGTGTTGACTGACTTAATAATGTGGGGTTTTCAAGTGCTTTAAATTCACTCACTTTAGGGTACCTAATGTACCACAACTTCAGAGGATGTATTGGTAATGACAGATCAAAAGAGATTAGTCATCAATACAGAAAAGAAACAGAGTTTAAACTCTGACAATCTCTGTTTATATTCTTTTTTCTTATTGTAGTTGTAGATGGTACTGTAAGGAGGTTTGAAACAGTATTACTCTGTTATAAACTCAATATACAGCTTTTAATTTTACTTGGCATTCCTCCACCTCTGTTCCTCTTAAGAAATGCAAAGGTAAATATGATAGCAGTTAAACCACCATCTAGCCACTTAGACCAAATTGTTCGTTTTCTGGTACACAAGAGAGCACAAAAGAACAAAGGCAAAAATAGACCAGCTACAAATAAATCCATATAACTCCGTTGGCTTCTAAATTAAATATGCACCATACAGTACATAAGATTATAAATAATGTATCCATATGTGGATTCATATCATCTACATTTGGAACTTTCATTAATTGATAGTGTTGCTTAACTTCAGTGAAAATTAAGAAAAAATCTTAAGGACATCTAAATTAATGAGTTAGTATTATTACTTTCTTATTTTAATAGAGTATGTTAGTTTACTGGATAAATGTTTAGCATGTGGGGTGATATATTGAAACTACATGAACAATATTCATTGTCTTCAACTGTGCATCAGGATTTTTTCCAGTTGTTTATAACTAAAAGATAACTCAGCTAGCTTTAACCAAGAAGGGGATTTTCCAAAAACTGCACCATCAAGGAGTGGAACTAGCCTTAAAGACATCTGAAAAGTAAAAAATGTCATTAGAACCATGTTATCTCTCTCTCTCTCTCTCTCTCTCTCTCTCTCTCTCCCTCTGTCTACCTGTGTTGCTGGACCTCCCTTCCCCTCTTTGTTTCTTTCTCACTGCTTATTTTTTATGCCTTGGAGATCTTGGATTTGTGGTGGGTATCATCAGCCCAGAAAGTTGAAGCATGCATCCTTCCAATTTAGCAATGTTTGAAGGAAAAAAAAGATTCCCTTGATCTGAGATTGCACGTAAACTCCTAGAGAAGCACTCTGATCTGTTTAGTTTGTATGCCTGTCTCTTGGCTGGCCACTATGGACTCCAGGGAGAGTGAATACAATAATTTTACTACCCTCAATAAAGTGTCCACTCTTAAGTCACAGAGTTTGAAAACTATGATTTCCAATGAACTCGAACTTCTTAGGTGCAAGATTGAGCAAGCATCCCAAAGGGGAATTGGTAGGTGAAAAGGACTCTATGTACACAAATACAACACATCCTCTAAAGACAGCTAGTCAGATGAGTGAATATCATCACAAATCTGGAAACATTAATTCATCTTTAAAATTACAGTGAATCAGAAGTGTCAAAGTGCTGTCAATGTGAATACACTCAAACACTATTGTTATGGTGGCAACTAAAATACAGATGAGGTGATTTTTGCACTTCATATGTTTATCCCTTCATTCATTCAGACACATGTTTATTTCCCTCTGCCATGTGCTTAAGGGTCATCCTAATCTCAGTTCAGTTTATTTATTTTTCATTTTTATTTTTTTCTCCTGAATTTTTTTTTTTTTTTTTTTTTTTGCGGTACGCGAGCCTCTCACCGTTGTGGCTTCTCCCACTGCGGAGCACAGGCTCCGGACACGCAGGCTCAGTGGCCATGGCTCACGGGCCCAGCTGCTCCACAGCATGTGGGATCCTCCCGGACCGGGGCACGAACCTGCATCCCCTGCATCGGCAGGCGGACTCTCAACCACTGCGCCACCAGGGAAGCCCTCTCCTGAAAATTTTAAACCCATAGAAAAGGTAAAAGAGTGATACAGTGGGGCTTTTAAAATCCAAGATCCAGTAAAAGTTGATGCATTTGATTTGTATGCTTTCTTAGTTGTTTTAAATCTAAGACAGCCCCTCTACCTTTTCTTTTTTTTTAATTTCAAGGTATATAATTTTTTATGGAGTTTATGCCACTTATCTTGCAGAACATCTTGCATTCTATATTTATCCATTTGTTTTGTCATTATCAGATTTAGATTAAACGCTTTTGGAAAGAATATTACAAAGCTGTTTTTGAATATTTTATTGCATCAATTCGGGAGGCATGTAAATTCAGTTTCACAAAATTGGTAATGCTTAATTTGATTACTTGGTTAGGGAGAGGGGCAATAGAAATTGTAAAAGATAGTCTTTTTTTCCTTTTTGCAAGAGGGTATGTAAATATTCAGTTCCTCAAAAATGGTTCATCAAAATGTTTTAGCATCCTTTGATGACCTTTACCTGAATTAATCATTACTTTGGGGCTTATATCAATAAAATGGTCGTTTTCCCATTCTATCATGTCTTCTACAATTATTAGTCAGAATTTTTCTATAAAGGAAAGTTTTCCTTCTTTTCCTCTCTCTTGTTTTCTAATATGGTTATTATCATCATCACCATCATCATTTTTTCTAGTGTCACTGTAGGTCTATGAATTTTTCAATTCCATGTGTTATGATCTGTTTCTGTTATTATTCACTATTCATTTTACTGCTCAAATTGTCCCACATTTAGTTTGTGGAAGTACCATCACACTAGCTCCTGTGTCCTTGTTTTCAGGCATTAATTGTTCTAAGTTCACTTTATACTTTATCTGCCTAAACCTGGAATCATTCATTTCTACAAGGAGCCTGGTTTCTTTCATTAGGGAATGGTGTTTCAGAAGCAATATTTAAGACCTAAACGTGCTTATGATACTGAAGTGTCATTATTTCTAAGCCTTTTTAGTGAACAGTTGTAGAAAAATATTTTTACAAAATATGAACCTGTATTAATATTTTCCATTATCATCACACTCCACCGCATTCTTTCTCACCTTCTCTAGTTCACATTACTTTTACCTTCTTAAGCAATGAAAGCTGGTTTCCAAAAATATTAGTATATATACTCATATGCTATAATTTACAATATACTAAAAACAATTTTGAATCACACCTCCAACGCTTTTCTCAAGAACAAACCGATAACTCAGTCTTGAGTTTTGTTTTTCTGTTTTTTTGTTTTTAAGATTTTTTTTGCCCTTAGAATACATTCCTTGAGGAGAGTAGTGTTCAAAAGTTATGTGAAATCATGTGTGCTCACGATTTCAATTTGATATGAAGTTAAATGCTGTAATTTCTATTTGCAGTCAATTTTAAGATTTGGTTTTTCTTTCTATTTTGTTTATATATTTTATATTTTGAATATGCAAAATATTGACATGGTTTAAAATTGAAACCATTTTAAAAATTAAATCAAGAAATGTCACACTCTCATTCCTCGTCCTTATCATATGTCATCTACCCTCCAGAAGCCACATTTTTCCTTACTTTCTAGTTTATCTTTCTATAATTTATTTTTGCAAACATAAACAAACATCACCCCCCCCCCCACACACACACACACACACTCTTATTTCCCTTTCTATCTCAGGCAAAAAGTAGCCTATAGACATTCTTTCATTCCTTTCATTTTTCATTTAACAATTCATGCCAAAAAATACTAATGTCAGTTTGTAAAGGTTCTTCCTCATTTAGATTAAGCTTCACTGTACAGCACTATGTGAATGTACCATAGTTTATTCAGTCCAGTTTCTTATGAGTGACATGCATGTAATTTCGGACATTTTCCTTTTCCAACTGACCCCAATGTGAACATATTTGTGCATATATTTTCTCATACCAGTGGACATATAGCTTCACGATCATTTCTCATAAGTGCAGTGCATTATTCTAATAAATTTTCATAAGGTAAACGTGTATGTGGTTTTGACGCAAATTTATTTAATTCCTCTCCATAGTGGTTGCATCACTTTGGTCTTTTTTTAAAATTTATTTATTATTTAAAAATTTTTTAACATCTTTATTGGAGTATAATTGCCTTACAATGGTGTGTTGGTTTCTGCTTTCTAACAAAGTGAATCAGTTATACATATGTCCCCATATCTCTTCCCTCTTGCATCTCCCTCCCTCCCACCCTCCCTATCCCACCCCTCTAGGTGGTCACAAAGCACCGAGCTGATCTCCCTGTGCTATGCGGCTGCTTCCACTAGCAATCTATTTTACGTTTGGTAGTGTAAATATGTCCATGCCACTCTCTCACTTTGTCCCAGCTTACCCTTCCCCCTCCCTGTATCCTCAAGTCCATTCTCTAGTAGGTCTGCGTCTTTATTCCCATCTTGCCCTTATGTTCTTCAGGACAATTTTTTTTTTTTTTTTAGATTCCATATATATGTGTTAGCATAAGGTATTTGTTTTTCTCCTTCTGACTTACTTCACTCTGTATGACAGACTCTAGGTCCATCCACCTCACTACAAACAACTCAATTTCATTTCTTTTTATGGCTGAGTAATATTCAATTGCATATATGTGCCACATCTGCTTTATCCATTCATCTGTTGATGGACACTTAGATTGCTTCCATGTTCTGACTATTGTAAATAGAGCTGCAATGAACACTTTGGTACATGACTCCTTTTGAATTGTGGCTTTCTCAGTGTATATGCCCAGTACTGGGATTGCTGGGTTGTATGGTAGTTCTATTTTCAGTTTTTTAAGGAAACTCCATATTGTTTTACAAAGTGGCTCTATCAATTTACATTCCACCAACAGTGCAAGAGGGTTCCCTTTTCTCCACACCCTCTCCAGCATTTATTGTGTGTAGATTTTTTGATGATGGCCATTCTGACTGGTTTGAGTTGATACCTCCTTGTAGTTATGATTTGCATTTCTCTAATGATTAGTGATGTTGAGCATTCTTTCATGTGTTTGTTGGCAATCTGCATATCTTCTTTGGAGAAATGTCTATTTAGGTCTTCTGCCCTTTTTGGATTGGGGTTTTTGTTTTTTTGATACTGAGCTGCATGAGCTGCTTGTAAATTTCAGAGATTAATCCTTTGTCAGTTGCTTCGTTTGCAAATATTTTCTCCCATTCTGAATGTTGTCTTTTTGTCTTGTTTATGGTTTCCTTTGCTGTGCAAAAGGTTTTAAGTTTCATTAGGTCCCATTTGTTTATTTTTGTTTTTATTTCCATTTCTCTAGGAGGTGGGTCAAAAAGGATCTTGCTGTGATTTATGTCATAGAGTGTTCTGTCTGTGTTTTCCTTTAAGAGTTTTATAGTGTCTGGTCTTACATTTAGGTCTTTAATCCATTTTGAGCTTATTTTTGTGTATGGTGTTAGGGAGTGTTCTAATTTCATTCTTTTAAATGTAGCTGTCCTGTTTTCCTAGCACCACTTATTGAACAGGTTGTGTTTTTTCCACTGTATATTCTTGCCTCCTTTATCAAAGATAAGGTGACCATATGTGTGTGGGTTTATCTCTGGGCTTTCTATCCTGTTCTATTGATCTATATTTCTCTTTTTGTGCCAGTACCATGCTCTCTTGATTACTGTAGCTTTGTAGTATAGTCTGAAGTCACGGAGCCTGATTCCTCCAGCTCCCTTTTTCTTTCTCAAGATTGCTTTGGCTATTAGGGGTCTTTTGTGTTTCCATACAAATTGTGAAATTTTTTGTTCTAGTTCTGTGAAAAATGCCAGTGGTAGTTTGATAGGGATTGCACTGAATCTGTAGATTGCTTTGGGTAGTTGAGTCATTTTCACAATGTTGATTCTACCAATCCAAGAACATGGTATATCTCTCCATCTGTTTGTATCATCTTTAATTTCTTTCATCAATGTCTTATAATTTTCTGCATACAGGTCTTTTTTCTCCTTATGTAGGTTTATTCCTAGATATTTTATTCTTTTTGTTGCAATGGTAAATGGGCGTGTTTTCTTAATTTCAATTTCAGATTTTTCATCATTAGTGTATATGAATGCAAGAGACTTCTGTGCATAAATTTTGTATGCTGCTACTTTACCAAATTAATTGATTGGCTCTAGTAGTTTTCTGGTAGCATCTTTAGGGTTCTCTATGTATAGTATCATGTCATCTGCAAACAGTGACAGCTTTACTTCTTCTTTTCCGATTTGGATTCATTTTATTTCTTTTTCTTCTCTGATTGCTGTGGCTAAAACTTCCAAAATTGTGTTGAATAATAGTGGTGAGACTGGGCAACCTTGTCTTGTTCCTGATATTCATGGGAATGGTTTCAGTTTTTCACCATTGAGGACAGTGTTGGCTGTGGGTTTGTCATATATGGCCTTTATTATGTTGAGGAAAGTTCCCTCTATGCCTACTTTCTGGAGGGTTTTTATCATAAATGGGTGTTGAAATTTGTTGAAAGCTTTCTCTGCCTCGATTGAGATGATCATATGGTTTTTCTCCTTCAATTTGTTAATATGGTGTACCACGTTGATTTGCATATATTGAAGAATCCTTGCATTCCTGGGATAAACCACACTTGATCATGGTGTATGATCCTTTTAATGTGCTGCTGGATTCTGTTTGCTAGTGTTTTGTTGAGGAGTTTTGAATCTATGTTCATCAGCAATATTGGCCTGTAGCTTTCTTTCTTTGTGACATCTTTGTCTGGTTTTGGTGTCAGGGTGATTGTGGCCTTGTAAAATGAGTTTGGGAGTGTTCCTCCCTCTGCTATATTTTGTAAGAGTTTGAGAAGGATAGGTGTTAACTCTTCTCTAAATGTTTGATAGAATTCGCTTGTGAAGCCATCTGGTCCTGGGCTTTTTTTTGTTGGAAGAGTTTTAATCACAGTTTCAATTTCTGTGCTTGTGATTGGTCTGTTCATATTTTCTATTTCTTCCTGGTTTAGTCTCAGAATGTTGTGCATTTCTAAGAATTTGTCCATTTCTTCCAGGTTGTTTATTTTATTGGCAAAGAGTTGCTTGTAGTAATCTCTTACGATCCTTTGTATTTCTGCAGTGTCAGTTGTTACTTCTCCTTTTTCATTTCTAATTCTATTGATTTGAGTCTTCTCCCTTTTTTTCTTGATAAATCTGGCAAAAGGTTTATCAATTTTGTTTATCTTCTCAAAGAACCAGTTTTAGTTTTATTGATCTTTGATATCATTTGCTTCATTTCTTTTTCATTTATTTCTGATCTGATCTTTATGATTTCTTCCCTTCTGCTAACTTTGGGGGCTTTTTTGTTCTTCTTTCTCTAATTGCTTTAGGTGTAAGGTTAGGTTGATGATTTGAGATATTTCTTGTTTCATAAGGTAGGATTATATTGCTATAAACTTCTCTCTTACAACTGCTTTTGCTGCATCCCATAGGATTTGGGTCGTCGTATTTTCACTGTCATTTGTTTCTAGGTATTTTTTGATTCCTCTTTGATTTCTTCAGTGATCTCTTGGTTATTAAGTAGTGTATTGTTTAGCCTCCATGTGTTTGTATTTTTTACAGATTTTTTCCCCTGTAATTAATATCTAGTCTCATAATATTGTGGTCAGAAAAGATACTTGATATGATTTCAATTTTCTTAAATTTACCAAAGCTTGATTTGTGACCCAAGATATGATGTATCCTGGAGAACGTTCCATGAGCACTTGAGAAGAATGTGTATGCTGCTGTTTTCGGATGGAATGTCCTATAAATATAAATTAAATCCATCTTGTTTAACGTATCATTTAAAGCTTGTGTTTCCTTATTTATTTTCACTTTGGATTGTCTGTCCATTGGTGAAAGTGGAGTGTTAAAGTCCCCTACTATGATTGTGTTACTGTCGATTTCCCATTTTATGTCTGTTAGTATTTGCCTTATATATTGAGGTGCTCCTATGTTGGGTGCATAAATATTTACAATTGTTTATCTTCTTCTTGGATTGATCCCTTGATCATTATGTAGTGTCCTTCTTTGTCTCTTGTAATAGTCTTTATTTTAAAGTCATTTTGTCTGATATGAGAATTGCTACTCCAGCTTTTTTTAAATTTCCATTTGCATGGAGTATCTTTTACTATCCCCTCACTTTCAGTCTGTATGTATCCCTAGGTCTGAAGTGGGTCTCTTTTAGAAAGCATATATATGGGTCTTGTTTTAGTATCCATACAGCCAATCTATGTGTTTTGGTTGGAGCATTTAATTCAGTTACATTTAAGGTAATTATCGATATGTATGTTCCTATTACCATTTTCTTATTTGTTTTGGGTTTGTTAATATAGGTCTTTTCCTTCTCTTGTGTTTCCTACCTAGAGAAGTTCCTTTAGCATTTGTTGTAAAGCTGGTTCCGTGTTGCTGAATTCTCTTAGCTTTTGCCTGTCTTTAGAGGTTTTAATTTCTACGTCACTTTAAATATGTCCTGCCGCTCCCTTCTGGCTTGCAGAGTGTCTGCTGAAAAATCAGCTGTTAACCTTATGAGGATTCCCTTGTGTGTTATTTGTTGTTTTTCCCTTGCTGCTTTTAGTATTTTTTCTTTGTATTTAATTTTTGATAGTTTGATTAATATGTGTCTTGGCATATTTCTCCTTGGATTTATCCTGTATGGGACTCTCTGTTCTTCCTGGAGTTGATTATCTATTTCCTTTCCCATATTAGGAAAGTTTTCAACTCTAATCTCGTCAAATATTTTCTCAGTCCCTTTCTTTGTCTCTTCTTCTTCTAGGACCCCTATAATTCGAATGTTGGTGCGTTTAATGTTGTCCCAGAGGTCTCTGAGACTGTCCTCAATTTTTTTCCTTCTTTTTCTTTATTCTGCTCTGCAGTAGTTATTTCCACTATTTTATCTTCCAGGTCACTTATCCGTTCTTCTGCCTCAGTTATTCTGCTATTGATCCCTTCTAAAGAATACTTAATTTCATTTACTGTGCCCTTCATCACTGTTTGTTTGCTCTTTAGTTCTTCTAGGTCCTTGTTAAACATTTCTTGTATTTTCTCCAATCTATTTCCAAGATTTTGGATCATCTTTACTATCATTATCCTGAATTCTTTTTCAGGGAGACTGCCTATTTCCTCTTCATTTTTTATCCCTGATGAGTTTTTGCCTTGCTGCTTCATGTTCTGTGTGTTTCTCTGTCTTCTCATGTTGCCTAACTTACTGTGTTTGGGGTGTCCTTTTCGCAGGCTGCAGGTTTGTAGTTCCCGTTGTTGTTGGTGTCTGTCCCTAGTGGCTAACATTTGTTCAGTGGGTTGTGTAGGTTTCCTGGTGGAGGGGACTAGTGCCTGTGTTCTGGTGGATGAGGCTGGATTTTGGCTGTCTAGAGGACAGGGCCGTGTCTGGTGGTGTGCTTTGGGGGTATCTGTGGCCTTATTATGATTTTAGGCAGCCTCTCTGCTAATGGATTAGGTTGTGTTCCTTCTTACTAGTTGTTTGGCATAGGGTGTCCAGCACTGGAGCTTGCTGGTCGTTGAGTGGAGCTGGGTCTTGCTGTTGAGATGGAGATCTCTGGGAGATTTTTGCTGTTTGATATTATTTGGCACTGGGAGGTCTCTTGTGGACCAGTGTCCTGAACTTGGCTCTCCCACCTCAGAGGCACAGCCCTGACACCTGGCTGGAGCACCAAGAGCCTGTCATCTACATGGCTCAGAATAAAAGGGAGAAAAAGAAAGAAAGAAAGAAAGAAAAACAAAGAAAGAAAGAGAGAAAGAAATAAGAAGAAATAAAATAAAGTTATTAAAATAAAAAATAATTATATTAAGAAAAAAAAAAAAACGACAAACAGAACCCTAGGAGAAATGGCAAAAGCAAAGCTATACAGACAAAATCTCACCCAGAAGCATACACATACACACTCACAAAAAGAGAAAAGGGGAAAAAAATATATATATCATTGCTTCCAAAGTCCACCTCCTCAATTTGGGATGGTTCGTTGTCTATTCAGGTGTTCTACAGATGCAGGTACATCAAGTTGATTGTGGAGATTCAATCCGCTGCTCCTGAGGCTGCTGGGAGAAATTTCCCTTTCTCTTCTCTGTTCTCACAGCTCCTGGGCTTCAGCTTTGGATTTGGCCCCGCCTCTGCGTGTAGATGCCCTCGCCTGAGGGCATCTGTTCTTTGCTCAGACAGGAGGGGGTTAAAGGAGCAGCCGATTCGGGGGCTCTGGCTCACTCAGGCCGAGGGGAGGGAGGGGTACGGATGTGGGGCGAGCCTGCGGCGGCAGAGCCCGGCGTGACGTTGCAACCAGCCTGAGGCGCGCCGTGCGTTCTCCTGGGGAAGTTGTCCCTGGATCCTGGGAACCTGGCAGTGGCAGGCTGCACAGGCTCCCAGCAGGGGAGGTGTGGATAGTGAAAACATCTCTTGTCTCTTCGGCAGCTCCAGACTTTTCACGGACTCCCTTCCGGCTAGTCGTGGCGCACTAACTCCTTCAGGCTGTGCTCACGCCGCCAACCCCAGTCCTCTTCCTGGGATCTAAGCTCTGAACCCTGAGCCTCAGCTCCCAGCCCCCGCCCACCCCGGCGGGTGAGCCGACAAGCCTCTCGAGCTGGTGAGTGCCGGTCAGCCCTGATCCTCTGTGCGGGAATCTCTCCGCTTTGCCCTGCACACCCCTGTTGCTGCACTCTCCTCTGTGGCTCTGAAGCTTCCCCCCTCCGCCACCCTCAGTGTTCGCCCGTGAAGGGGCTTCTAGTGTGTGGAAACCTTTCCTCCTTCACGGCTCCCTCCCACTGGTGCAAGTCCCGTCCCTATCCTTTTGTCTCTGTTTATTCTTTTTTCTTTTGCCCTACCCAGGTACGTGGGGAGTTTCTTGCCTTTTGGGAGGTCTGAGGTCTTCTGCCAGCGTTCAGTAGGTATTCTGTAGGAGTTGTTCCACATGTAGATGTATTTCTGATGTATTTGTGGGGAGGAAGGTGATCTCTGCGTCTCACTCCTCCTGCCATATTGAAGCTCTTCCACTCTGCTCTTTAACAAGCAAAGTCAGATAGTGACTGCTTTTTCAGAGATTGACCTAAGAATTTGCTGTTATAATTTAAAAATTTTTGTCAAACTGTTGTCATGGTGAAAAATATCTTACTGAAGTTTTATTTTCTATTTCTTCTACTACGAGTAATTTGGATTATCTTTTCACATGTTGAAGGGCCTTTGATTTACATTTATTTGCAAAGTACTTTCCTTGAGAAATATTTTGGTAATTGTTTCCTTTAAAAATTTTTACCTTTTTATTTTGAACTAATTTGGTATCACAGGAAAGTTGCAAAAAAAATGCAGAGTAATATCTCAATGTGGTCTTCACTCTATTTCCCCGAATGCGAATTTCACACATAACCATAGTACACCTAATGAAACTAGCAAATTAACACTTTACTCAACTACACACCATATTCAAATTCTATCAGTTTTTCCACTAATGTCTTTCTTCTGTGCTAGGATCCTATATAGACCTCTTTGAGCTTGAAAAGTATTTATATCTTAAGGAGATTGGCTTCTTTTTCTGTGATATAAGTTACCAATATATCCTTCCAATTTGTCATTTGTCTGTGTTCCCTCTCACTGGAACATGCATCTGTCATTCACTACACTCCATTTCCATATGCCTGGCTAATTTTAAGCTAGTTAAGTTCTTGTAATTCTCTGTTCACAGCACTCTCAGAGTTTCCCTCATTGCATTTTATCAACAGTCAAACTTCTTCATCTGGTTACTGCTTGTTTTTTTCTCTCTCCTCACTCAGTTATAAAAACCATGAATGCAGGATCTATGTTTAGTTATCACCATACAGCCAGCTCCTGTAAGAGTACCTGCCACATATTCACGTTTTACTTGTTACCATTATCTATTGAGTTCATTAGCTAGATCATCAAGAAACTATGTCATACAAAGAATCATTGAAGAAGTAAGAATATTTAGTTTGGAACAGGGAAGGTTATATAGAAACATGATATATGTCTTCAAATATTTCAGAAGTAACCATGTAAAAAATTAGATTTATGTTATGTAACTCCGGAGGCCAATCAGGACAGCAAAATTCAGCTAATTTTTTTCCAAAATTAGAAACTGTTTTTCTAATCTTTTCTTTTTTAGCTAGAAGAATAAAAAAAGCTGTCTGACAATGGAAGTGTCTTCTTAGCCATAGAGTATTTTTAAAGAGAAAATGAATCTCAGTCTGATGAACAGGTTGGAGAGGAGGTTCATGAATAAAATTGGTTTGACTAAATAAATTCTACCAAGTATATTTCCAAAGTTAAGATTGTATAAAGCCATGAAAAAGAACTTTAAGGGTAAATGTTGACATAGCTGTTCTTTTTTGAAGAAAGAACTAATTGATGAATGAATTCATAATGGTAACATTTTGGCAATTAAACAGCTAAATGAGAATGTATTTTGGGTAGTAAATATTTCTGATCACCAGAAAATAATACTATATTTGTAGTTTTTTCTCAGCTATTGTTCTAGATGATACCAATTTGTGTGAATCATGCACTAATCTGATATATCTATTAAAAATTGAAGCTATTTGCATCTGTTGTTAGTTTTTTTTTTTCCTAGATAGAAAATCACACCAACTATAAGCATGTTAGACTTTAGATGGGGGTTTGGAATTTATATATGAATTAATGAAAAAGAGCTAAAAACTGAGTCTTAATGATAGAAATATACATTTCTACAGGTACTTGAGTAGTACCTGAAGTAAATAAACTAATGCATATGCTTGAAGAATAAGAAACTTAATTTTATGTTTAATCTCAAATTTTAAGTAATGGGTTTTGGGAAATAACATGTCCCACTAATTATACCAGTGTTGCCATGGCATCCCAAGGTACCCTCAAAATGTTTCATTTGTGAACCAACATGTCTTTAACCCATATTTTATTTGTTCACTAATGACAAATTCAGTGCTGATATCTAATTGCGTGTTGATTAGAAGGATATAAACACACTAAACCTAATGTTAAAGCATAGCACATATGGCAGAAAGAGCCAAAATCTGTGAAATGCAGTGGAAGTGAATTATTAAATCAAATATTGAACCCTAGGAGTTTCTTTGCTTATGGCTAGCTACCCAGTTGGAAGGGCCAGTTATTTTTCTGTTTTCTTAAATACAGACATTCTGCACATCACCATATGCTCAAAGAAATTCTGCAATTTCATAATCTATTCTACATTTTCTGAGTACATTTTATTTGCCACAGAGGGCGAGTTTGCAAATGCACCTGCACAGTTTGATGTTTATAAAAATGGCAATTATGATGATGTACCATTGAAATAAAACTTTGCTGGATAGAAATTAAAGAGTGAAAACAATGATCTGCTAAAAACTATTATTTTGTCAGGCTTTCCATTCATCAAAATTGCAATTAATTTCTTCCTCTCCAGTGTCATTGTGGTTGAAACAAAGACCAGTAATCTAACATCTGGTTGCAGATTTAAAAAGAGAACACTGCCTTCTTTCACAAAGCTCTGTAAGTATTGTGTTTACATTGTTAAATGAGATAGTTAAAATTTTCTAGTGTTCAATGTTTTATATTTATTCTGATTTAGACTCTGGGAAATTTGCAATCCAAGTATGAAAGATGTGTTTGATAAAAAAATGAATGTCTTGAAACAACCTCTCTTGCATTTTAGTTGCTTTGAGATGTCTGCAATATTAAGATTTTAAAAATAATGTTAGTGCGTTGTTAGCATTCACTTTACATTTCATATGAAACAATTACTTATTGTACATAAAGAAATCCAGAGTTTGCAAGGGTTAGTCCTCATCTTCTCATTTTACTTGCAACCCACCACTTCATTCTGAATGAATCCCCTTACTATGTATGTTCTTTCATGTTCCCTGCTTTTATACCTTTATACCTTTTGCTTTTCGCATTCATTTCTTCCCCTCTCTCCATCTGTTTGTCTGAGAAAGTCTTTATTTCTTCTTTGCTTCTGAAGGATAATTTCATAAAGTACAGAATTCTTGGTAGTGTTTTTTTTTTTCTTTTAACACTTTACGTGTTTAACTGACATTTTCCTTCCTTGCATGGCTACTGAGAAAAAAGTCAGATATAATTCCTATCTTTGTTCCTCTATGTGAAAGTTGTTTTCCTCCTCTGGTTTCTTTCCGATTTTTTTTCATTATATTTGACCTTCTATAGTTTGAAAATTATATACCCAAGAGTAGTCTTTTTGTTTTTGCTGTTTTTGTTCTGTTGGCATTTATCCTGCTTGTTCTCTGAGTTTCCAGGATCTGTGCTTTAATATCTGCCATTAATTTGGAGGAAATTCTTAGTCATTATTTTTTCAAATATTTCTTCTCTTCTCTGTCTCTTTTCTCCTTCTGTTATTCCCAATTATGTGACTACAGCTATCTTTTGTAGTTGTCCTACAGTGCTTGGATATTCTGTTCTGTTTTTTCAGGCTTTTGTGCTCCTTGCCTTTTGGTGTCCAAGGATTCTCTAGCTCAGACATTCTTTCCTCAGCTGTGTCTGGGCTACAAAGTATCAAAAGCATTCTTCATTTTTGTTACATTGTTTTTTATCTCTAACATTTCTTTTTTTGGGTTCTTAGGATTTCCACCACTCTGCTTACATTGTTCATCAGGCTTTGCACGTTGTCTAGTTTATCCCGTAGAGCACTTAGCCTAAAAATCATGGTTGTTTTAAACTCCTGGTTTGATAATTCCAACATCCCTGCTTTGTCTGATCTGATGCATGCTCTCTCTTGTTAAATTGTGTATTTTGCCTTTTAGTTGGCCTTATAATTTTTCCTTGATAAGTGGACAAAGTGTACAGAGTAAAAGGAACTGCTCTAAATAGGCCTTCAGTGAGATATGGGGAAACAGGTAGCATTCTATAGTCATATCAGTAGGTCTCAGTCTTTTAGTGAACTTATTTGTCTGGATTATAAATTTCATAAGAGTTTCTCAGTCTTTTTCTCCCCATTTGGTGGGACAGGATGGCTGGAGTGGGCTAGAGTGGGGTATTTCTCTTCTCCCAGGTCAGTTAGGCTCTGATAATACCCCAGCAGATTAGGCTCTATTTAATTAGTTTCCTCTAAAAGCAGGCCTCGTTAAGAATAGAATGCTCAGGCTTCCCGGGTGGTGCAGTGGCTGAGAATCTGCCTGCCAATGCAGGGGACACGGGTTCGAGCCCTGGTCTGGGAAGATCCCACATGCCGTGGAGCAACTGGGCCCATGAGCCACAACTACTGAGCCTGCGCATCTGGAGCCTGTGCTCCGCAACAGGAGAGGCCCCGACAGTGAGAGGCCCGTGCACCGCGATGAGGAGCGGCCCCTGCTCGCCGCAACCAGAGAAAGCCCTCGCACAGAAACGAAGACCCAACGCAGCCAAATAAAAAAAAAAAAAAAAAAAAAGAATAGAATGCTCTGGTGTATTTAAAATGGTTTCTTTTTCTCTCCCCCTGCTAGAAGCATGAGAGGATTATTCTTCATTATTCACCTTGATAAACTGGTTAAGCTCTTGGAAGTGAACTCTTTACTGATTTTTAACTCTGTTCACCATTTTACTTGTTGTTAGGACAGTGTGGTGACTTCAAGATTCCTTACTTGTGGAACCAAAAATGAGAAGTATTTAGATGGCTGTTTTTTGGCTAGAGAGGAATGGTGGTATAGACCTATGGAACTCCTAAGTTGGTATATGTAACCCTAGCTGCAGTTAGATTCATGTATTGGGGTCACAGTTTGTCACTCATCACTCTGTTTCTTCTTTTCTGTTTCCTTAATTGCAAACTTTGCCTAGGAATGACTGTTGCCTACCCTTCAAACTCTGAATCAATACTGTGTTACTGTAAGAAGCTCAGACTGGCTTTTATAATTAAAGTACTAGGGCTTCCCTGGTGGCACAGTGGTTGAGAGTCCGCCTGCCAATGCAGGGGACGCGGGTTTGTGCCCTGGTCCGGGAGGATCCCACATGCTGCGGAGCGGCTGGGCCTGTGAGCCATGGCCGCTGAGCCTGTGCGTCCGAAGCCTGTGCTCCGCAACGGGAGAGGCCACAACAGTGAGAGGCCCATGTACCGCAAAAAAAAAAAAAAAAAAAAAAAAAAAAAAAAAAAAGAAGAAGGAGACAGGCAGCATTCAAATTAATTCTTGTCTCTAGTATCGATGAAGAGTTAGCCAAATAGAATGGGCCTGCCTCACTAAAATATGAAAATCCAACAATGACCACAAAATTTAGATAGAAATCTGAACAACAGAATTCCTTCTAATTCATTGGTTTTATATTAACAGCATAAACCATATGTCTTATGTATTGTTTTGTTTTTTAAGATCTGATATCGTCCCCAATTGATATAAAAATATATCTGGCTCAGAGAGTTTTGACTGTATTTTGCCCAAAAATTATAAGTGGCAGAGGTAAAATTTGAATAACAGCTGTCTACAAAGTCTATATTTAAAATATGAGTGGTCAACGGTGACCACAGGTCTTCTAATGGAATGATCCCTATTGTTTTCATTAGCTTTAGATCCAAAGCACATGACAGATTTGAAAATTGTTCAAAATTCCCAATTCCTAGATGCCTGAATTGTTTTCTGAAGTATCAAAATTATTTCCCTTCTTTTTTGCTGTAATTCAAATATTGTTTTTCCCTGAAAGATCTATGAATGTGTAGCAACTTAATCAAATTGTCTAGAACTGAAGAAGAAAAAAATCTCACTATTATATAGTGATCTTCTGTGAATAATATTTAAGTAGGAATAATATATAAATAATAGTTAACAGAGATTGTTCAGCTTTCACATTTCACCTTCCTTCTAGTGATAAAAATCATCACAGGAAGAAATGCCATGTTTTATTTGTTAGGACCCTGAAGAGATCAAAATAAATAAAAAATAGGATGTGGGGCTGGGGGTAAGATTGATATGAGATTTCACTGAAATGTTAAATATTCTGTTTATGATAGATTCACCCCTTGTCTTCTCTATTGTCAAAGTTGTTAAAGCTGAAAGGCTTTGAGGCAAGAGATGAAGAGACTACAAATGCACCAGAACATAGTTAGAAGTATGACTTGTTATATGAGTTTATGTATGATACCAAGGAAATCATGTTTTTGGAAATAAAACTACATAGAGAAGATACATGATCAATACAAATGTGGATTGTGTCTTATGTCTACAACAAAGGTCTACTGTTGTCTTTTGGGATCCACACTCTCTGCTCTATAACTTAATTTCCAAAAAGCATCCAGAGTAATTAAAATGTAAGTTAGATTATATTGCTTTATACTTAACTATTTCCAATCTCCTAAAACAGGTTTTTTTAACCTGGACACTATAACATTTTAGGCAGGGTAGTTCTTTGCAGTGAGAAACTGTCCTGTGTATTGTACAATGTTTAGCATCATCCTTCAACTCACTAAATGCCAGTAACATCTTCACACACCGCCCCCCCCCCATCTGTGACAACCAAAAATGTGTTCACATTGCCAAGTGTCCCCTAGGGAGCAAAACTGTCACCTTGTTGAGAATCATTGTGCCAAAGACTGTACACAATTCAAAATAAATTTCACACTCATTATCCTAGCCTACAAAATCCCAAACTGATCTGCTCATATTTGCACAGGCCACATGCAAAGCCCCACCCCCAATGGCAGGAGAAGAAGAACACTTTTGTAAAGGGGAAAAGGAAGTTGGGAGGGCTATCATAAGGGAAGAGTCCATGGCTTCTCACTGGCTGAGTGCTTGCCCAGAAAGAAGAGGAGTCTTTCATCTTCCTGTTGGGCTCTGCTATGGTCACAGGTCATGAGAGCTCTCCATACTAGTCTCCTGACACTATTTAATTGAATTTTCTGTCTATTAATTTTTACAAGCCGTTAAATAAATTGTTCTCTCAATTTGGACTACTCGATCTCAAGATCTTCAAGTAAGTAGCTCTTTCACATCTCTTATCGGGCTTCCCTGGTGGCGCAGTGGTTGAGAGTCCGCCTGCCGATGCAGGGAACAGGGGTTCGTGACCAGGTCCAGGAAGATCCCACATGCCGCGGAGCGGCTGGACCCGTGAGCCATGGCCGTTGAGCCTGCGCGTCCGGAGCCTGTGCTCCGCAATGGGAGAGGCCACAACAGTGAGAGGCCCGCGTGCCGCAAAAAACAAAAACATCTCTTATCAATTGTCACTTCCTGAGGACCTTCCTTGTCGACTCTACTTAAATTAGCCACCTAGTCCTTTGCATGGCATCACCTTGTTTTATACCTTTCATAAAACTTATTACTGTATTTTGAAATTTATGTGTTTTTTTTAATACCCTTCCGCTGGAATATAAGGTACATACAGACACTTTGAGTTTTTATACATTTTTATTAAACCTAAACATTATTCTAAGCATGAGGAGCATAGTATTAAAATGCCAAAAACATGTCTCAATAAACACACAAGCTGTAAAAATCAAGTAGAATTTAATTATTTAGTCATATCAGGACTGGACTAAGTTACAATAAATATAAGAAATGTGTTCAAGTTCTATAAATCTGTATCGAAGGTGAGAGTCGTTAAAAAGTTTTAATTCCTCTCTCCAATAAGATAATTAGCTTTAGTATCATCCATGTGTATGATATGATAATGAATGGGAAGATGACAAAAGAATGAAAGAGAATGAAGGGTATGAGAATAAATAAATGAGAAGCTCCCTAACTGCTCCAGGTGGTAAAAGATGCTCTGTTCTCTCTTTTTCTATTGCACTAATGTATCTACGCTGTAATAATGAACATGAGGTCTCCAGCGGGTTATAAGGTTTTTGAGGGCAGAACCATGACTTTTCATTCAGTTCTCTGCAGCAATTTTCACAGTCTTGATATAAGTAGACCACCAGTAAATGTTTCTCTACTGACTGGTGAATACATAGCATTTGCGTATTGATTATTTTGTTCATGAATCATGGTTTATGTAATCCATCAACATTTATTGTTTACTCTGTAATCCTCAAGCACTGTTTTAGGCACTAGGATTTCACTATCATGCATGTTTTTACCTTTACCTTCTCTTCTCTTGGGTATCATGAAAAAATGCTTGAACAGTAAGAGCTCTGCCCACTTTCCCGACTCTCCCAAAAAAAGGAATAAAGAAATGCAGTAATACTAAACAGACAGAACTTCACTGTTTGAGCTTTACTTTTCTTTAATTTGAAAGCCTGCAACCCAGTCAGTGAAATTAATGATGGGGAAATCGAGAATCAATGAAAGGAAATACGTTCTTTGCGTTGTGTATAGTCAGGCGATAGAATTCTCTGACTCAGGTGAAATCAAGTCAAATAATGTGGCTGGATATGACAGTAGAAGAGAAAGCTTTACCTTCATTCTTAGCTCTTGTAGTTATTAGTCTATTGATCAAACACAGGGGAAATTTATCTTTTGCTTCTAGGCATATCGATATGTTGATTGTCTGCAAAGATAAATGTGTGATGCTTTGATCTTCTGTGGAATTTATGTTTCAGTGTGCAAGCAGGGGAGGATTGATGTATGGGATTGATTTTAGTGCTCCAGAGAAGCTAGAGATCAGTTACCTAAATTGAACCTGCGTGACAAACAGAATGTTCCAAATCATGTTTTATAAGACCTTCAAAAATAAGCAATGAAACAGCTATTAAAGAAAAAAAGGAATTGAAAGATAAAACGTATTTATGGTAAATTTCCTTTATGTAAAATAACCCTGGATTGGTAGAAAAAGAGAGGGAAAAATGTGTATTGAGTACTGATTCTAGACACAATTTAAATGGTCTTACCTAGTTATTCTAATGATCCTAGAAAATGATAGAGGAAAACTACTGACTTAAAGTAAACCATGTATAGGGGCTTTCCTAGTGGCGCAGTGGTTGAGGGTCTGCCTGCCGATGCAGGGGACAA
Source organism: Stenella coeruleoalba (assembly GCF_951394435.1). Taxonomy (NCBI): domain Eukaryota; kingdom Metazoa; phylum Chordata; class Mammalia; order Artiodactyla; family Delphinidae; genus Stenella; species Stenella coeruleoalba. Next base: position 19,504,463 of record NC_137154.1, read on the forward strand.
GGGTTCGTGCCCCGGTCCGGGAGGACCCCGAGTGCCGCGGAGCGGCTGGGCCCATGGGCCATGGCCGCTGGGCCTGCTCGTCCGGAGCCTGTGCTCCGCAGCGGGAGGGGCCACGGCGGTGAGAGGCCTGCGTGCCGCAAAAAAAAAAAAAAAGTAAACCATGTATTAGCAAAGATTGCATTCTCTGTATATTGGTAAAATTTTAATATTAAAAACAATGCATGAAATTTTTCATTATATTTTCTTAAGATAAAATAACTAAAGAAAGATGACCTGCAATGAAATCAGTAAATAAACTTATGGCTCTCTGATATCTAAGCTTGTGTTTAAACCTCTCAACACCATTTTGCCAAGGAGAAAATTGAAGCTCATAATGGATAAACAATTTAGTTGTGGTGTGTCACAGTAAAAGAGGAGGAGAGAACATTTTGTGAATATCTGGAGTATGTTCTTCAGAATAAAAATCACGGTAGACATTTTACTTTTATTTAGAAAATGCCCTGGGCCATTACTTTACCACAAAATAAACTAAAATGAACATTTCAAGTGTGCTTTTAATAGAAAAGTCTGATTTTAAAAAGGAAATAATCATTTGAGAGTAAAATTTAATTTAAATCTTTCCCTGCAAACCTCCTAATAATATTTCTCACAGAACAGAATTCCACAAGAAGATTTATTTATATCACATCTCACTGCTCATTGTAGTGTCCCAAAGGCTTTATGCAGAGTAATTTAAGCATCAGGAACCAAGAGATTGTGTGTATATAAAGACAAAATCATGTTTCATAGCAAAGAGATACACAACACTGAGTGGGAGAAGAATTTGAGGGAAATTATCAATACACCACTTTTCTAATTTCAAGCTCACACAATGAACGGGCACAAATTAGTAAAATCCTCAAGAAAAATATGCAGGCATAGGTAGTTATACAGATTTTCTGGCTTAAATTCATTAGTATCGTGATTTGGTACGCTAATTTAGACAACACATATTTGTTGAACTTGTTCTAGGTGTCAAGCACTGTTTCAGATTCTCGTTATGTAGCAGAGAAAGAAATTGACACCGTTCCTGCCCTCATGGAACTTGCAGTCTAGTTGGAGAGATCAATATTTTTCAAATAGATATATAACCAAAAATATACAGATAAAAATGTCTTTAGTTTCAAGAAAAAGTAAAGTGCTATGATGGCATATAACAGGTGATGTCTAATTTGAAAGATTGGGAAGAACATTCCTAAGAAAACTGGGAGGTGAAGACTCTTTACACAAGTGCCTGTGAGGAAAGGATATGGGCAGTGTATTCAAGTAAGGCGAAAAACAAATTTACAGGGTCTGAAAAAGGAAGAGAAAAAATGCCAGAGTCTAGTGAAATGGGTAGGGGCTTGAGAGAGAATTTGTGAATAAGACTTACCTTATGGCCAAAACAACCTCCAAATTTCAATCTCTTACAAGAACATCTGTTTACTTCTTACCGTGTAATATGAGTGCTACATGGTTGCTGTAAACTTACTGCGTTCCTATCACTTCTCATGGGCTCGTCTGGAATCAGTCTGGGGTTAGCTTGGCTCTACATGGCTTCCCATTTTGGTCCCCAGCCACTCTGTTCTCATGGTGGGGGAAATACACTGCACTTACCAGACAGCATGGGAAGGGGGAAGAACAAATAGATCATTGTTAACAAATGACATAATCTACTACTACTGCCTTCTTTTTTATTACAAATATTTGCTTCCCTCCTATGAGCGGAATACACTCAATATCGTCCCCAAGCCACCCAGGAAGTTCAGCGACATATCTGACTCAAATTACAAGATCTCATGATCTACCTAAAGTGAGTTTTGAGTTCCTTTTGATCATGGAATCTCCATACGAAAACTACAAGTCATCCAGAGATACATGAGCTAAAAATACCGAATATACCAAAACATGGAGTGAAAAAGGAGTGACACTCCCTGTGAACCCCTCCATTCAGAAAAGGAAGGGAAGGGGAGGGTGGAATAGTCACTGGTTCTAATCACTTTTGAAGCAATTCAGGCAAATGTTGTAATGTCTCTTTACTCCTGTAACAAGGGACTTTCCTTCCCCCAAATATTATAGAGCTTCCTTAAAAAAAATGAACTAGGGGCTTCCCTGGTGGCGCAGTGGTTGAGAGTCCGCCTGCCAATGGAGGGGACGCGGATTCGTGTCCAGGTCCGGGAGGATCCCACGTGCCGCGGAGCGGCTGGGCCCGTGAGCCATGGCCGCTGAGCCTGCGCGTCCGGAGCCTGTGCTCCGCAACGGGAGAAGCCACAACAGTGAGAGGCCCGCGAACCGCAAAAAAAAAAAAAAAAAAAAAAAAAGAACTACTTTATTCCAGTCATTTTTGCATACCAAAAGCAACATCAACAATTCTTTTCTTGCTAGAATTAATAAAGGGTACTTTGAGCTTACCAGACTTCCACACAATCATACACTTGATCTCTTTTTCCAAGTCATTTTGTCTGACAGGATTTATTGGGGGCCAACTTCACGCAAACAGACCTTAATCTGGTCTTTGCCCAGCATCTGGGTCTTAATCTGAGAATCTTTTACAAAATGAGGATAAGAAAAATTGACTCTTTCAACACTGAAACCCATGGAATTTCTGGTTCCTTTCTTTTCTCTTTCATCTCTAATTACGAAAAGACCAATTATTTTCTAAACATTTCATGTAACCGAACGTACCTAATGACCCACAATTCATGATCTACAGCCACAGTTTCTTTAGATACATTTTATCTTCCTACCAGTTTATCAATAATGACAGCTGTATCAAATATTTCATCACTGCAAGTTTGGGGTAATATTTTTCATCCTCCTATAATGGTTTACTTGTAACCTGCCACCCAGCCTTAAAGCCAACACTATATACTTTTTATTTTATGTTAGCCTCTACTTTTAGATTCCAATTAATGTATTAGTTAAATTCTGCTAGGTTATTTGTATAATAACCCAGCTTAAAATCTCAACTGGTTACAAAAACATATTATTTCTAATTTGCGTTACATGAGAGTTGTGGGTCAGCCATGGTTCTCCTGGCTCAGCTGGGGTCTGCAGGGCTCTGATGAGCTCATGTGGGCTCTTATAACTCCACAGGTCTTCTCATTCTGGAACATAGGCTAATTGGATATCTTCTGTTATAGGCTACTCTTCTCATAAGAAAGGTCTGGAGGAAAAGAGTTTCCAGATAAACCATCCAATCATATATTTTTACTTACATATGACAGATCCTAGAAGCAAAAATGTCACATGATAAAGCTCAAAATTAATAGGGCAAGTAAAAATGGCAAAGGTATGGAGAGAACAAATAATTATAAACAAATAATATAATCTACAACCCTCACAATAAAAAATATTAGGGAAAAATCAAAGCATTTAGAATCACATAAACCTAGTTTCTTGTGTTGCTATTGTTCTCTACCAGGTGTTCAGTCTTGGGAAATACCATGACATTTATAAAACTGGTTCTTTATCTTCAAGAAAGGGATAATAATTTCTTCTGTGTTGGATGTTTGGTAAACTAAAAACTAGAAAAAATTATACAATCTGGAGCAAAACACTTTACATTTAGTAGATGTTCAGTAAGTGTCAGATAGAATTTATGTACTTATTCATTCATAGGAGTAGAAATTTTGAGTAGCCATATATTTATTCTAATTCTATTCATATCTAATCTAACAATAAGGATAGATCTTTAATGATTTACCTAAAAATTCACTAATATGAAGAGAAAAAGAAAGTTGAAAAGAGAACCTTGTGGTTTTGAAAACTGGCTCACAGGTAACACATCAGATGTTTTTATATCCTAGAATTAGTGATAGGGTATTAGGCTTAGGAGAAATTTACTTACATATGAATAGGTTCTGCAGGAAGACATGGGATTAATTTGACAGCTATAACATTTCTTATCTTACTCTTAAATGTACCTTAAAGATCTCATAGAATTGATGAGATTCTCAAAACACTGGCAAAAATAATGTGAAGCTGATGAAATTTGGAAAAGAATATTTTAAATGTTGGGCCTTGCTTCTAGTGAAATCATGATATATGTCATTATTCTTACTTTAACACTAATTGATGTTTTAAAAAAATTCATATTTTTACATTCTAAATTGAATTTCAAACTTTCTAAATATTGCAGTTCAAAAATCAAACTTTATATTTTTTCCTTAAATTAGGCTTAAACTAAATATATTTTTAAGATCTCAGAAAACTCATGGCCAATCCCTTGCAGAGGTGGAATTGCTCATTTAAAGAAAAAAATAACCAAATTGTAACCTATCCATAGAAAAAAAATTATCTCCAATGTAGGAGATCATTTATGGAAAAAAATGGTAAATAATCAGTAATTATTTGGCAAATATAACTAATATTTTGATTGAAAACCTAATACTAGCCTTCCTCAACATTACAGAAAAAAAAACCCATTAAATCAATGTTAGAGGATTCTTTCCCTAGTTCTACTAGAAATTAATACATGCTTAGATTTTAAACAAATTATGTTTAATTTTCTTTAATTATGCTTTATTTTCATTAAAATATTTACTGATTTCCTAATGGGAATTATAGTGTGTCACATTTAAACACTGTATTAGTTAGCTGCTGTGACGCAAAGCCGTATAACAAAACCCACCAAAATTTCAGTATTTTATAACTGCAACTTTTTGATTTTGTTTCTTGCCCACTGTACATTTTGGTTGCAGGCTCTGCTTTACTTCTTTTCCTCTCTAGGTTTGAGGATGGAGAAACGATAGAGGGAAAAGGGAAGGAGGTACACTACTAAGTAGCTATTAAGTATTCTATTTGAAAATTGAATATTTCACATCCATTCACATTCCATTAAACAAAGTAAGTCATATCACCAATCTGGAAGTAAAATGGGGTAGGGATGTAAAAATCCTTCTGATACGGGGGTGGAGATATATCATAAAGAGATAAAGTGAATATATTTTAAATATTATAACTTATCACAAACATTTGTCAGACGTTAAAGATTTTCATTTACTTAATTTCCATTTCCAGTGATTGTGCACTTTTATTACGTGCTGCACGTAATTGTTTGAGTGTATATGTATGTGTCATGAGCAAGTATATCAGGGAGTAAACATTTAAATATTTCAAAGAAAAGGTTGGAGAGATTTGAAATGTCATGATAGTGTAATGTGATAGGAAAACTATATTTTCAGAATGATTATTTGCTGATTATGTAGAGAAAGGGATAAACCAATAGGTTTTCAGAGTTTGTGACTCAGATAACAAGTTTACATTAATTAGTGTTCCCCTCCGGCTCCAGTCTGTCTCTATGTAATGAAGTGCAAAATGAGATTGACTGTGCCAATAAGCCATGTAGCTGAAAAATACTACCTAATTGGTTTGTTGTGCTTCTACTCAGCCACATCATGTATGAAGGGCTGTGGTGATGTCACAGGGTTACAGGGTTATAGGATTGCAATCTAGGACAAGAAAACATGAGTTTTGCCATTCCTATGATATAAAATAGATTTGGGGGAAAATCTCGCCAATTTTATTTTATGGTACTATTAGCCCAAAGGAACAGAGAAACTAAAGTACCTAAACATCTACTCAATTCACATTTACCACAGTTGTCGATTTTATAAAGTATCCTGACTCAGATACTCTCAGATCTTTCTGAGTTGCACTACAATATGTTCCACTGCCCATTTTTATTAAAAATCTTATGAGTTTTTTTTGCCTGTGACTGTATTAGACAATGTATTTTTATTTAAAACACTTTAAAAATTTTCATAAAAATTTTAAAGGCTACTTTCCATTTACAGTTATTACAAAATATTGACTATATTCCCCATGTTGTACAATACATCCTTGAGCCTATCTTATACCCAATAGTTTGTATCTCCCACTCCTCCACCCCTATATTGCCCCTCCCCCCCCACTGGTAACCACTCATTTGTTCTATCTATGAGTCTGCTTCTTTTTTGTTATATTCACTGATTTCTTGATTGTTTTTAGATTCCACACACAAGTGATATCATACAATATTTGTCTTTCTCTGTCTGACTTATTTCACTTAGCATAATACTGTCCAAGTCCATCCACGTTGTTGCAAATGACAAAATTTCATTCTTTTTTATGGCTGAGTAGTATTCCACTATATATATAGTGTGTATTTATATACAGATATACATAATACACACCACATCTTCTTTATCCAATCATCTGTTGATGGACACTTAGGTTGCTTTCATGCCTTGGCAATTGTGAATAGTGCTGCTTTAAACATTGAGTTGCATGTAACTTTCAAATTAGTGTTTTTGTTTCTTTCAAATATATACCCAGGAGTGGAATTGCTGGGTCATATGGTAGTTTTATTTTTAGTTTTTTGAGAAACCACCATACTGTTTTCCACGGTGGCTGCACTAGTTTACATTCCCGCCACAGTGCCCCAAGGTTCCCTTTTCTCCACACCCTCAACAACATTTGTTATTTGTGTTCTTCTTGATGATGGTCATTCTGACAGGTGTGAGGTTATAACTCATTTTGGTTTTGATTTGCATTTTCCTGATGATTAGTGATGTTGAGCATCTTTTCATGTTCCTGTTGGCCACCTCTATTTCCTCTTTGGAAAAATTACTATTCAGTTCTTCTGCCTATTTTTTTAAATCAGGTTGTTTGTTTTTTTGACATTGAGTTGTATGAGCTGTTTTTATATGTTGGTTATTAATGCCTTATTGCTCATATCTTTTGCAAATATATTGTCCCATTCAGCAGGTTGTCTTTTCATTTTGCTGATGGTTTCCTTTGTTGTGCAAAATCTTTTAAGTTTGATTAGGTCCCATTTGTTTATTTTTGCTTTTATTTCTTTTACTTTAGGAGATGGATCCAAAAAATATTGCTGTGATTTATGTCAAATAGCGTACTACCTATATTTGTTTTCCTCTAGGAGTTTTATAGTATCTGGTTTTACATTTAGGTGTTTATTTTTAGTTTATATGGTGTTAGAGAGTGTTCTAATATTATCCCAAGGAGGTGATATAGAAACATCTGAGTTTTTATTGTTTAAGCATATATGAGATTAGTACACATAATTTAAATATAGCAAACTCTATTAAGAGTTTGTGGTGTGTAGAAATATAAAAGAATTAAAACATGTTATGATATAAAGAACTGATGAAAGATTTTGAGACAACTTATGCAACATCTTGGAATCATAAAATTTTAAAGTAGAAAAAGCACTAAGAAATCTTAGTATTTAATATTATACATGGGATCTTAGGAGAAATGAGAGTATTTAATATTATACATGGGATCTTTGGAGAAATGAGACTATTTGTATGCCTGAGTTAACAGCAAAAGTGACATTATTCATTCATAGATTTGTTCATTTATTTATGTAAATATTCATATATATTTAATAATGAACATGTATTGACTATATATAATATGCCTGGTACAGGTGTAGATGTTGAAGATGCAGCTGTGATAAAGACACAGACTCTTTGGCATTTGGAGGTTAAAATCTAATAAGAAAAATATTGAGAATTAATTAGAAATTACAGCTAAGGAGACGTAAAGAATATTGAGTTAAAAAGAGAGAGAGAGAGAAAGAGAGAGAGAGAGAGAGAATGGATTAGAACCCAGCATGGTTACTCTCAGTCCTATGCTTATTCTACAACACCCAGTGTATCTTGTGACTCGTTTTATAGTTCCCAACTTGGTCTTTATCTGGTAAAAATATTTCTCGATCTTAATCACATTTATGTGTGTCTATCATCTCTTTTTCAGCCAATCTCCTTTTAATGGACCTTTAAACTATTTTCAATTTTTTGCTCTCATCAAATAATACTTCAATGTACATACTATACATGACTCCCTGACATATGCACAATCATATACCTCAGGTAGACTATGGTGTAGAATTGCTGAGTATAAGAATATAAACATTTTAAATTTTAACTGACTCTGTCAAATCACTCTTGAAGAGTAGCTGTATTGATTTGTATTCTCAGAGTGTCACACACTTGCCAATAGTTGATATCATTAAACATTTAATTTCTGCGAATCTTATATGTGAAAAGTGGTTTCTCATTATTTCAATGTGCATATCTCTGATTTCTAATTATTTTGAGTGTTTGATCAAATCTGTTGGTTGCATTGATTTTTATTTTATTGCTTTGTGCTTTCATTGATCTTAACACTCAAATATTCCTCAGTGTTGGCTACATTGCTTTACCTCCCTCATTGTCATTCTAGAAAATTGCCTATGTTTTCTCACATGGATTACTGCAGTTTCTTAACTCGTGTCTCTGTGTTCACTCTGACTAACACCATCCTTCAATCAATTTACCACGTGTAGCAAGAAGGCTTTTTTCAAAATGCAGTCTGACCACAGCACATCTCTTCCTCAGCTTAAACCATTTCTACGGTTTCACATTGCTTTTAACATGAAGAACAATGTCACAAACATGGACTAAAGACCTTATATGAACTTGTCACTAACTTTCTTAAAGCTTCTCCTTATGTCATGCTGTTTTCTAGACACACAGGTCTTCCTTTAGTTCCTGCATTGTGCCATGTCCCTTTGGACTGCAGTGCCTTTGGACTGGCTCCTGTCTTTCAGCATGCCTACCCCATCAACTTCGCCTAGTTAACACCTACTCATCCTTCAGATCTCAGACTGGTCCAAACTTCCTAAGGAAAATGTTCTCCGAATTCCTCAACAAAGTAAAACTCTCCCATCAAATATTCTTCTTTGTGACACCTATCTACGCTTTTGTTTATATAATTATTGTCTGCTTCTTCGGTGTTTGTCTTCTTTAATAGAATCTAGGCTGAATGAAGTCAGAAAGAGTATCTGTTTTTGGTAGCCATTGCATTTTTTTAGCCACTATTTTTTAGTGGCTGGCATATATTATACGTCAATGACTGGATGAATGAATATCCCACTTAACATAGCTCCTCCATATCTTCTAGCTCTTATTCTAGATTCTTAGTTATTTACATAATTTATTTTAAATCTATATTCTAACACATACATTGAAGTCATAATATTTTTCTAGGTGTTCTGATTTAGACACATTACACAGGTGTTGATACGCACTGTTTTTACTTTATTTTACGTAGTCGCCAGTCACTGTTTTGCTTTCCCCTTTAATAAAGGTAGTAATGTTTGTTGACATTTAAATTTCTAAGTGGATGGATTTGTTGAGCTCTCTTTTCATTGTTAATTTCTAAATCAACTGCATTTTAGTCAAAAAATATGTAATGTGTGACTCATGTTGTGACATTTGCTGGTTTTACTAAACAGTGAAAGAGTGGGAATGAGCCACGAGTAGTTGAAAAAATGTATTTTGGGGGTACAAATATATACCTAATAGTCCTTGTTCATTGGAATATTCAAAAGTCTTGTATTCATTAAATTTATTAATATTCCTCAGAAGATTTGATGTTTTGGCCCTGAGAATCTCTTTCTGTGACTCATGAAGATATTTTTCCTTCCTGTAATATATGGAGAAAGATGTTGGAAATTTTTGTCTTTAAAAGAAACATTCTCATAACTAATAAGAACCTGCTGTATAAAATAATAAATTAAATAAAATTCAAAAAAAATTTATCTTTCTCCATTCCATCTCTTTGATTTGTACTACTTCAATAAGTATTTATTGAGAATTTACTGAGTGTCAGCTAGGAATATATTAATGAGAAAAACAGGAAAATTAATTGCTTTTACAGAACTTGCATTCTGGTGAGGTGCATACATTCTAGTGTAAACTGCATTTGCCATTCTAGCATAACACTGGCCTTGAACTTTTACATTATTAATTCAGTTCTATGCACTTTTTTTCTATTAAACTTGCCCCTCCCTATGTTATTTCTTTTGTTAATTTGATGCTTCTCTTTAAAATTGTTAGACTTTCTTCAAAGTTTTGATGATTCTTGGTTGTCTGCTAATCACTGAAATTTAATATCCATGCACACCTGTCTTTTGTCATAGGTACTGATAACTTGAACATGGCTTTTTGATATAGATGGAGGGTCAAGACAGGTAGGATGTGTCCATTATTTGTCTTCTGGATATGGAATTACAACAATCCGATGGGGTTATGCTGGGGCCACTGCCCTGTCTCTCTTTCTATTATAGGAGATAAAGATCTCTTTTATCTAGTATTGAAGTCAAGCAGGATACAGTTTCATTTATTTCCAGTGCAATTTTCCAAGTCATCATTCTAACATTGACTCCAGGGACCCCTACAACTCATTATACCATTAATAACTCTGAATTGAGAGTTTTGCCATCATCTCTTTGACACAATTTACTGCAAATAATTTAGGCTATGTTTATTCAATATTTGTTTTACTGTGAATCTGATCATCTTTATATTTTTAATACTGAGTCTTTATTGTCCAATACTATTATACATGTATTATACTAAAAAATATTGCTATAGAAGAATAATACTGTGAGATGAATATGCTTAGTAAATGCTCAGTATGTTATGTTGCTGATATCTGAGATCCTTTACCAAAATTTCATTGGTCAATTTGTCAAAATCTATAAAATTTTAAATTCCCGGTGCCTCTGATTAGACAGTGTTTCTAGGAATCAATCTTAAGATAAAGACATTTAAATATAATAGACGAATCTGAATTCTACCTTTCTTTTTTTTTTTAAACACCTTTATTGGAGTATAATTGCTTTACAATTGGGTGTTAGTTTCCGCTGTATAACAAAGTGAATCAGCTATACAAATACATATATCCCCATATCTCCTCCCTCTTGCGTCTGCCTCCCACCCTCCCTATCCCACCCCTCTAGGTGGTCACAGAGCACTGAGCTGATCTCCCTGTGCTATGCAGCTGCTTCCCACTAGCTATCTATTTTACATTGGCTAGTATATGTAAGTACATGCCACTCTCTCACTTCATCCCAGCTTACCCTTCCCCCTCACCGTGTCCTCAGGTCCATTCACTAAGTCTGCATCTTTATTCCTGTCCTACACCTAGGTTCTTTAGAACCATTTTTTTTTTTAGATTCCATATATATGTGTTATCATACAGTATTAATTTTTCTCTTTCTGACCTGCTTCACTGTTTGACAGATTCTAGGTCCATCCACCTCACTACAAATAACTCAGTTTCGTTTCCTTTTATGGCTGAGTAATATTCCATTGTATATATCTGACACATCTACTTTCCCCATTCATCTGTCAGTGGACACTTAGGTTGGTTCCATGTCTTGGCTATTGTAAATAGAGCTGCAATGAACATTGTGGTACATGACTCTTTTTGAATTATGGTTTTCTCAGGGTATATGCCCAGTAGTGGGATTGCTGAGTCATATGGTAGTTCTATTTTTAGATTTTTAAGGAGCCTGCATACAGTTCTCCATAGTGGCTGTATCAATTTACATTCCCACCAACACTGCAAGAGGGTTCCCTTTTCTCCACACCCTCTACAGCATTTCTTGCTTATATTTTTTTTAAAGATGGCCATTCTGATAGGTGTGAGGTGATACCTCCTTGTAGTTTTGATTTGCATTTCTCTAATGATTAGTGATGTAGAGCATTCTTTCATGTGTTTGTTGGTAATCTGTATATCTTCTTTGGAGAAATGTCTATTTAGATCTTCTGCCCATTTTTGGACTGGGTTGTTTGTTTTTTTGATATTGAGCTGCATAAGCTGCTTGTAAATTTTTGAGATTAATCTTTTGTCAGTAGGTTCATTTGAAAATATTTTCTCCCATTCTGAATGTTATCTTTTTGTCTTGTTTATGGTTTCCTTTGCTGTGCAAAAGCTTTTAAATTTCATTAGGTCCCATTTGTTTATTTTTATTTTTATCTCCATTTCTCTAGGAGGTGGGTAAAATAGGAGCTTGCTGTGATTTATGTAATGGAGTGTTCTGCCTCTGTTTTCCTCTAAGAGTTTTATAGTGCCTGGCCTTACATTTAGGTCTTTAATCCATTTTGAGTTTATTTTTGTGTATGGTGTTAGGGAGTGTTCTCATTTCATTCTTTTACATGCAGCTGTCCAGTTTTCCCAGTACCACTAATTGAAGAGGCTATCTTTTCTCCATTGTATATTCTTGCCTCCTTTATCAAAAATAAGGTGACCATATGTGCATGGGTTTATCTCTGGTCTTTCTATCCTGTTCCATCGATCTATATTTCTGTTTTTGTGCCAGTACCATACTCTCATGAATACTGTAGCTTTGTAGTATAGTTTGAAGTCCGGGAGCCTAATTCTTCCAGCTCCATTTTTATTTCTCAAGGTCGCTTTGGCTATTCAGGGTCTTTTGTGTTTCCATACAAATGGTGAAATTTTTTGTTCTAGTTCTGTAGAAAACGCCATTGGAAGCTTGATAGGGATTGCACTGAATCTGTAGATTGCTTTGGGCAGAATAGTCATTTTCAGAATGTTGATTCTTCCAATCCAAGAACATGGTCTATTTCTCCATCTGTTTGTATCATTTTTAATTTCTTTCATCAGTGTCTTACAGTTTTCTGCATACAAATCTTTTACTTCCCTAGGTAGGTTTATTCCTAGGTATTTTATTCTTTTAGTTGCAATGGTAAATGAGATTGTTTCCTTAATTTCTGTTTGAGATTTTTCATCATTAGTGTATAGGAATACAAGAGATTTCTGTGCATTAATTTTGTATCTGCAACTTGACCAAATTCATTGATTAGCTCTAGTAGTTTTTTGGTGGTATCGTTAGGATTCTGTATGTATAGTACCATGTCATCTGCAAAGAGCGACAGCTTTACTTCTTCTTTTCTGATTTGGATTCATTTCATTTCCTTTTCTTCTATGATTGCTGTGGCTAAAACTGTCAAAAGTATGTTGAATAATACTGGTGAGAGTGGGCAACCTTGTCTTGTTCCTGACCTTAGAGGAAATAGTTTCAGTCTTTCAACATTGAGAGCAAAGTTGGCTGAGTGTTTTGTCATATATGGCCTTTATTATGTTGAGGTAAATTTCCTCTCTGCTTACTTTCTGGAGGGTTTTTATCATAAATGGGTGTTGAATTTTGTCAAAAGCTTTTTCTGCATCTATTGAGATGGTCATATGGTTTTTCTCCTTAAATTTGTTAATATGGTTTATCACATGGATTGATTTGTGTATATTGAAGACTCCTTGCATCCTAGGGATAAGCCCCACTTGATTATGTGTATGATACTCTTAATGTGCTGTTGGATTCTGTTTGCTAGTATTTTATTGAGGATTTTTGCATCTATGTTCATCAGTGATATTGGCCTGTAGTTTTCTTTCTTTGTGACATCTTTGTTTGGTTTTAAAATCAGGGTGATGGTGACCTCAAAGAATGAGTTTGGGAGTTTTCCTCCCTCTGCTATATTTTGGAAGAGTTTAAGAAGAAAAGGTGTTAGCTCTTCTCTAAGTGTTTGATAGAATTCACCTGTGAAGCCATCTGGTCCTGGACTGTTGTTTGTTGGAAGAGTTTTAATCGCAGTCTCAATTTCAGTACTGGTGGTTTGTCTGTTTATATTTTGTATTTTTCCTGGTTCAGTCTTGGAACATTGTGCTTTTCTAAGAATTTGTCCATTTCTTCCAGGTTGTCCATTTTATTGGTATATAGTTGCTTGTAGTAATGTCTCATGATCTTTTGTATTTCTGCAGTGTCAGTTGTTCCTTCCCCTTTTTCATTTCTAATTCTATTGATTTGCATATTCTCTCTTTTTCTTTTGATGAGTCTGGCTAATGATTTATCAATTTTGTTTATCTTCTCAAAGAACCAGCTTTAGGTTCTATTGATCTTTACTATTGTTTCCTTCCTTTCTTTTCATTTATTTCTGATATGATCCTTATGATTTCTTTCCTTCTGCTAACTTTGGGATTTTTTTGTTCTTCTTTCTCTAATTGCTTTAGGTATAAGGTTAGGTTGTTTATTTGAGATGTTTCTTGTTTCTTGAGGTAGGATTGTATTGCTATAACCTTCCATCTTAGAACTTCTTTTGACGCATCCCATAGGTTTTGGGTTGTCGTATTTTCATTGTCATTTGTTTCTAGGTATTTTATGATTCCCTCTTTGATTTCTTCAGTGATCTCTTGGTTATTAAGTAGTGTATTGTTTAGTCTTCATGTGTTTGTATTTTTAGAGATTTTTTCCTGTTATTGATATCTAGTCTCATAGTATTATGGTCAGAAAAGACACTTGATACAATTTCAATTTTCTTAAATTTACCAAGGCTTGATTTGTGACCCAAGGTATGATCCTGGAGAATGTTCCATGAGCACTTGAGAAGGAAGTGTATTCTGTTGTTTTTGGATGGAATGTCCTATAAATATAAATTAAGGGCATCTTGTTTAATGTATCATTTAATGCTTGTGTTTCCTTATTTCTTTTCTCTTTTGATGATCTGTCCATTGGTGATGGTGAAAGTGGGGTGTTAAAGTCCCCTACTATGATTGTGTTACTGTTGATTTCCTCTTTTATGGCTCTTAGCATTTGCCTTATGTACTGAGGTGCTCCTATGTTGGGTGCATAAATACTTACAATTGTTGTATCTTTTTCTTTGATTGATCCCTTGATCATTATGTAGTGTTCTTCTTTGTCGCTTGTAATAGTCATTATTTTAAAGTCTATTTTGTCTGATATGAGAATTGCTACTCCAGCTTTCTTTTGATTTCCATTTGCATGGAATATCTTTTTCCATCCCCTCTCTTTCAGTCTGTATGTGTCCCTAGGTCTGCAGTGGTCCTCTTGTAGACAGCATAAATATGGGTCTTGTTTTTGTATGCATTCAGCCAGTCTATATCTTTTGGTTGGAGCATTTAATCCATTTACATTTAAGGTTGTTATCTATATGTATGTTCCTATTACCATTTTCTTCATTGTTTTGGGTTTGTGATTGTAGGTCTTTTCCTTCTATGGTGCTTCCTGCCTAGAGAATTTCCTATAGCATTTGTTGTAAAGCTGGTTTGGTGGTGATGAATTCTCTTCCTTCTGGCTTGCAGAGTTTCTGCTGAAAGATCAGCTCTTAACCTTATGGGGATTCCCTTGTATATTAGTTTTTGATTTTCCCTTGCAGCGTTTAATATTTTTTCTTTGTATTCAATTTTGGTCGTTTGATTAATACGTTTCTTTGCATGTTTCTCCTTGGATTTATGCTGTATGGGACTCTGTGCTTCCTGGACTTGATTGACTATTTCCTTTCTCATATTAGGGAAGTTTTCAGCTATAATCTCTTCATATATTTTCTCAGTCACTTTCTTTTTTTCTTCTTCTTTGGGACCCCTATAATTTGAATGTTGGTGCCCTTAATGTTTTCCCAGAGGTCTGTAAGAGGGTCCTCAATTCTTTTCATTCTTTTCTCTTTATTCTGCTCTGAAGTAGTTATTTCCACTATTTTATGTTTCAGGTCACTTATCCATTTTTCTGCCTCCATTAATTCTGCTATTGATTCCTTCTAGAGAATTTTTAATTTCATTTATTGTGTTGTTCATCATTGTTTGTTTGTTCTGTAGTTCTTCTAGGTCCTTGTTAAAGGTTTATTGTATGTTCTCCATTCTATTTCCAATATTTTGGATCAACTTTAGTATCTTTACTCTGAATTCTTTTTCGGGTAGACTCCCTATTTCCTCTTCATTTGTTTGGTGTGGTGGGTTTTTACCTTGCTCCTTCATCTACTGTGTGTTTCTGTGTCTTATCATTTTGCTTAACTTACTCTGTTTGGGGTCTCCTTTTCACAGGCTGCAGGTTTGTAGTTCCCATTGTTTTTTGTGTCTGCCTCCAGTGGCTAAGGTTGGTTCAGTGGGTTCTGTAGGCTTCCTAGTGGAGGGGACAGTGCCTGTGTCCTGGTTAATGAGCCTGGATCTTGTCTTTCTGGTGGGCAGGTCCGTGTCTGATGGTGTGTTTTGGGGTGTCTGTGAACTTATTATGATTTTAAGCAGCCTCTCTGCTAATGGGTGGGGTTGTGTTCCTGTTTTTCTAGTTTTTTGGCATAGAGTGTCCAACACTCTATCTTGCTGGTTGTTGAGTGGAGCTAGGAGGTCTCTGGTGGACCAATGTCCTGAACTTGGCTCTCCCACCTCAGAGGCACAGGTCTGACACCCGGCCGGAGCACCATGACCCTGTGAGTCACATGGCTCAGAAGAAAAGGGAGAAAGAAAGAAAGAAAGAAAGGAAGGAAGAAAGAAAGAAAGAAAGAAAGAAAATAAAAAGAAATAATATTATTAAAATTAAAAATATTATTAAAAATAAAAAATTGCAAATTAATTTTAAAAAAAGAAAGAAAGATATAAGAGAGAAGCCAATCCAGAAAACAAACCCACCGATGATAACAAGCTCTAAAAACTATACAAAAAAAAAAAAGGGCAGATAGAACCCCAATACAAATGGTAAAAGCAAAGCTATACTGACAAAATCACACAAAGAAGCATACACATACTCACAAAAAGAGAAAAAGAATAAAGTATATATATCTATATATTTAAAAAAAGGAAGAGAGCAAACGAATCAATAAACAAATCTACCAATGATAATACTAAAAATTAAACTAAGATAAAAATAAAACCAAAACCAGTCAGTTGCATACAGAAAACCCTAAGTCTACAGATGCTCCCAAAGTCCACTGCCTCAATTTTGGGATGATTCGTCATCTTTTCAGGCTTGCCACAGATGCAGGGTACATCAAGTTGATTTTGGAGATTTAATCTGCTGCTCCTGAGGCTGCTGAGAGAAATTTCCCTTTCTCTTCTTTCTTCACACAGCTCCTGGGGTTCAGCTTTGGATTGGCCCTGTCTCTGCATGTAGGTCGCCTTCGGGCGTCTGTTCCCTTTTTGGGAAGTCTGAGGTCTTCTGTCAACGTTCAGTAGGTGTTCTGTAGGAGTTTTTCCACATGTAGATGTATTTCTGATATATTTGTGGGGGGAAAGTGATCTCCATGTCTTACTCCTCCGCCGTCTTGAAGGTCTCCCCTGAATGCTGCCTTTCTGACAATATTTGTCAGTTGTATACAACGAATGAAAGTTTACTCCATCTTCATGAAACCTATTCTTTGATAATGCTTAATTACATGGCAAATATTTGGAATATATCTTATATAATAATAGTTATGATTTCAAAGTTATAAAAATAGGAATTTCATGTGTGTGAAACTATAGCAGAGAGACAAATGTAGAATATATATTCCTGTCTTTTCTAAATTGTATATGATACACATGCAATAAATTTAAATTATCAAGTAAAAATTCTCATATTTATAATTATTTTTCATGTCTATCACACCTGACATTTGATTCTAAGACAAATATTAAGAAGGGTCTTAGAGAAAGTTATAACCCACTCCCATGTGTACATATTTGACCAATAAACAGGTGCAAAATGGATAAATGAAACATACATGAATATTTAATAACAAAAGAAGACTTTTGATATATCTCCCACATATTGGTCCAAGATATATTCTCAAAACATTGAGAATTATTTCTCCTTTATAATCTATCACTTATGTCAATAAAAGAGTGAACATAATCCAGCAAAAAATATGTGTTCTTCTATTTACTGAATTGCAGAATCCCATGGAAGTTAAGCAATTAAATTCATCCCAAATTAACCAAATAAGCAAAACAACACGTTTTCTATGATCTTTTCAATGGAAAAAGCTTTGATGAGGCTCTTTACTCCTCTGTGTCATGTCTGTTTTTACACATAACTCTATCATACCACAATAGCTAAATATTCATAAAGACTATTGAAATTAATTTTAAATAAAATTAAATGATTTTTCTAATCTATTTATAAAGCAGGAACATGTAGATATAAAAATATAACAACTAAAGAGTTTTTCCAATTGCTATGTAGGGGACATTCAATTATTTTAAATATCATCTTCCTTTAGGATTCTTCTGGAGAGTCTCACTAAATAAAGTTCTTACTCTCCTAATGACTTGACTCAACGTTTATAAGTTCACTCTTGTTTGCTGTGTTGTTGTAATGCTCACAGTTGACTATAAGAATGATACATAGTATCAGCAAATGGCTTATTTCATAATAAAGAGCTTTCATTTTCTGTCCTTTAAGTGAACATTGTATTGAGTAAAATATAAGAAAATAACTTCAATATTCTATCCTTGGTAGGACTGAGGAAGGAGAAGTCTTTCAAAACCTGACCGAGTAAGACAAACAATGTGAGGCATAATTAAGAAAAGTCATAAAGACAATATGATCAAAACACACTCTAAGAATCAAAGTCTGTGTTTAGTATTTGCATATTTAAAAATAGTTTCAACATGTTATTGTATAAAGACAACAAACTAAAAAGAAAACTAAACAACACCCACAAGTCTGTTAACACCTGAGTTAGATTTGGGACTTTACACATTAATCTAAACATTTTACTCAGCATAGATTCTGTTTCATCTAAGTATTTCTTATTATAACCTGAGTTGCTTTTTAGCTGTTTGTTTAAGCATATAATCAAAACATGTGATTTCTTCTCTGATATTCATTTGCATTTTGCATATAACAATGTTCATAATGATATTGAACATTTATAAGTGATTCAATATAGGAAAAAATCCGTGAATTCTAGTATGTAAACACATGACTACAAAGATGAATAAGATCTAATTAGTATTTACCATCTTTCCAATCTTAGAAAACTCAACTAATGTTATTTACTTACTTACTTACTTACTTATTTATTTATATTTTATGGAAGAAGATACGGGTTTTGAATTGTGAAATCACTTGATCAAGGTTACACTTGTCAATTAACAGTGTATAGGTGGTTAACAAAGTTTCATTCTCAGAACTGAAGTGACAATTATTTACCTAGGACAATTCCTCGCATACAAAAGACACTTAATTTATGGTAATTTTTTCTATTTTTGATTAGTGTTTCTTGAAGGGAAAAGTAGGACACAAATGCTGAGTGGTTAAAAGGAAATATATAACATCAAAGATTTCTCATGCATTGTAGAGGCATATATTCAGAGAATCTATCCATAAGACGGAAAGTAGGTCTTGACTAATATATCAAAGCAGAGTAGTGCATCTATGGTCTTGCTGTTATTTGGACTCTGCAAGAGAATTTGCTAAAACTAATAAACAATATTAGGTTTGTGTGTAGAATTTTGGGTTCCATGTCTACACCATACAGATTACTTTTGTTCTCAAATATTTTCCATTCCCATACAACCATAATCTTCTTTCTTAACATAGTTTCTCTAAAATTGAAGCTGAAAGTATCATAACCAGTTCATCTTTAAATAAAGGTACCTTTAATTTAGAAATGACCAGATCCTTTCAGGTTTGGGCTGAAGTTTATTTGAGTATAAATATTACAGAAAAAGTTTGATTTTTTGTTTTTTTGTTTAAGATGATAAAATTATTTTTTAAATAGGCTATTGAACACTCAATAAATAGTGATTTCACATTTAAATCCATCAAAAAGTTCCCTATCCCATCCTTAAGAGTAGCTTTCAAAAGAAATGGAATTAATTTTGGTCGCTTATTGAATTAAACTGAAAGAATGCTTTAATAACATAATTTTTTTAAATAACCAAATTTAATCTCAAAAAATAATTTTATATAAATTGATCTGACTTATTGAAACCATGAAGTAAGGTTTTTTTTTGCATATTTCTATCTGATAATTACTATACGGTCAAACACATTTCTTTTCCATGGGTATAAAGCCACCTCTGGGTGGGGTATCAGGCTAAAGGAATTTCTAACATACCTTTAGAATTGCCAAATGAGAATTTGAAAGACCCAATTTATTTTTTACTGGTATATGTAGGGATACACTAATATCACAACTATCAGAACTGTTCCAGTCATGTTGGATTCCTATGGTGGCCAGACCCACATTGAATGAATGTATTTGTATGCTAGCATCTATGCTACCACGTAGACTATACACTTATTTAATTTTCATAAAAACACGGTGGAGGTAGATTTTTAAGTTCCCATTTTATACTTAGTTCAGTAAGACTAAAAAATATGCCAAAGATCAGATTTAGTAAAGTTTTAAAGTCAGTTTAACTTGACCCCCCAATACCAAGTAATGAATGTCAGTAAGAATAAGTCTCTATGGATCACTGTGTGCTTTTTTTGTTTTAGATGTTTCCTCTCATCCTCTCTCTTGCCTACACAAAACTATAGAAGACATTCTGTCAACATAAATTCTCTTGCTGATAAAAGTAACATTAAAGGCAGGTTTTGTAGGATATCAACATACATAATTCTTCAAATGGATCTTGGAGCATCTACTCTTAGGTATTTAATTGCCCTTGAAAGCACATTCCAAACTTCATCTTTTATGAGTAAAGGATCCTGTATAAATATGTCTATTTAGACATTTTTCTAAAATCTAAGGTAGACATTTTTATTTCAAGGGAGTCACTATAGCTCCTAAAAGGACACCTAGCTAGGCTGAGGATTTTAATAAAAATGGGTTTATGGTTCATTTTGAACTATGATTTCAGATAAAAGCCAGTACTTTCTATTGCTTTCTTTTAGATGTTTTATACTAGTAACTAATTTTATTAATCAAAATTTACTTTCTCAGATGAAAGGATCAGAAATTTTTTCCCTAGGAAATGAAAATTTCCATGAGCCATTTCTTAAGTATAAAAGAACTGTATTTGAATCCTATAAAATATCTATTTCCTGTAATATTAACTAACCATGCCAAATTTTCATTTTTACCTTTAATAACATTAAATTTTATATTATTTTTAAATGCATTCATCATTGTAACATTATATTTAGTTTGTAATAACATTAAGATAGTTGAACATTTTGACCCATAATTCTTTTACTTTTAAAAAGATACTTTAATTTTTCACCATCTTTGTCCAATTTCAGCTACTATTTACAAGATAATTTGCTTGTTTGCTACATATTATAAAATAAATTCACAATTATTGAGGATTTCATCCTCTGTCTCCCAGTCACCCCTCATATCCATTGGCTGCCATCACACTAATGATTTCTACATCTAGTGGGTGTGCCATGTAATAAAAGACTTGAGATTTCCTCATCTACTCAACACCAGTGACTTTGACTTTCACCATACACCTGATGTTGGAAGTGGTACAGGTATTGTCAAGGGTACAGAGGATAAGATGAGTGATTTGTGATTTTTAAGTCTTTATATTCAACTATCGTCTAGCCAAGCCCCCAGCTGACTATAGATTTACGAGCAAGCCCTTCTGGAATGAGTCAAACCCTGCCCGAATTAGCTATTTCTGCGTGAGAAAAAATGTGTTGAATTTAGCCTAACATTAGCTTTTGATCATCAGATCTTTATTCATAGTATTATTGTGGAACTATTTTACAGACACTTTATAGCACCTTAAATTTATTTTTTTCTAATTTTGAAATTATCTTTCATTTGCTTGATTCCCCCGACATTGTAAATTTGAAAATTTCTCCTGAGTTATTCATTTTGGTGAATGAATAACATGAAAATCTATGCAATTCTGCAGGTCCAAAATAAAATTTTGGTTTTTTTCATCCCTTTCATTAACTTCCAACTTACAAATTTTTAACAGTTTCTGTTAATTCTACTTTCTACTAATGTTCAAAATTCATTGTTCTCTATCTCCACACTACACATTTCTTACTTCAGTCCCTAATTGTATTTTGCCTAAACTATGATCAGTACTTCTCTCTTCAATTAAATGTAACTCACTTTGATACCACATTGATCTTTCTAAAAGGTAAATTTGAGTGGACTACTTTCCTGCTTAAATCCTTTCATTATGTATCTGGAAAGAGAGTTGACACTATTTTGGATGTTATAAAAATCTCTTTAGTGTGTAGCCTACATCTTCCTATCTGTCCCCAGTAAGGTCAGTTCTAGAAGTTCTGTGTTTATATGCTTCTGTGTGCATATTCTTTTCTGGCATGACTTTCCAAAAAACACCTCTATTTTAGCATTTATTAATTATTTCAACAAATATTTAGCATATTTTACTTCATTTGTAAGCTCCCAATGACAAGGAACGTGTCTTATAAGACATAATATGGTTTGCTCCATAATTTAGAGGAAAAATTATCCTTTTTTCCTTTCTTGAATTATTTTCTTGGAAGGCATTACTGAGAGTGGCATTATATTATGAATTGACTGCACCCAACACTAACAATAACTAAAAAGTTAACATTTTCTCATCATTGAAGACTTCTGCTTTTCAATGAATGATTAAGCAATAGTATATGAAATATTTTTAAAATTTAAAAACTTATAAAACTTGTTAAAATAATCAAAAATATTGGAAACTCTTCAAAGCTTTCCATAAATTAATATATACCCACAGAAGTTTCCTACACTGAAGGACATCATATTGTAATCCTCTAAGGTCTGAGATTCATTAACCCGTGCATTTCTTGAAATTTTTTTAGTTAAGATGCAACACAAGTCAAGGAGGTCTCAGAAATACATGGGAAAAGTCAATACAAATATTTCTAATATTCTATATATGATAAACTTTTGATCAGAATGAATATTTCTTGATCCATGTTCTAAGACCTTGGGAAATTCCTAGTGTCAAAATTCTTCTCAGTCTCCATTAATAATATGGAAATATATATATTAAGATGAACATCATAGCAACGTATTTCAATTGCAGGATCATATATATATATATATATTTTTTTTTTTTTTTGGTCTGTATTTTCTATGAGATTGTATATAACATTTTGAGAAGCCTAAGAAAAGGAGCTAACACTTTCAATGAACATGAGGAATTATTAACAGGTTGCTATTTATTTTAGAACACAGACACATTCACAGAAACTTGGAAAAAGTACTACGTGAATATGAATTGCATTTATTGCTGGCCTATAATATTTGAGTTCACCTCCCATTGATTTTTAGTCTTTTTAAGTGTGACAAGACTACGTTACTTGTTTTATACTTTTGCTGTTTTTTTTTAAAGCATCTCAGCAGAATTTCTTGGTGTGTATTCTCAGATGGTTTTACAAAATCTCATAGGATTAGTTTGAACTTTTTAAGTACAGTCCTCTTGAACAACACAAATTTGAACTGCATGAGTCCACTTACACACGGATCTTTTTCAATAAATAATACAGTAGGACACCATCCACAGGTGATTTAATCCATGGATGTGGAACTTAGATTATGGAGGGCCACTGAGAAGTTATACTCAGATTTTTGACTCTGCTGGGTGTTGGTGCCCCTAACCTCCATGTTGTTCAAGAGTCAACTTTATGTACTTGTACCTGATCAGTGTCTAAGCCATAAACTCACTATAATTTTTAAACGATAGCCCTGAGCTATGTTTTAAATTTGATATATTCTATAAGTACTTGTGACCTTCATTAATTTAGTTATCAATTTTACAGGTATTTATTGAGTGGATATTGATAATAGGACAATATGCTAGATGTTCTTGGAATCCTCCCCAAAAAGAGAGGCAACTCAGTATAACTTCTACCAGTGGTTTATGTATTTGAGATCACTAGATAAGCAAGATGCACATGTTATGCTCAGAAACATCACCCTATACAATTAAAGTCTTCCAATGAATAATACAAAAAAGCATAGTGAATGTAAGAAATTAAAAGTAATGAGCATGTCTTCTGAAATCAGACATTATTATATTGTTCCACGCTCTCTGTGGGTGGAGAGAACCAAGTTGGTTTTTCTAAAGTCAGGTTTTTATTGACTTTATTTTTGTTACCATAATTCCCTTTGCAATGGCTTACACTCTCAGGAGGTTCAGCCAATAAAAGAAGTTGCTTTCTTCCTGAGAAGTCCTTTGTCTTTAGTTAACTGACAACACAAATAAAGTAGGTAAAGCAAAATCTGTTGTCCAAAATGAATTTATAGGGGACAAGAGAAATATCAGATGACAATGTTCTAACAGTTGAGAGTCATCCAAATTAGAACCAGAAATATAGTAGTTGTACTGAGCATGAGACAGCCAATTGACTTCTTTCTAATTTCCATCCTCTTCTCACTTATTAGCTGTAAAATAGTAATGATCTTCTTTTAAATAATTTGTGCACAAATTGCTTAAGATATCATTTTTATAGAAACATAAAACGTAAAATTTTAAACTGTAAATTAGAGAAATAATAGAGCCTTTGTAGAAATTAATAGCACTCTAATTATCTTTTCATTGTGTCGAAATAGAAGTAAGCCTATTTGTATCAGAGGCTGGGATAAGGCAAACCACTGTGGGGTCTCCTGAACAGGAGGACAAAAATGTTCTTTTCTGCAACTTGATCAGATAGAGCTCTAGGAAAGAAACTGGATTTATTTTGAAAGAGGGCAATGGGTTAACTTTTAGGAAAGAGTCTTTTACTCAAAAGGACCTTGTGAGAGGGAGCAGAACTATAGGAATTTTAAAAATAAATGGAAAAAGGGAGGAGAGATGAGCATAAATGATTAGGAGATAAAAAGAGTATTAAGGCAAAGATTAACACCCTCAATGGGGAAAGAGAAGAAGCAGATTCCTTGCATGTGGTTTGAGAGAGAAAAAGAGCAATTTTGATAAAACACGTGGGTCCAAGATTTGCCTTTTTTCCATTAAACCTTATATTGGCAGGGATTATTTTGATTTTTTCAATTATTCAGTTCAAAACACTTAGTGTCTTTTGAATTCTGAGAGATTGATTCGTATGAATTTAACTCCTAACATTATTTTAAATTTGATATTTGTCTGATTATATATATATATGTATTTGTATATGCTAAACTTTTTAGGTAAGAATATTTTCAGTTACTCACATATTATATCACAACTAATATGGCATTCTCAGTTTATGACTTCAAAAGGGCTATGAGCAATTTTTTTCCATATCCATGTAAATACCACCAAAATGTAACAGCATTACTTGGCCAGATAGATTTAATACTGGTAAAAATTACATGTGACTTATAGACTCATAAGTAATTCAAAGGAGAAAATAAATAAATAAAACCTTTGATTTTGATCTCCATGCTCAGAAATATAGTTGTTAACTGTCAACTTGGTCTTTTATAACTCATTTGCAAAAATGCAGTGATTTTTCAATGGAAAAAATGGGAACTAAAATGGAAACAATGAAAAGATGAGAAAAGACACCTTCTTATGGTGAACAGTAGGTGTCCTATTTTTATTCCATTTTGACTTCTCCTCATCACATTAGCTTACTATTTATACTAATTCATGTATGAGCAGAGACATAACCCAAATTATGGTGATTTGCAGAGGAATCTTTAGAGATAATATGTTGGAATAAAATGATTATGTTAACCTTTCAGCTCTTAATTTTTATGGATTTCCAAGTTTGATGCATTTACCCTAGGATCTTTCTTTCAACAAATGTCCTGTGACATCCAAATACCAAATGCTTCCTTCTATCTTAATTTTTTTTTCATGCAGCAAAAATTTATTGGACTTCTACTTAGTTCCAGCGAAGAATACGAAGATAAATAATGAACTAATACTAGAGGATATTTCTTATGAATCTAACATAAATTAATTTTTTAGTTCATATATTTTTATAGAGATATATTTCAACTACAGTTCACACATATAAATAGGTTTTGCAGGTTTGATATTTTTCAGCCTGTTGAAACATATGACAAGTTGACATTGCTGATGACAGGCATTACTTTGTAAAAAGAGACAGGGTGTTAGAGACATCAAATCTTAGATCTAGAAAGGAATGTAGGAAACATGGCCTGCTCATTTTCTAGATGAATATGTTGCCGTTGTAAAAAAATAATAAACAGAAACCCCAATTAATAGAGTTGGGAGACCAGAAGGGGGAGCTCTCATGCCTCATGATGATAGCAAAGCCCGAGGGGAAGAGAAGTTAAGACTCCTTTCCTGGCAAGGACTCAGCCAAAGAAAAGCCGTGGACTCTTTGTTTACTAGAGCCCTCCCAACTTCCTTTTCCTGTCTATAAAAGTGTTCTCCTTACCTTGAATGGGGACTTGCATTTGGCTCACCATAGTTGCAGACCCCAAATTGCAACACTCTGCTGATTTTGAAAAAACTCATCTAAGGTTCACCATCTTTTATGCATTTCCTGAGCCAGGTTGCTTGCACCACCTGAAATAGCTACAAAATAATTTTAGCCTGATGGATGTAGTGCTGGACAAAAATCACACATTTTTAAGACATAGGCCTTGAGATCTCCATGTGGAAAAGCCTGCAATTGATCAAGGCTGCTTGTAATTGTTTTTGTAAGTTTGAGTTCATTACTAGAAATGACATTACTGTTGTCCAACTAAGCCACTTTCTCTGGTATTCATTTTATTAGTAATAGTAGTAACATATTAATCCTTATTGTCTGTTTATTTCCAAATCATTCAGAGCTTGGATCCCCCTCAAATCCCAACAAAATTTATTTTATTAGTTTTTGTGTGTGATGTGTGTGTGTTTGTGTGTGTGTGTGTTTTGAGGAGACCAATGACATATCTGTATGAAAAACTATAATGACCATGTGAGTAGACTTTACAAGAAAAGAGGTATGCAGGGATTTATAATTAGGTTTGCCCGATAAAATAAAAGACATTCAGTTAAATTTAAATTTCATAAAAACAGTAGTAACAACGATATATTTAGTATAAGTATGTTTCTTTCATCCTTTATCTGAGATTCAAATTAACTGGGTGCCCTTTATTTTTGTTTGCTAATTCTGGCAATCTTGCTATAATGATTTTTTTTTTTCTCAACAGAAGAAAATGCAGTAAAAAATAATGACTAATAAACAAGACTAGTCATGGTGTGAATTCACTTCCTGGATATTTACCCTGAGGTTTCTGAAAGACAACCTTGTTTAAAATGGCTATTCTGGTGCACGCAGAAGAGAGAAAATGCTAACTGATCTATGTGGATTCATATTTGAGGGCTTTATTCCACACTGGAGTTAGCAGGTAAGAAATCCTTGAAAAGATGTATGAAAATCTTTTCACTAAGACCCATCTATCTCTCTCACCTTTTATACTTTACCGAGAAACAGAATCTTTGGTGAATTTGATGACCATCAAATTATTAAGAAAACATTTTCCCATCCCTACCAGTCACTTTTCAGCCTTTAATGTCAGAAACAAAATCATCAGTGATCAAAAAGATAAATAAAAGTTGAAAACAAGGCAAAGTAACTTGCCCTTAAGAGATCTAATTTAGTAGTAAAAACATAAAATAAACAAAAGTCCTAAATGCATCAAAATAACATGAACTCAAATGTCAAGTGACCCCACATTTCTCAAAAAAATAGTTGTAGATAAGAGACTTCCTATTTTTACTAACTTGTCAATCTGGATGCTTAATAGTGTAGAAGAGATAAATCAAACATATTATATTATTGGATTAAATTAGTTGTATACATTTATTAATGCACTATTATATATAATGTATTAATTTAGAGAGAACTTTTTTCATAGTCACTTTAATGAAAGTAATTTTATTCAAACTTATACATACTTCCTTGACATCAATGTTATCATTATTAGTAAATTTCTAAGTGATCTAGCAGCTTTTCAAAAAGATTGTCTTTTTATAATATATTATTTGAGATAGAGTACATATTTTTTGTATACAGTGTGTCAATATGCACAAATTTCTTGATATTAAACAACTTTTAAAAACCCTATTTGGTCGAAATTTGTATTTGATTAATTATTGCTGCATTTTATATGCTATTATGTCATGTAAATATTGTATGTGTTTCTGTGCATGCCTTTCTCCATATGTGTGTGTATAAATATACACATATACATACATAGATAATGATTATTTGCTTTTAATCTAATTTTATTTTGTTGTCATGAGTGTTTTTGTTTATTTAAAGATGTTCTTTTGTGAAAAATGATGAGACGTTATTAAATATTTTGCATATTCTAGAGGAATTTAAATAAAATGTCAATTTTCTCTTTAAAGGAGAAATTGATCTGGTTCTAATGCCTTTTTCAAAGGAAAAACGGAAATAGCATTTCCAATCTCTTTTCCCAGCGCACAAAATGAGAACATTTTGAACAGCTTTTCCTTCCCAAACTTTGACAAAGCCCAGGTTTCATGTGTCCTTAACTACTCTTAAGCCCTTTTTTCCTCCAGAAAATTAGTTGGAAGTTGAGAGTGTAGTGGTAGTAAGCTGTATTCTTATGGTTAACTTTAAAACAGTACTATAACTAGGTCTTGCTGAAATCATTGGAAGTTGTATCCCAAGTTACAGGCATTCTGCCTTGCTTTATAAAGGGTGTTGTCTTTGCCCAAGTTTCCTGTAAGCAGAGTCAAAGGTGTGCATGAAGGTGTATTATCTGAGAGTAAACAGAGAAAAAGGAAAACCTCTGCTTTATTTAAAAGTTTATCAACTTAGCCTCTGTTACAGAAAATATACTTTTTTTTTTTTGCTATGCAGTAGGAACTTGTTGTTTATCTATTTTATATATAGTAGTATGTATCTGCTAATCCAGGTCTCCTAATTTATCTCTTCCCCATCCCCAGATAAATGTGTTCTTAATCCCACTTGGACTTTCTGAGGAGCCTCATATAATATGTCGCAAACTGTCTTCCCAGGAGATGAATGAAGGAAATACCCCTACCTCCCAATGATTAGTTGTTTCTCTATAGTTGTTGAACTTTGTCCTTCCTACATATAAATATGTGAGTGCAAAGCAGGCACACCGCTTAGTGAACGTGGGATTTCAAGCCACGGCAGAAATGGGTTGGTAGAACATACTTTCAACCCACCCCTTAATAGGAAAGGAAGTTCTTACCATGCTACGCTGTTCCTTCATGAGAGGCTTTACCTGTAGGAGTGCTGTGTACACTACTATGAGCTATTGCTGTATGAAGGTATGTTGTGTTTCTGTCTCTTTCCAGAACTGGGGACCAAAATCTTAGGGGTAACCTTTCCTTCTGTTGTCTCTGCCATAGTGTCAGACCCACAACTTCTGGAATCACAGACACATCTAACTCAAATGGTAGCCCTGCTTGGGAGGTGCCCAGAGCTTTAATTTGCTTCACTAGTACCTCAAGGCAGCGTGTTGTTCTGATCATCCCCAGGCTCACACATATCCTTTCTTTACCAAGCAGGATAAGGAATGGAGGCACTGTGTCTGGGGCGTGGGGTCATAAAAGTCCTCCAAAACTTTCAAGTCCCTACAAAAGTTTGCACCTCTTTCACATTCTCATGGGTTGAATAGGCTTACAGCTTGTCAATCACAGTTTCTGGGATGATACACATCTCACCTGACCAAATAACTCCCCCAAACTTTGCAGCAGTGCCTGGGCCTTGAATTTTCTGCAAATTCACTACCCATCCTCTCCCTTATAGATGTTCCAGTCAAGTTTGTAGAGCAAAACTGCAGCAAACACAAGTCTTCACGTGTTATCGTTATATCATCAATGTAACAGGCCCATTTTACTGATGTGGAGAAGGAGAACAGGGACAGATCTTGGGTTACCACCCATGACATATGGTGGAGTTGTACAGCTAGGCTTGGGGAAGCAATTTGAAGGTTCACTGTTGCCCCTCCAATGTGAAGCCAAATTGCTTTTGTGACACAGAGGCCAGGGGAATATTGAATAAAGCATTTGCTAAGTCCAGTACAACATGGTACACTCCTAGGACCTTGACTAATATATCTAAGATGGTGGCAATGTTGGACACAGCTGCAGGGATGGGAGCCACTGCTTTTTAAATTTTTGTAGTCAGTGGGTATCTACCATGGGTCATCTGGATTTTTTTCCATCCATACCAGGCTGTTTGAAAGCAAGATGAGCAGAGCATACAATACCCACTCAGTGCAGTTCTTGGGTAGTTCCTCCTATTTCCTTTTACTTCCCAGGCAATTTATATTGTTTGACAGTTACCACTCTTCAAGGGGGTGGTAGACTTATTGATTCCCAGGAGGCATTTCCCCTCAGCACTGAGTTTTCCTTCTAAACCAGAGGCAGAATTCACTGAGACAGGGTTTCAAAGTTTGATGTTCAATGCCCAATATATATGTTCTCTAGTATTGAAGAGATAAAAGCCTCATATTCTCGTGGGGGAAAACACCTAATTTGCAGTATCAAAGGGACATTTTAGACCATAAACATTTGCCATCTGTAACCATCGATGGTGCTGAAGGGGTCAGAAAACTTCTGAGGGTTAGCAAGTATTAGGGTAAATTTGGCCCCAGTATCAACTAGAGCTGTCACCTTGTCTTTATTTCTGGACAACCAGCTCAACATGAGGACTTCATTGCCTCCCATGACCCTCGGAGGCCATCTTGACCTTCATCCTGAACCCGGGACAGAGAAGCACCCACCAAAGAACAGACTGTATCCCTGAGGCCTCTGCTGGAGAACATAGGGCAACAGGGATGATTGGGGCAGAGCGAGCAAGTCTGAACTATTGTTCAGGTCTTAATGTTTTCCATATGCTCCCAACACAGCATTGTTGCTTGTCTGTTTTTAAGGTGGGGGTCTGGGCAGCAATGAGGTCAAACCATATTTGCTTCTGGGTTACTTTTACCAAGCCCTTTACAGCCTTTCTTTTCTCTTGCAACTTTTTGATTTTCCTTGAATTAACAATTCTTTCATATTTTTAAAATTATGCTTAATGTCCCATGTACCTATTGCTAACTTTTTTCTTAATCTTCATTTACAAATCTCAAATGTCTCCTATATAATTTTAAGAAATGCAAAGACACGCATAATAATATATATAATATATAATATAAAATATATAATAATATATATTTTTTTCCTACATTTTTGGGTAATTTTCCTACAGCTATTCTCCTGCAGCTACTCTACACTATCCACAGCTGTTATCCCTTTCTACAACTGTCTCATGCAGGACTTGGTGCTTTCTGGATCCTGTCATTTCACCTCTTTAGGTTTACTGTTTCATTTTGCTAAAATACAATCTCAAATAGCTACATAAGAAAGTGTTCTAGTATTGAACAGAAAATTCATCACGGGAACCCCTAGAAGTTCTAAAGATATAAAAACTCAATCAAAGTAGTGATCAGCAAACTGAAGTACCCTCATTTCAACTCATTTCAAATTGACACAAAGTTAAAAACGGCAACACCAAGTGCCAGATGCGTACACAACTGATGGGAGTATGAAAAGGTAAATTTACTTTTGAAAGCAATTTGGCATCCTCCAGAAAATCCAGAATGTACTGATTATGATACAAAAGGAGACATGTACAGGAAAGAAATGCTTGACATGTCCATGAAGAGACAAATATGTAAGTAAATTGTAGTACATTCTTAGGGTAGAACACTATACAACAGTTAAAACTAGCATGCACAATGTACATGTAGCAATATGGAAAAATCTAAAAATATGTTTGATTAAAAAAGGCAAGTTGCAGAGGATCAATAATGTATATCGTTTATATAAGTTAAATAGCACATAGAATAATATTATTTTGGGATAAACAGTATATGAAGGATTATTCACACACATACACATACACATACACAGACACACATCTGAGTGATAAGTCCATGCTAGTTCTTCTCTCCTGAAGAAAGAGGGATAAGAAAGAAACTGGGGAGTGTTGTATAGATTTCAGTGGAATGTATAATAATTTTTTTTAAAAAACTCGAAAGTTTAAGAGGTGACAAATCTGAGTGATAGATATATGGATGTTCACTATATAGTTCTTTATACTTGCTTGAAAAATATTTTAAGAGAAAGGTTGCCTAGGTGACATGTTTTTGAATATTTGTCCATCAGAATATATCTTTTTTGTTAATTCTTTATTGATAACTTACCCCTGCATAAAATTCTCAAAAAAAATCATTTTCCCACAGAATTATAAAGCATCACTTCACTGTCTTCCAGTGTTGATATTGAGAATTCTTTAATAACTTATCAAAATTTATTGCAAATTCATTTGAACCTGGTATTTTGTGTTGGGAAGACATAACTGTTTTGACAATTAATTTAATGGATATATTTAAATTACTAATTCTTCAAGAATCAATGTTGGTAATATAGAGATTTACAGAAAGTTATCAGAGTATTCATTTCTAGACATTTTACAAATGTATTACCATAAATTTGTTCACCATATTGAGTTGGCTTTTTAATCTATATTTGTAGTTATATACCCCTTTTCATTTTCAACATTATTTATCAGCACTTTTTATCTCCTTTTCTTCTATCAACAATCATCAATCTTATTCCTTCGTTTCCTTGCTTCTTTTTTTCTGCCTTTTGTTAGTTTCATTAATTTTTCTTCATTTTCTTCACCTCTTTTGTTGTCACTCTGCTGATTTAGAAACTGTGAATTGTATCTCTATTCAAGAGAAAGAGAGGGAGAGAGAGAAATATACATACACACATACTTTTACATACATATAATATGTAAATTTACCACTATATACAATATATTATATATATTTAGCATTCATAATTAACCATGTATTTTTGTTTCAAAAATCTAAAGTCATTAAGTATTTCTTTTCTCCTCCAGACATCATCATATTTTAAATACAAATGAAACAATTTTTCATGTTTTTGTTTAAATGTTAGTTTTATATTTTATATATTTATAATAAAATATATATTTTTTTGCACACACAACATTAGTTATTTCAGTTTATAATTAATTACATTTGCCAATATATTCTGTTAGCCTGTGTTCATGATTTTCAGTGGTATCTCTCCTCTTCCCTCTACGTTCACATTTGCTGAAAATTTAGCTTTCATTGTTATTTAGTCTGTAAGTTGTGAACTAAGAGTCTTTATATCTGAACATATCTTCATTTTATTTTCATTCTTGGATGTTAATTTCACTTGGTATCAAATTCTAGATTGTTAGAGACTTTTATTGGCATTTTCAAGATATGTTCTAGTAACTTCTTAAATATATCATTGCTTTAAAAATAGCCTAGAAAATATAAAAGATAAAAAAAAAAATAATAGCCTAGTTGCAGCCCAGTTAAGGTTTTATATAATCACTGATATTCTGAAGTTTGCCTATGATACATCTGGGTGTTAATTAATAATTTTCATGTTCAGTATTTACTTTCAATTTGAAGATTCATGAACAATTCTTGGGTGCTATATCTTCAAGATTTCTTTATAAAATTTTCTCCATTTTCTTTATATGTAGAGGCATTGGTCTATCTTCCATCGATGTCTAATCCTCTTCCATACTTTTAATATTTTTTTCTCCATAATGCGTCCTGGGCGAACTGACACTGCATGCAATTTCACTATTTTTCTCATTAATAGCAACCTAAGTAGATTTTATTCTGTTTCATTTTTTTATGCTCACGATTATACTTTTTATCTCCAAAATTTATTTTATTTTCTTGTCTGTACTGTCTTGAATTATTTATTCATGTTTTGATTTCACAATTGTTTACTTTTTTTTCCCCAGTTGCCTGTAAGGGATATAATGTATTAACAATCTACTTGTTCTTTAAAGAGAAGGCACATCCGACTGGCAATGGAATAAAAATGAAGGCCCTTTGCAGAAACACAAATGTCATTATAGTTTTTGAGTATGAGTTCTGTGCAGGGCTAAAATAAAGCACCATGAGAGTTTTCTGACCTTTATCACCAGTACTTTCCCAATCAGATTTATCCTCCTCCTTCTTGATCCTCATCTCTCTAAGGAAAATGGTCCCTTTTCAAGCTGTACTGGACATTCATAACACTGAAATATGGGTTTAGGAGAGATGCAGTGATAAAATCGTGAACTGGAAAGAGAATGAGAAGAAAGCACTAGCGAAGAGAGAAAAAATTAGCAGAAATTAAGGTTATGCATAGAGAAGAAGCTAGGAAAAAAAGACCAAAAAGCTCCAGGACTACTTGTGCAATGGAATTTTAGGAGTTTGGTTTATGAGATGCTCAAAAGAGAATTGGGAAAAAAGGAATGAGGACTTTAAAATGTTTGTTGAAGCTTATAAGTCAAATCTTATTTAATTATTTAAAATGCAAATAAATAATGAACTTACTATTCATTTATTTTTTGCTGTGAACTGAGTTTTAAATGAACCTTACAGTCAGTAGACCACAGGAGTCCTGGATATTATTGTGGTTATATTGTTAAACATTCATTATCACTATGGTAGCTTAGAGTATTATTGTTTAATCATTTCTTGCTCATAATTTTGCTGGCTCCTGATGATGCAACCAACACTAAAAAATATTAAAACTGATTATTTTGATTTTCATTTGAGGTTATCTGATCAGAATTAGATAATTGATAGATAAATAGATAAATTGGTAGATAGGTAGATAGATAATGTCCTAGCTAAACAGTTTAAGTGTAAATTGTGGGGAAAAGTTAGTTTCAGCCAACTTCTCTGCTCATCATAGAATGTTTCTTCATAGTGGATAAATGGGCAAGGTGGAAATATTCCATTTATTCTATTGGAATATGTGTTAAAATTGTGATGAAGATGGTGAAAACTATTAAAGTAATAACATAATAGAATAAAATGTCAGGGGACAGGGGCTGTTGTGAAGAGCTACTGAGGTTTGGGGGTCTAAGATGGTTTCTCTGAAGAAGAAGTGACTTTCAATCTATGACCAGAATGATGAAAGGGAGCCAGCACTGAGACAACAAGAAGAAACATGTTCCAGGAAAAGAACCATATATTCAAAGAAAAGAAAGAGTTAGTTATATTTGAGGAACTAAAATGAGGCTAATGTAGTTGGAGTGTAGCAGCCTTAGGGTAGAGAGGCATATAATGAACATAGAGAAGGAAAAGTACATGATTCTGCAGTGCCTTCTAGGCTAAGTATGGGGTTTAAAAAAATATATTATGATTATTTTATGTGAAGTGGACTAGGAAGACATTGAAGGGTTTTACATAGATAGAAGTTACTGGGTAGGACTTAGGGTTAGTCATTAAAGTCTTTTAGTATGGTAAAAACACCAAATGACTTGGAATTTGAGATATTTGTTTGTCAAATTCTGCCTTCAGTTGAAGGATTAAGGCATTCAAATGGGATAATACTGATTTTCTTCATTTTTAAAGTGAGGGGCTTCATTGGATGGTACCTAATTTCTTGTGATAGGAGAGGATGGTGAAGTTGGTCAGTGATCTACTCTTCTGATGAAATGATTCACTTTTGAAAGACCAGAGCAGTTATGAAAAAGCCTCTTATTCTCTTTTGAGGAGTCATTTCTCTGAGCTGCTACTCCAAATGGTGTTCATTATTTATAGTAACTTTTTAATGAATGGCTACGTAAAGCAACAAACATTTACACACTGTAAGCTTTCTAAAAAGAGAAAAGATATATAAATATCTATTGGAGATGAATAAAGGGGATTCAAGTTAAGACTATATGAGGTGTGTAGATTATTCTTAAGGTCTCTTTGAATTCTGAGTTTCTTTGTTGTAGATGCATTTCTTCCAAACATTATCTCTGCTATATCCATTTATGGCACCAACATTTGGATTTTGCATCTTGGATTTAGCATCTTACAAATGCTAATTGATGTTTTAAATTAGCACAAGTGCTGGGGAAAGCAAGAACCTGGTTATTTTCCAGCCATGCTGGAATCTAATGAAAGCTAGAAACCCACACTTAGAAATATGCGTATATATTTTTATAAAGTTTCAGGAAACCATAAACTCTCTGAAGCTTTTTCATGGACCTTCCACATGCAAGCCCTATCGGGTGAATAAGAACCAAAAATAGGTACCTTCCAAGTATAATCTGTGATTTTCCTGACTGGTTCCTGCCCTACATTTAATAGTCCTAATTAAAGTAAAGGTATCTTCATCTGATTTTTCCTTCATACCATAACTGTGA
The DNA here is from genome assembly GCF_951394435.1 of Stenella coeruleoalba. NCBI lineage: Eukaryota > Metazoa > Chordata > Mammalia > Artiodactyla > Delphinidae > Stenella > Stenella coeruleoalba. The sequence goes on from NC_137154.1 coordinate 19,540,176, forward strand.
AAATATTAAAACTGCTGATGCAAGGAAGTAAGTAGGAACATAAAGAGAAATTTCAAACATACAATTTTCTGACAACCCAGAGGTGTTAGCACAGCTCATTTTAAACATGGGTTAAATTGTTTTCTCTCTCACCATATTGGCTGAAAGAAACTTGTCTTACACCTGGGCTGAAACTGATTGAAAAATTCAGAGATAAATCTGTCTTACTTTTTTTTTGGACTTGGTAATAAGTGTCTATGCAGTTCTTTAAAACTGATGTTATCTATATGCAAAATTCAGTAGGAATGTAGAAATCAAAAAGTCACCATTTTTTCTCTCAAGGTAAATTAGTGTATTTACAACTGTACTTGGTTTTCATACTTATCACTGCTATCTTTTATGTGCAGGTGAGCCATCATATTTTAAGGTTAATAAGTAAATTTGAAAGATAAAGTGTTGAAGGTATTTAGGTTTGTGGTAAAGTATACTAAAGTAGCAGTAGACTGCTGGCAGTCTTTTTAGTTTCTTCAGAAAAAGGGATTAAATATACAAAGTAGTGCAGTTCATAGTTATACATTTGTTAACACATAATTCTTAGAACAACCCACTAGGCTAGTTGTTATTGTCCATTGACCTTGGGCATGAAATGTAAACCCTGAGTTTCAGTATCCTCATCTGAAAAATGAGGGCAATCACACCTCAGTGGGTTGTTCAAAAGATTATAACGAGGGGGGGTGGAGGCAAGTTGGTGGTGTGGGAAGATGCCGAGTTAGCATCAGCCCACAACTAGGGCACCTGCCTGCCGCTGGTGGAGGACCCTGATGCCCAAGGAGATGGGAGGAACCCCTAAGTGAACCAGTAGGACATGGGGGGAATGAGGGGTGAGCAGAAGTGGAAGCCAGATAGGATCTGCGCCCCTGAGGCCAGGGAGATCCAGAGAGGCAGGCAGGAGGGGCCCTCTGGGAGGAGCAGGAGAGGAGTGGAGGGCAATTGCCCCACCCACTCGGGGCAGTTGATTGTCTTCAATTCTTTTCATTCTTTTTTCTTTATTCTGCTCCTTGGCAGTTATTTCTACCATTTTGTCTTCCAGCTCACTTATTCATTCTTCTGCCTCAGTTATTCTGTTATTGATTTCTTCTAGTGTATTTTTTATTTCAGTTATTGTGTTGTTCATCTCTGTTTTTTTGTTCTTTAGTTCTTCTAGATCTTTGTTAAACATTTCTTGTATTTTCTCAATCTGTGCTTCCATTCTATTTCTGAGATTCTGGATCATCTTTACTATCATTACTCTGAATTCTTTTTTGGGTAGATTGCCTAGTTCCTTTTCATTTATTTGGTCTTGAAGGTTTTTACCTTGTTCCTTCATCTGTGACATACTTTTTGCCATCTCACTTTTTTTTTAATTTTTATAAGTGGGATTGTGTTCCTGTCTTACTGGTCATTTGGCCTGAGGCTTCCAACACTGGAGTGTATAAGCTGTTGTGTAGAGCTGGGTCTTGGTACTGAGATGAGGACTACTGTGAGATCTCACTCCAATGAATAATCTGTGGTTCTCTGTTAGTCCACTGGTTCTGTGGTTCTCTGTTAGTCCACTGGTTCAGACTTGGAGCTCCCACCGTAGGAGCTTCGGCCTGACCCTTGGCTCGTGAACCAAGATCCCACAAACTGAGTGGGGTGGCATGAAAAAAAAGAAAACAAGAACAATAACAAAGTAAAAAAATAAAATAAGACTAGGAAACTAACATATATGTTAGAAAGAATATAAAAATAAAAATATAGATGAATCAACAATAGGAAGGTATAATAGTTCCACAATAGTAAAAAAGAGGAGGATGAAAAGGAAAAAAAAAGGAGGAAAAGGCCTTGGCTGTGGAGGGTGGGGCCTAAGCAAGGGCAAGTTTGAGCAGTGAATGGGGCCTATGCTCAGGACCCACAGGGCTGGAAAAGGACCTGGGGGCTGTGGGGGTTGGGGCTTAGGCTCAAGGAACAGAAGGGGCCCAGGTGTGCCTCCCACACCTGGTCTCAGAGGTCAGGGCACCTCACCTCACCAGGGAGCCCAGCAGGCTTCCTGGGCTCGAGTGGGTGGGGCAAATGCTCTCCTCTTCTCTCCTGCTCCTCTGGTCAGGAGGGCTCCTCCCACCTGTCCCTTCTGATCTCCATGGCCTCCCTCCTATGCCCTAAGGACGAATAAAGCCAGGGGGAGGGGGGCACCCTGGAGGGCAGGGGACCAGCCTGGGAGTTCAGCAGGCTCCCAGATACCTCTGTAATGACACTAAAAACACCAACATCCAAATTATAGGGGTCCCAGAGGAAGAAGAGAAAAAGAAAGGGTCTGAGAAAATATTTGAAGAGATTATAGTTTAAAATTTCCTTAACATGGGAAAGGAAATAGTCATCCAAGTCCAGGAAGCACAGAGAGTCCCATACAGGATAAACCTTAGGAAAAATACATCAAGACACATATTAATCAAACTAACAAAAATTAAATTCAAAGAAAAAATATTAAAAGCAGCAAGGGAAAAACAAAAAATAATATATAAAGGAATCCCCATAAGATTATCAGCTGATTTTTCAGCAGAAACTCTGCAGGCCAGAAGGGATTTGCAGGATATCCTTAAAGTGATGAAAGAGAAAAACCTACAAACAAGATTACTCTACCCAGCAAGGATCGCATTCAGATTTGACAGAGAAATCAAAAGCTGTTCAGAGAAGCAAAAGCTAAGAGAATTCAGCACCAAACCACCTTTACAACAAATGCTGATGAAACTTCTCTAGGCAGGAAACACAAGAGAAGAAAAAGACCCACAAAAACAAACCCTAAACAATTAAGAAAATGGTAATAGGAGCATACATATTGGTAATAACCTTGAATGTGAATGGATTAAATGTCCCAACCAAAAGACACAGACTGGCTGAATGGATGCAAAAACAAGACCTGTATATATGCTGTCTACAAGAAACCCACTTCAGACCTAGAGACACATACAGACTGAAAGTGAAGTGATGGAAGAAGATATTCCATGCAAATGGAAATCAAAAGAAAGCTGGAGTAACAACACTCGTATCTGATAAAATAGACTTTCAAATAAAGACTGTTACAAGAGATAAAGAGGGACACTACATAATGATCAAAGGTTCAATCCAAGAAGAAGACAGAACAATTATAATTGTTTATGTACCCAAAACAGGAGCACCTCAATACATAAGGCAAATGCTAACAACCATGAGAGGAGAAATCGACAGTAACACAATAATAGTAGGGGACTTTAACACCCCACTTACACCAATGGACAGATCATCCAAACAGAAAATAAATAAGGAAACATAAGCTTTAAATGACACAATAGACTAGATAGATTTAATTAATATTTATAGAACATTCCACCCCAAAACAGCAGATTACACTTTCTTCTCAAATGCACATGGAACATTCACCAGGATAGATCACACCTTGCATCACAAATCAAGCCTCGGAAAATTTAAGAAAATTGAAATTGTATCAAGCATCTTTACTGACAACAATGCTATGAGATTGGAAATCAATAACAGGAAAAAAACTGTAAAAAACCCAAATACATGGAGGCTAAACTGTGTACTGATAAATAACCAAGAGATCACTGAAGAAATTAAAGAAGAAATAAAAAAGTACATAGAAACAAATGACAATGAAAACACGATGACCCAAAACCTATGGGATGCAGCAAAAGCAGTTCTAAGAGGGAAGTTTATAGCAATTCAATCTTACCACAAGAAACAAGAAAAATCTCAAATAAACATTCTAACCCTACACTTAACACAACTAGAGAAAGAAGAACAAAAAAAACCCAAAGTCAGTAGAAGGAAAGAAATCATAAAGATCAGAGCAGAAATAAATAAAATAGAAATTAAGAAAACAATAACAAAGATCAATAAAACTAAAAGTTGGTTCTTTCAGAAGATAAACAAAATTGATAAACACTTACCCAGACTCATTAAGAAAAAAAAGGGAGATGATGCAAATCAATAAAATTAGAAATGAAAAAGGAGAAATCACAACTGACACCGCAGAAATACAAAGGATTATAAGAGACCACAACAAACAACTGTCTGCCAATAAAATGGACAACTATGAAGAAATGGACAAATTCTTGGAAAGGCAATCAATGAATTTGGTAAAGTTGCAGGACACAAAATTAATGCACAGAAATCTCTGGCATTCTATGTATACCACCAACAAAAATTTACAAAGAGAAATTAAGGAAACAATCCCATTTACCCTCACAACAAAAAGAATAAAATACCTAGGAGTAAACCTGCCTAAGGGGGCAAAAGACTTGTACTCAGAAAACTATAAAACACTGAGGAAATAAATTAAAGATGACATAAACAGATGGAGAAATATACCATGTTCTTGGATTGGAGGAATCAATATTGTGAAAATGACTATACTACCCAAAGCAATCTAGAGATTCAGTGCAATCCTTATCAAACTACCAATGGCATTTTTCACAGAATTAGAACAAAAATTTTTACAATTTGTATGGAAACACAAAAGACCTCAAATAGCCAAAGCGATATTGAAAAAGAAAAACGGAGTTGTAGGAATCAGGCTCCCTGTCTTCAAACTATACGACAAAGCTACAGTAATCAAGACAGTATGGTACTGGCACAGAAACAGTAATATAGATCAGTGGTACAGGATAGAAAGCCCAGAGATAAACCCATGCACATATGGTCACATAATTTATGACAAAGGAGGCAAGAACATACAATGGAGAAAATACAGCCTCTTCAATAAGTGGTGCTGGAAAAACTGGGCAGCTACATGTAAAAGAATGAAATTAGAACACTACCTAACACCATACACAAAAATAAACTCCAAATGTATTACAGACCTAAATGTAAGACCAGACACTATAAAATTCTCTGAGGAAAACACGGGAAAAACACTCTTTGACATAAACCACAGCAAGATATTTTTTGACCCATCATCTAGAGTAACAGACATAAAAACAAAAATAAACATATGGGGCTTAATTAAACTTAAAACTTTTGCACAGCAAAGGAAACCATAAACAAGATCAAAAGACAACCCTCAGAATGGAAGGAAATATTTGCAAATAAAACAACGACAAAGGATTAATCTCCAAAATATACAAACAGCTTATGGAGCTCAATATCAAACAAACAAACAATCCAATTAAAAAATGGATGAAAGATCTAAATAGACATTTCACTAAGGAAGACATACAGATGGCCAAGAGGCACATGAAAAGATGCTCAACATCAGTAATTGTTAGAGAAATGCAAATCAAAACTACAATGAGGTATCACCTCATGCCAGTCAGAATGGCCATCATCAAAAAATCTACAAGCAATAAATGCTGGAAAGGATGTGGTGAAAAGGGAACCCTCCTGCATTGTTGGTAGGAATGTAAATTGATACAGCCACTATGGAGAACAGTATGGAGATTCCTTAAAAAACTAAAAATCGAACTACCATATGACCCAGCAATCCTACTACTGGGCATATACCCTCAGAAAACCATAATTCGAAAAGAGACATGCACCACAATGTTCATTGCAGCACTATTTACAATAGCCAGGACATGGAACCAACCTAAATGTCCATAGACAGATGAATGGATAAAGAAGATGTGGCACATATATGCAATGGAATATTAGCCATAAAGAGAAACAAAATTGTTATTTATAGTGAGGTGGATTGACCTAGTTTCTGTCCTACAGAGTGAGGTAAGTCAGAAAGAGAAAAACAAATACCATATGCTAACACATATATATGGAACCTAAAAAAAAATAAATGGTACTGATGAACTTAGTTGCAGGGCAGGAATAAAGATGTAGACATAGAGAGTGGACTTGAGGACACAGGGTGGGAGGGGGAAGCTGGGGCGAAGTGAGAGTAGCATAGGCATATATACATTACCGAAAGTAAAATAGTTAGTTAGTGGGAAGCTGCAGCATAGCACAGGGAGATCAGCTTCGTGTTTTGCGATGAGGGTGGGATAGGGAGGATGGGAGGGAGGCTCAAGAGGTAGGGGATATGGGGACATATGTATGCATATGGCTGATTCACTTTGGCATACAACAGAAACTAAACAGTATTGTGAAGCAATTATACTCTAATAAAGATCTATTTTAAAAAAATTATAATGAGATAACAAATCTCTTGCTGACCAACAGATACCTGTGTCCATGATTGCTCCTGTGATCACCATGCAGCCAGTAGCCACAGAGAAATTTGGACTCTTCAACTCCAAGTTTTGTTCTTCTGTGGAGAGCAAGCTGAGATCATTTGAGAGCACATGAATGAGGAGGCACATGTGGGTAGCCAACAAAAGCAGGTGATCGTGAAGTCAAAGCACACTCAGCTTCACCTGATCTTAAGGGCACCTATATAATATGTCACCAGGATTCACAGGTGCTCCCAGAGCAGTGTCCTCATGTTGACAACTCTCATGTGTCTTTAAGGAATGGAGGTGGTTTGTAGGCATAAATATACAGGATGATCAGGTTAGAGACGGAGCTTCAGATAAAGTAAACAGCATTCAGCAAAATGTCTGCTGCAAGCTGAAAATGTTTCATTTAGAGCCAAGGTTTTGACATATCTAAACATCAGTTATTTAATATATATATTGGACTCATATCTTATTTATGCTTTAGAATCTGTGGTATTTAAGATAGCCAGCCTAGAGTGATTTAGGAGCATACTCTGCAATGAGATCAGAGTATTTTATTCCACTCTGAAAATTTCACATATTCTTTTATATCAGAATCGTATTATTTTTTTTCACCACATTCCAAATGGTTTCCAATTTTCTTATTTTGACTTGTCGGGACTTGATATTGAATGGATAGTGGAGATCTTAATTATAAAATGGCATGTTTATGCTTTACCATAAAATAACAAACTAATAAATAGTAGTGAAATATATCATTTTGCACACTTATTAACTCCAAGTAAAGAGCACATTCCTTTTCGACACTTTTGTTTCTCCTCCAGAGCATCTGTTCCTGTTCATATCAAGATAGAGAACAAGAAATGCCAGTTAGAATTTAGGTAAGAGGCTTTGAACTCGGAGTTTGATGCAGCTCAATCCTTAACTACCTTTGACTTCGGGCAAATAACTTGAACTCTATAAACCCCAGTTAACTCAATTATAAGAAGTGAGAAAATATCTCCCATGCAGGGTTTGATGCAGCTCAATCCTTAACTACCTTTGACTTTGGGCAAATAACTTGAACTCTATAAACCCCAGTTTACTCAATTATAAGAAGTGAGAAAATATCTCCCTTGCAGGGTTTTGATATAGATTTGAGATAATGTATATAAAGTGCTTATTATACAGTAATCATCAGTAAATATCAACCACTCTGTTAATTGCTATTATCATATTTTGGAGTACTGGTAATACATTGAAATATCACTAAGATATTCCTCAATATCACTAAGATATTCTCTGAGGATGAGAATTTGAAACTGTTTTGTAAAACATATCATCTAAATACTAGTTTGTAAATAGAGATGATGGGATTTTCTGGGCTCTTATTTTTTTCATGAAAAGAGTACTTTCAGCTTAAGGCTTCAGCCAAAAAAACCCAAAAGATATAAATACTTAAAAGAAGAAAATAACCTCCAGAGAGAGGACAGAGACTTTATAGAGAGCGGTGATTTTCTCTTGGGGAACTTTAGTTCTTTGCAATAGTCTGTGGTCCCTACTTCCTCTTGGTAGCAGAATCTCTTTGCCACATGAATGTTGAGTTTGGACATGTGACTTACTCTCACCTATGGGAAGCAAGTGAACTTTCCCAGAAACTTTTAGAGTTCTAGTGAATTTCCATTACTCTTTTGCTTCTACCCTGTGTTGTGAGAATAAATATGTCTCATCTGAGTTTGCTACTTCAAATTTAGGTTGAAAACTACCTAAAGACCTGTGGAACAAAGTTGCAACCTACCCACAGCATGGTATGGAAGTAGAATTTGTCACAGTCACAACAAATGAGCAATCTATATTCAATATGGACAAGAAATCCTTTGTTTTTCTAAATCACTAAGATTTGGGGGTTGTTACTGCAGCAAAACTGACAAAGTACCTACAGAGCAATTAAATGTATTGACCTCACTCACACACTTACGTACTAATGTGGTCTCTGCTTCCCTTCTAAGTACCTTTCAATCATCCACACCCAGCCAGAAATAGGTTTTAAAACGTGCATCAGATTGTTTTCCCTCTATGTAAATTCTCCAGTGACCTAACAGTGTACTTTGAATAAAATAATAATAATATGTTTTTAAAAAACGTGTACTTTGCCTGGAAGGCACTGCAAAGCCATGTACTTTCTTCGTCTCCATGTTTACTGCCTGCTTTTCAACCTTATTGCTGTTGTAGTCCAGCTACATTAGCTTCTTTTCAGTTCCTCCACTATAACAAACTCTTCCTTTTCTTTGAAAGTATGGTCTCTTTTGCCTGGAAGATATTTCTCCTCATCTCAGTGCTTGGCTCCCTTTCTGCATTAATGTCACAGTTTGAATGTCACCTCTTCAGAGAAGCCATTTCAAACTACCATACCTCAGTAGATGATCCATTTCCTCTTCATCTCTGCCATTATTTTCTATCATTTCATTATTGTTTCTTTCAACACTTCACAATTTTAATACCATTATCACAAGTAATAATAGCCAAGAGATATTGAATACGTACTATGTTCCAAGCACTATTTTAAGTGACTAGCTTAGAATAACCCATGAAGTAGGTACTATTTTTAAAAAGGGGAAACTGAGGCACAGTGGGTATGTATTAATTTGTTTATTTCTCTAGATTATAAGACACATGATGGCAGGAGTCCTGAAAATTTTTTTTCACTGCTTATACTCAGCATGTATTATGAAGCTTGCTACAGAAAAACAACTCAAAAGTATTTTTGCATTTTCGAAATTAAGTACTGAATTTCTCAGTTGTTATTCTCATAGAGATCTCCTTACACTCCAGTGCCTAAGATCCTTGGTAATTCTGTTCTTAATTTTAAATCAATACACTAAAGCACTGTTATGAAGATGTCTTTATAAAGAGATTTACACTAGATATTTCTCTGATGACAGATCTTTTATACTGTCCAATACAGCAGCCATTGGCCATATGTTAGACTGCCATTAGCCTGGCTACAGAGAGCTTAAAATGTGGCTGGTGGAACTGAGGAATTAAATTAGTAATATTTGGTTTTAATTAACTTAAAATTTTTTTTGAATTTTATTTGATTTATTTATTATACAGCAGGGTCTTATTATCTATTTTATACATGCTAGTGTACACATGTCAATCACAATCTGCCAATTCATCCCTCCACCACCACCAACCCCCCCACCACTTTCCCCTGCTTGGTGTCCACATGTTTGTTCTCTACATCTGTGTCTCTATATCTGCCCTGCAAATCAGTTCATCTGTACCATTTTTCTAGGTTCCACATATATACGTTAATATACAATATTTGTTTTTCTCTTTATGACTTACTTCACTCTGTATGACAGTTGCTAGATCCATCCATGTCACTACAAATGACCCAATTTCATTCCTTTTTTATGGCTGAGTAATATTCCATTGTATATATGTACCACAACTTCTTTAGCCATTCTTCTGTCGATGGGCATTTATGTTGCTTCCATGACCTGGCTATTGTAAATAGTGCTGCAATGAATATTGGGGTGCATGTGCCATTTTGAAATATGGTTTTCTCTGCATATATGCCCAGTAGTAGGATTGCTGGGTCATATGGTAATTCTATTTATAGTTTTTAAGGAATCTCCATACAGTTCTCCATAGTGGCTATATCAATTAACATTCTCACCAACAGTGCAAGAGGGTTCCCTTTCCTCCACACCCTCTCCAGCATTTGTTGTTTGAAGGTTTTCTGATGATGCCCATTCTAACTAGTGTGAGGTGATACCTCATTGTAGTTTTGATTTGCATTTCTCTAATAATTTGTGATGTTGAGCAGCTTTTCGTGTGCTTCTTGGCTATCGGTATGTCTTCTTTGGAGAAATATCTATTTAGATCTTCCACCCATTTTTTGATTGGATTGTTTGGTTTTTTAATATTGAGTTGCAAGAGCTGTTTATATATTATGGAGATTAATGCTTTGTCCATTGATTCATTTGCAAATATTTTCTCCCTTTCTGAGGGTTGTATTTTCATCTTGTTTGTAGTTTCCTTTGCTTTGCAAAAGATTTCAAGTTTCATTAGGTCTCATTTGTTTATTTTTGGGTTTATTTCCATTACTCTTAGAGGTGGGTCAAAAAAGATCTTGCTGTGATGTACGTCAAAGAGTGTTCTTCCTATGTTTTCCTTTAAGAGTTTTACAGTGTCTGGTCTTACATTTAGGTCTCGAATCCATTTTGAGTTTAGTTTTGTGTATGGTGTTAGGGAGTGTTCTAATTTCATTCTTTTACATGTAGCTGTCCAGTTTTCCCAGCACCACTTATTGAAGAGACTGTCTTTTCTCCATTGTATATCCTTACCTCCTTTGTCATATATTAATTGACCATAAGTGTGTGGGTTTATCTCTGGGCTTTCTATCCTATTCTATTGATCTCTATTTCTGTTTTTGTGCCAGTACCATATTGTCTTGATTACTGTAGCTTTCTAGTATAGTCTGAAGTCAGGATGTCTGATTCCTCCCAGCTCTGTTATTTTCCCTCAAGACTGCTTTGGCTATTCGGGGTCTTTTGTGTCTCCATATGAATTTTAAGATTTTTTGTTCTAGTTCTGTAAAAAATGCCATTGGTAGGTTGATAGGGATTGCATTGAATCTGTAGATTGCTTTGGATAGTATAGTCATTTTCACAATATTGATTCTTCCAATCCAAGAACATGGTATATCTCTCCATCTGCTTGTGTCATCTTTGAGTTCTTTCATCAGTGTCTTAGAGTTTTATGAGTACAGGTCTTTTACCTCCCTAGGTAGGTTTACTCCTAGGTATTTTATTCTTTTTGTTGCAGTGGTGAATGGAATTGTTTCCTTAATTTCTCCTTCTGATCTTTCATTGTTAGTGTATAGGAATGCAAGTGTTTTCTGTGCATTAATTTTGTATCGTGCAACTTTACCAAATTCATTGATTAGCTCTAGTAGATTTCTGATGGCATATTTAGGATTCTCTGTGTATAGTGTCATGTGATCTGCAAACAGTGACCATTTTACTTCTTTTCCAATTTGTATTCTTTTTATTTCTTTTTCTTCTCTGATTGCTGTGGCTTGGGTTTCCAAAACAATGTTGAATGATAGTGGCGAGAGTGGACATCCGTGTCTTGTTCCTGATCTGAGAGGAAATGCTTTCAGTTTTTCACCATTGAGAATGATGTTTGCTGTGTGTCATATATGACTTTTATTATGTTGAGGTAGGTTCCCTGCATGCCCACTTTCTGTAGAGTTTTTATCATAAATGTGTGTTAAATTCTGTCAAAACCTTTTTCTGCATCTATTGAGATGATCATATGGTTTTTATTCTTCAATTTGTTAATATGGTGTATCACATTGATTGATTTGCATATATCGAAGAATCCTTGCATCCCTGGGATAAATCCTACTTGTAATGGTGTATGATCCTTTTAATGTGCTGTTGGATTTTGTTGGCTGGTATTTTGTTGAGGATTTTTGCATGTGTATTCATCAGTGATATTGGTCTGTAACTTTCTTTTTTTGTAGTATCTTTGTCTGGTTTTGGTATCATGTGATGGTAGTCTCATAGAATGAGTTTGGGAGCATTCCTTCCTGTGCAAGTTTTTGGAAGAATTTGAGAAGAATAAGTGTTAGCTCTTCACTAAATGTTTGATAGAATTCGCCTGTGAAGCCATCTGGTCCTGGGCTTTTGTTTGTTGGAAGATTTTTAATCAGAGTTTCAATTTCTTTACTTGTGATTGGTCTGTTCATATTTTCTTTTTCTTCCCAGTTCAGTCTTGGAAGGTTATACCTTTCTATGAATTTGTTCATTTCTTCCAGGTTGTCCATTTTATTGACATATTGTTGCTTGTAGTAGTCTCTTACGATGCTTTGTATTTCTGTGGTGTCCATTGTAACTTCTTTTTCATTCCTAATTTTATTGATTTGAGTCCTCTCCCTCTTTTTCTTGATGAGTCTGGCTAAAGGTTTATAAATTTTGGTCATCTTCTCAAAGAACCAGATTTTAGTTTTATTGATCTTTGCTCTTGTTTTCTTTGTCTCTATTTCATTTATTTCTTCTCTGATCTTTATGATTTCATTCCTTCTAATAACTTTGGGTTTTGTTTGTTCTTCTTTCTCTAGTTCCTTTAGGTGTAAGGTTAGATTGTTTATTTGAGATTTTTCTTGTTTCTTGAGGTAGATTTGTATTGCGATAAACTTCCCTCATTGAATTGCTTTTGCTGCATCCAATAGGTTTTGGATCATCGTGTTTTTGTTGGAATTTGTCTCTCGTAGGTTTTTGATTCCCTCTTTGATTTCTTCAATGATGTCTTAGTTATTTAGTAACGTACTGTTTAGCCTCCATGTGTTTGTGTTTCCTACGTTTATTTTCACTGTAATTAATTTCTAATCTCACAGAACTGTGGTTGGAAAAGATGTTTGATATGATTTCAATTTTCTTAAATTTACCAAGGCCTGATTTGTGACCCAAGATGTGATCTATCCTGGAGAATGTTCCATGTACACTTGAGAAGAAAGTGTAATCTGCTGTTTTTGGATGGAATGTCCTATAAATATCAATTAAATCTATCTGGTCTATTGTGTCATTTAAAGCTTGTGTTTCCTTATTAATTTTCTGTCTTGATGATCTGTCCTTTGGTGTAAGTGAGGTGTTTAAGTCCCCCACTATTATTGTGTTACTGTCGATTTCTTCTTTTATAGCTGTTAGCAGTTGCCTTACATATTGAGGTGCTCCTATGTTGGGTGCATATATTTTTATCATTGTTATATCTTCTCCTTGGATTGATCCCTTGATCATTATGTAGTGTCCTTCCTTGTCTTTTGTAACATTTTTTTATTTTAAAGTCTATTTTATCTGATATAAGTATTGCTACTCCCACTTTCTTTTGATTTCCATTTGCATGGAATATCTTTTTTCCTTCCCCTCACTTTCAGTCTGTATGTGTCCCTAGGTCTGATGTGGGTCTCTTGTAGATGGCATATTTATGGGTCTTTTTTTTGTATCCATTCAGTGAGTCTTTGTCTTTTGGTTGGAGCACTTAATCCTTTCACCTATAAGGTAATTATTACTATGTATGTTCCTATTACCATTTTCTTAATTGTTATGTGTTTGTTTTCGTAGGTCCTTTTCTTCTCCTGTGTTTCCCAGTTAGAAAAGTTCCTTTAGCATTTGTTACAGAGCTGGTTTGGTGGTCCTGAATTCTCTTAGCTTTTGCTTGTTTGTAAAGCTTTTGATTTCTCCATTGAATCTGAATGAGATCCTTGCCATGTAGAGTAATCTTGGTTGTAGGTTCTTCCCTTTCATCATTTTAAATATATCATGTGACTCCCTTCTGGCTTGGAGAGTTTCTGCTGAGAATCAGCTATTGATCTTATGGGAATTCCCTTGTATGTTATGTTGTTTTTCCCTTGTTGCTTTCAATAATTTTTCTTGTATGTTATGTCATTTTTCCCTTGTTGCTTTCAATAATTAACTTTGTCTTTTATTTTTGTCAATTAGATTACTATGTGCCTCCATGTGTTTCTCCTTGGGTTTTTTCTGACCTGGACTCTCTGTGCTTCCTGGACTTGAGTGGCTATTTCCTTTCCCATTTTAGGGAAGTTTTCGAGTATAATCTCTTCAAATATTTTTTCAGGTCCTTTCTCTGTCTTCTCCTTCTGGGACCCCTATAATGTGAATGTTATTGTGTTTAATGTCCCAAAGGTCTCTTAGGCTGTCTTCATTTCTTTTCATTTTTTTTCTTTATTCTGTTCTGTGGCAGTGTATTCCACCATTCTGTCTTCTAGGTTACTTATCCGCTCTTCTGCCTCTGTTATTCTGCTATTGGTTCCTTCTAGCGTATTTTTCATTTCAGTTATTGTATTGTTCATCTCTGTTTGTTTGTTCTTTACTTCTATGTCTTTGTTAAACATTTCTTGCATCTTCTTGATCTTTGCCTCCATTCTTTTTCCGAGGTCCTGGATCATCTTCACTATCATTATTCTGAATTCTTTTTCTGGAAGGTTGCCCTTATCCACTTCATTTAGTTGTTTTTCTGAAGTTTTATCTTCTTCCTTTATCTGTTACAAAGACCTCTGACTTTTCATTTTCTCTATCTTTCTGTGAATGTGGTTTTCCTTTCACAGGTGGCAGAATTGTAGTTCTTCTTGGTTCTCCTCTTTGCCCTCCACTGGATGAGGCTATCTAAGAGGCTTTTGTAAGCTTCCTGATGGGATTGACTGGTGGTAGGTAGAGCTGGCTGTTCTCTGGTGGGCAGAGCTCAGTAAAACTTTAATCCACTCTTCTGCTTATGGGTTCCCTCCATGTTGGTTGTTTGGCCTGAGGCGACCTAGCACTCTAGCCTACCCCACTCTTTGGTGGGGCTAATAGTGGGCTCTGGGAGGGCTGATGCCAAGGAGTACTTCCCAGAACTTCTACTGCCAGTTTCCTTGTCCCCATGGTGAGCCACAGCCACTCCCTGTCTCTGAAGGTGACCCTCCAACACTAGTAGGTAGGTCTGGTTCAGTCTCCTATGGGGTCATTGCTCCTTCCCCTGGGTCCCAATGTGCACACTACTTTGTGTGTGCCCTATAAGAATGGAGTCTCTGTTTCCCCCAGTCCTGCTGAAATCCTGCAATCAAATCCCACTAGCCTTCAAAGTCTGATTCTCTAGGAATTCCTCCTTCCATTGCCGGGCCCTCAGGTTGGGAAGCCTGATGTGAGGCTCAGAACCTTCATTCCTGTGGGAGGACTTCTGTGGTATAAGTGTTCTCCAGTTTGTGAGTCACCCACCCAGCAGTTATGGGATTTGATTTTATTGTCATTGTGCCCCTCCTACCATCTCAGTGTGGCTTCTCCTTTGTCTTTTGATGTGGGGTATCTTTTTTGGTGAGTTCCAGTGTCTTCCTGTCAATGATTGTTCAGCAGTTAGTTGTGATTCTGGTGCTCTCACAAGAGGGAGGGAGTGCATGTCCTTCTACTCCCCCATCTTGAACCAATCTCTAATTTAAATTTAAATTTAATTTGAAACAGCTACATGTGTGTAGATTGTGGCTACCATATTTTGCAGCACAGCTCTAGAAGTTATGATGAAAGGCTAGTTAAAATACTTAAGGGGACCTTCAACTTCCAATCATACATTTCTTGAACTATGGCATGAGAAATTTCTACTAAGGAGCCCATAGATTTTTCTCTGTAAATAACTACATCATAATGACGGAACATTAATTATTCATTCATCAAATATTTAGTGACTACTTATTATGGCCCAGACTCTATGCCAGGCACCTGTTATTCAACAGTGACTGTGTACAAACATTGACATTGTCTTCAAGGAGTTTATAGACTGGAGGGAAATATAAATAATCACTATTGGAGACAGAAAGAGATACAGTAATCACAGTATACAATAAGTGTTATGAAGGAAACAAATGTGTGGCTAAGCTAAAGAATATGTGGTTTTGTGGAACCATTTTACACACTTCAGTTGGAGGTGAAGCCTTCTCATTTGAGATGACATACAAATGAGGCTAGATGGGTAAGAAGGAGCTACCCAAGTATGAGGGTGCAAAGGGAACAATTTCCAAAAGGAGGGACCAGCATATATAACAAACCCAGAGATAGGAAAGAGTGTGGCAACTAAGAGAAGGTCCATGGGATTGGAACATAATGAGTAGTACTAGAAGCATCCTGGGCAAGAATGGAAAAATAAATGAGTTAAATCAGTAGGTCTCATATCATGAATGGAATTATTATTGTTATTATTATTACTATTTTAATTAGGAATGCAAAAGAAAGGCATTGTGGAATTTTCAGTACGGCTGTAACACAATCTCAAATTTGTTTTTACTAAATCGCTCTTGTTATCATTTGAAGAAAAATAATTGTAGGGTAGAATAATGGCAAAGGGAAACCGATTAGAAAATAAAAAATATGGCATTCAAAGATGTTGGCAACTTGCATTTAAGTGGTAGTAGCAGAAGTGAAATAAATTGTAAAGAATCAAAATCCAAAATTGATACTATTTGCTGGGCCAAAGAAGGTTCAGTTTTGAATTGCTTCTTAGAGATTGTTCACAAAAAACCACTGTCAAAATAAATAAAATAAAAATAAGTAAATTAGTAGGTAAATAAATAACCACTTTGTTCTAAGTAGCAGCAGAAATGTTTTTGTTTGCATTTGGATATATCGCTATCAGGAAATCATACTTATTTTACTAACCATTATTAATCCAAAGAATCCAGTCACTTGAAATTGCACTGAGTTTTACAAAAGTTTCTAAGACAGAATTTCATTTAAAAGCTACATTTTTCAAGGTTGTTTAGTATTAAAATTAATAGAAATTTTTCATGATAAAAAAATCCCTGAGATCTAAGATAGTGACTTTTTTTTTAGGTCAGTTTATTTTTTTTCCAATTCTTTCATAAAGAGATTTCATCATTTTCAAAATCAATCAGCTGTCTTTGGGAATCTGTTTTATCTGAAAAACAAAGGCATTGGGTTAGATGGTCTCTGAAATCTTTTCTATGTCAAATCTCTGTGAATGCGCTAAATAATACTGTGCTAATCAGGAAAAACAAGCTCTTTTTCACCAAATTTCAAAAGAAAGCAGCCAGTTTTCTCTATCTGGTTGTAGGTCTTTACATCTGACTGGAATGTTGGGTTACTGTATAAGGTCAAGTGTGTTTGCATGAAAGCAGACCAACTCTGACACTAATAGATCAAACATTTAAAAAAAATCAATCTATCTGACACTAATAGATCAAACATTTAAAAAAAATCAATCTGTCACCCTGGGACATTGCACTGCCCTGCCTGCTAATGTAATTCATACAGAGAGCAATAAATTATATGACTGAATCAACACTGCACAATTTCTATCTCACTGACTATCCGATGTATTTTTGCATATTTTTTAAAAATTAAGCTTATATCTTATCAGTGTTTTCTAATGTCTTATGAACATGTCCTCTTAATTCTATCCTGTTATCCATTCATACAGAAGGATTTTTAGATACTATGTGCCAACCACTGTTCTCAGGATGAAGGAGTGAATAGTGCAGACTTAGTCCTCACAAAGCTTACATTCTTAAGAATACAATTTAAGTCCAAAATAAATATACCTTAATAAAAAGGTTAAATATTCTCTACCAACCATTAAGAATTCCAAGTAGTTTAGGCATTCACTTGGTGAGAAGTCATTTAATCCTCCAGAGAATCAGTATGAAAAGTGGAAAGTAAGTGAAACTTTAAGTCCAAACTAGAATATCATCCCAGAGACTGGTTTCATTTGTATTTATTTATTTTACAATGTCACTATAAAGCATAAATATGTCATTTCTTAATTTAAAATTTCCCCTTTCTTAGTCAATATTAAGTTTGTGTCCTGACAAGGCACCAAAAAGAAATTTCAAAACTATTTATAATGTGATGAAAGAGAATAATAATGATGCTGATGTGGAAACATTTGTCTGAATTTTACAAGTGTAATAAAATACTCTGATCTCATGGTAAGGTATGCTCCTAAATCACTCTATGACTATCTCTAAATATAATATATTTTACAGAGTAATAAGATAACTAAAATAATTAAATAATCAGGTAAAATACAGTTAAATATCCAGTCTACACATTTCAAACCACTGTCTCTGAAAGGAAAATTCATCAGAGGGTTTAGCTGGGCTTTGTACAGAATCCTGTTTATTTCATCTTGAGCTCAGTCTCTAACCCAACCATCTGTTAACGTTTATGCCTACAAACGAAGCACATCCATTCCCTAAAGACACATAAAATTTCTCAATATGGGGACACTGCTCTTGGAGCTCCTAGAAATCTCTGGTGACATGTTAGGCAAGTGTCCTTAAGAGAAGGTGGAGCTGAGTCTGCCTCACTATCACCTGGTTTCGTTGGCTTCCCACAAGTCTCATCATTCACATGCTCTGAAATGATCTCAGCTTGCTCTCCACAAAAGACTGTTAAGTTGGAGTCCAATAGTCCAAATATCTCTATGGGGACTAGATGTATAGTGATTACAGGGAATAGTGGGGAGGGGTAACTGTTGGTTAGTAAGTGGTTTGAAACTAGCTCTCACTAGTGATACCTAGCTTGATATTTTAGGCACCATTTTTTATTTTATTGGTGTGCTATTTGTGTAAAAGAGAAATAATATTTTGAGGCACTGACTCTCACAAGACAAATGATGTTGTGGACCTCTTAGTAAGGAAATGATTACATAGCAGTTGACCCAAAAAATATGCTTGTAAATAGACTAGGGACAGAACTACTGGCAAACATACTTAATGGTAAGTGCTACCTGGAATACCCTATCCTCAGGGGTGTTACACAGGATGTACCTTCTCTGTCTAGCTTTGCTTATGGGAAATAAATATGGAATCTGAATTCATGAGATGTAGTTCCTTGGAAAATGTCCTTTAAATAATATAACTGAGGATGAAAAGTTTATGAAACAAATGGCTCCTGCTAAGGTCTGAATGTTGAAATCCTAATGCCCAATGTGATGGTATTTAGTAGGTGGAGCCCTCGGGAAGTGATTAGGTCATTACTCTGGCTAAGAAAGTTGTTGAGTCAGGAGTTTTGAATCCCACGAGCCCCTTATTTAATAGTCCTGTCTAGCCATAAGGCATAAGGCAGATGGTTCATGGAGTCAATAAGGGATGATCAAGAATTAAACTGGGTGGTTCCTCCCAATGTTTTAGCTACATCTGATATGCTAGAGAATATACAGAGTACAGCAGAGTAAGGAGGACCAGTAGGCTAATGGATGCCTTCTTTTCTATTTGAAGTTTGGAGTCCAGCCAGTCATAGTTTACATTCTATGGACATAGTAGACATACACCGTTTTGCCACAGTGTTATTTTATTTGTCAAGGAAATTGCCTTATCTAGTGAGTTTGGACTTGAACTTGCTACTCATTAAGTGCAAGTTCATGCTCCACATTGATGCAGTCATAATCATTGTCTTTTCTGAGGGACTTAAGGATT
This sequence comes from Stenella coeruleoalba, assembly GCF_951394435.1. Classification (NCBI taxonomy): domain Eukaryota; kingdom Metazoa; phylum Chordata; class Mammalia; order Artiodactyla; family Delphinidae; genus Stenella; species Stenella coeruleoalba. The sequence goes on from NC_137154.1 coordinate 19,559,307, forward strand.
ATTTGTATCAATATAGCTAATGGAAAGTAGTTGATACATCTGGCTAAAGTTTTAGAGCTAGCCAGTTTACAAAATTCCTGGGATTTACAGGAGCTGGAACAACCCAAATACATTCCTCATCACTGTAAAAAATAAGTTAAAAATCTCTCACAGAACCTGCTCATAAGCAAGAAACTCAGAGATGGAGATGGCTATTTGAGTTTTGGTAAAAATCATATTTCCAACTGAAGAATCCTATTGGCTCCTCTTCATAATCTCCAAAAAGAAGCTTTAATTGAAATGGGACTCTGAGCAAAAATAATTATTACAGGATTTACTGAAGGCTCTGTCACAGGCAGCCCACTCAGCTTTTGTAAAATTCTAGAACATAAGCCTAGGGATGGAGCTGAGAAGTTTTAGCATCTCTGCTGTTATTGTCTGCCTGGAGGGTGGTTTGGGTCCAAACCCAAAATAGATTGAAAGTGGAAGAGATCATAGTAAATAGAAAGAGTACTCATAAATGGGCCATGATCCCAGTGAGGAATACAGCCATACTAGGTCCAGGAGGGCACCACAGAGTAAGACAATCATACCTCTTTTTAAAATTTTTATTTTATTGAAGTATAGTTGATTTACAATGTTGTGTTCTTTTCTGTTGTACAGCAAAGTGATTCAGTTATACATATGTATACATTCTTTTTCATATTCCTTTCCATTATGGTTTATCACAGAGTTCCCTGTGCTCTACAGTAGGACCTTGTTGTTTATCTATCCTATATATAATAGTTTGCATCTGCTAATCCCAAACACCCAATCCATCCCTCCCCGACACCCTCCCTCGTGGCAACCACAAGTCTGTTCTCTAAGACAATAATACTCTTAATTATACCTCTCAGATCAAGCATTGAAAAAAAGTTGATGCTGGGAGGAACCTTCAGACCTGTTCTTTCTGGACAAAGGAAACTGGGGTCCTACTGGCTTCTAAACTGTGCATAAATACTTTCTCTGGATACTTTGGAGGAAAAAATGTGATTGCTCAGCTGGTATGTAGATGACTTCAGTTATCATTCAGTTGCAATTTGCAGACTAAAAGCAAAAGGGCTAATCAAATAATGACTAATGAAATCATACCCATCAATGACCTGAGAGAAAGCTTGTAATCCCATAGAGGGAAGACTATTAGATATTCTAATCACTGTGGGATCAAATGTCTTTATAGATTGGTAACCACCTACAGTGCTAAAGATCAAGGCTATAGGGTGCCTGGGAGGGAGCATAATGTGAAGCCTAGTTGTGGCAGGATCACTGAGCAGTGTAGCTTTGTCATTATTCTCTAATGTCCTGGTGCTACAGATTAAAAGGGAAATTGCTTTCCTTGTGGTGCAACTGCTTGAAATTTCACAGGGGAAAGAAAGCAACACCTTGTCATTGTTCTGGGGGGCAAAAACTTTGTGCTGTAAGATCTGGAAGCTGGTGTTTGTAAAACATTTAGTATTGAATACAGAATTTCATATGCAAAAGATTATCTAATCATGATCCAGTAACTCAGAATGTGTGACCCATAGGGAAAGCCTTTCCTGTTTGGAAGAAATAAAGTTTTACTGTCATTTTAATTGATATATGGTGTAACAAACATTACTTTAATCTCTCCATCAAAATTATGTAGTGCAACAAAGGGCTAGTATATTTATACCATCAGGTTAGAAAAGATAGTGAGAGTCTGATCTCAATCTCTCAATATAATATAATTATATTATATTATATAATATATAATATATTATAATATATATAATATATTATATTATTAATATAATACCTATGGAAACCAGAGGGACAAAATAAGAAGTGAGTTTGGCCTTAGAAAAATGACACAGGAAGATGTCTCCATCAGCACATATAAAAAGATTCAAGTATAAATAATTCATGTATATTTGGATAATAGAGGGGAAAAAACCTGACTGATCTAGTAAGAGAATAATATAAAAAAACCTGTGAAACAATATGATTCTACTTAATACTTTATAAAAAATAAATCCCTAATCCCATTTGAATGGTTCAAATTCTGGTCATTGTTATGGTGTTAGGGGACTTCTGTCTTTTGTGTAATATATTGTTGAACAATGGAAATTCATGTGACACATACGTGGAAAGTAGAAATTTGACCAAAGTCAGAGGGTGGACTGGGAAGGAAATAGTTTAAAACAGTTTTGTGATCCATGGTCCTTCTACTCATGGAAAGAAAGAATGTGTTATTAGTACAGATAATAATGACAGACCTCCTGGAAAACACACCAACAATATTTGTCAGGAGAGTCCTTACCTATGGAATTATTTTAACAGGATGTACTGTCTCTGTATGGAATAGTTTATGGTACATACACCTGGAATCTATGAATCTATGGTGAATGTCTCCATGTAGAAGTTTTTTCCTCTGAAATGTGTGTTCATGTCTTTTGTTCATTTTTCCTATTGATTTATAGGGATATTTCTATTTATTCTAGATACTAATTATCAGATATATGGGTTGCAAATATCTTTTCCTAACTTGTGGTTTGTCTTCATTTTTTATGTGCTTTTTAAGAAACACAACTTTTTAAGTTAAAATGGTTGTATTTATCCTTCTTTCATATTGTAGTTATTACTTGTTGTGTCTTTTTTTTAAAACTTCCCTCTCCCAAGATTATTAAGAGAATCTTTATAACATCTGAAATTGACAGTTTTGTCTGACATGAGATAGGCACTAATTTCATATTTTGTTTAGCACCATGCATTGAGTAGTTTATCCTTTTTTCATTTTAGAATGTCACCTCTGCCATATTTCAAGTCATATATAGGCCAGGACTATTTTAGGCTCAAATCCATTGAATTACAGTAAGGATTTCAAGTTTTTAATCTGACTGAGATAGAGAAATACCATAAAGAGAATAATGGCCCCCAAAGATTTCCACAGCCAATTGCTGGAAGCTGTGAATATGTTACCTTATATAACAAAAGGAAATGTGCAGATGTGATTAAGTTAAGGGTCTGGAGATGGGGAATCTCCACCTCCATCTTATCCTGGTTATCCAGGTGGGCCTAGTATAATTACAAGGGCTATTATAAGTGGACAAGAAAGTCAGTCAGTAAGGAGATTTGACTAAGGAAGCAGGTGTTAGATGATGTGTTTTGAAGATGAAAGAGGGGAACATAAACCAAGGAATGCAGGCAACCTCTACAAACTGGCAAAGGCAAGGAAAATGATTCTCCCTGGAGCCTCCAGAAAGAATGCAGCTGAAACGTTGATTTTAACCTCTGTAGAACTCATGTCAGACTTCTGACATACAGAAATTAAGATAAATTTGTATTGCTTTGAGTTGTTACAGTAGCAATAGGAAACAAATAGAGGGGGTCCTTGGAGAGTTTTACACAGAGGAGTTATGTGATTCAACCTACATTTTAACAAGAGAACTCTGGCTGCTAAATTGAAATAGAATGCATGGGTCTAGGGTGGAGGTAAATCTACCAGTTAGGGATTATTGTTACAATGGAGGGAAACTACAGTGGAGGATTAGACAAGGGTAAAATGGTAGAGGTGGTAAGTGGCTATATGTGGAAATATTCTAAAGGCAAGGTTCTCAGGGTTTTGGGTAGATTAGAATTGATCTGTGAAGAAAATAAGGTCAAAGTCAACTCTAAGAGTTTAGATTAAGCAACTCAAAATTGTCTAACGATGTACTTCATTTAAACGCAGAGATTCTCCCCCCCATCATCTTTCTCTTCCTTCCCTCCTTCCCTCCTTCCCTCCTTCCTTCCTTCCTTCCTTCCTTCCTTCCCTCCTTCCTTTCATCCTTCTTTCCTTCCTTCCTTCTTTCTCTCTCTCTGTCTCTCCTATCTATCTATCTATCTATCTATCATCTATCTATCATATATCATCTATTTAAATACGCTTTGCCGTTTCCCTTAGCAACTAGTTCTGCTTTTAGCAATCTGGACTTTTAAAACAGATTTTACTGCCTACTTTGGATACAGACTGCTTTAGCCAAGTAGCTTCTTAAAATCTATTTCTAGAAGAGCCTGTATTCTAGTCTGAAATAGGTCAGTGCTGTGTGTAGATTGAGTAAGCAAGCCTCTGTTAACAGTATTTGTAGGGCACTGGGTTGATTGGGTGACCCACCCAAATCCCTTCCCACTCACATATGGTGCTGAAATGTTACTGGCCAATACAGTCATTCTCAGTGTTTATTACCTTCATGCTGTTTGTTTCAGTGACACAGTCCTAACAGTAGCATCTTCACCCATTGTGAGAAAAATGAGGTGATGTCTAATGAGGTGTTTGAGGGGGGACCTCCTTTTATAGAGAGATATATCCTACTATTCCAAGACGAGGAGAAAACTGTATAGAGGGTTTTAAGCTATTAATAATCAACTAGGTCTTTTTTGTAAATGAAGGAACTGAACCCAGGTTTTAAAAAAATTTTTTATTGAAATATAGTTGATTTACAATGCTGTGCCAATCTCTGCTGTACAGCAAAGTGACTCAGTTATACACACATATACATTCTTTTTTTATATTCTTTTCCTTTATGGTTTATCACAAGATATTCAATATAGTTCCCTGTGCTATGCAGTAGGATCTCATTATTTATCCATTCTAAATGTAATAGTTTGCATCTACCAACCCCAAACTCCCAGTCCAACCCTTGAATTCAGATTTTTTTTAAGCTAAGTGAACATACGTGCCTTTAAGGAAGGGAAAAGAGATATCTGAAGGAAACTTACACAATTAGGTTGCTGAGAGTTTAGAAAGTAGATTTGTCTATAGCCCCACATCCTGCATACTGGAAGAAAGCCACGTGAAGCACATGTAAACAGAAAACTAGGTGAATAATAACATATTGAAAAACAATGTGGCTCTGGTACAGTACTGCAAGTGGATAGTTTACAGGTGTGAAGAAGATAATATTTGGTCGTCTTCCTTTGATCTAATGAATCCTCTACCCCAGGGTAGAAAAAAATCTGACACTGTCATTAAATAATGATCTACAAGCCCCCTTTTCTGCCTCCCTGGCCCACTTGAAAGTATATGTGAGGTCAAAGATTGTTAAAAGAGAATATTGGATCTGTGCTGAACAGATTTCCTGGTTTCGTTCAATATATCAGACTTTTCACATACAGGTCATTAGTGTAACAAATAAGCCTGAGATAAAAATTTAAAGTGAGAATAAATGATCAAGGAAAATGTCATAGATAAAGTTGAAATGCAAAAAATATTATTTTCTGTTTGATAAAAAATTCACTTGTCTATCTTGTTGCAGTGTCCCCAAAATCTTTTAATTTATTACGCTAGTCTAATTTCTGAAACAACCCTCAAGTTTTAATACTTTATACAATGAGCATTTGTTTTTATCATATCATGGCTCAACTCAGTGGGGATCTATTCTATTGGGTCATTAAGAAACCCAGGCTTCAGAGGGGGAAGGGTAAGCTGGGACAAAGTGAGAGAGTGGCAGGGACATATATACACTACCAAATGTAAATTAGATAGCTAGTGGGAAGCAGCTGCATAGCACAGGGAGATGAGCACAGTGCTTTGTGACCACCTAGAGGGGTGGGATAGGGAGGGTGGGAGGGAGACACAAGAGGGAGGAGAAATGGGGATATATGTATATGTATAGCCGATTCACTTTGTTATACAGCAGAAATTAACACACCATTGTAAAGCAATTATACTCCAATAAAGAAAAAAAAAAGAAGCCCAGGCTTCTTCCATTAGGTCACTTAGGGGTCCACACTCCTTCCACTGACTCATTCAGAGAGCCAGGATCCTTCAGTCATGTTGGTCTGCCATCTTCTGACTGGATCATTTGCCTCCAGCTGGCTGATAAGCATAGAGAGAAGAGAAGAATTATGCTAGAGGTTTTATAGGTCAGCCTGGAAGTTCTGTTGCTTGACCTTAGTCTAATGGCCCCACCAAATTATAGAGGGTCTTCATTACAGGAAGAACAGAAAAATGTATATTGTTGGGAATAAGCATTTCCTCCCCCAGTTGCTTCTCTTGTGTTAGGAAATGCAAGAATCTGTTTGACCTTTTATTTATTCAGGCAAAATTTGGGCCATGCAATTTTCTAGACTCAAACTATGAGTACACACAAAAAGTAATAAATAATTTTATCTTCAAGATAATTAGGAATCTGAGGAAGATAAACATACAAAGAGTAAAACAAAACAAAACAAAACAAAAAAACCCCACAGTAACAGAAGATAACACCATATTTGAGTATTACAGAAATACAAACGTGGTATGTCCACTCCTCACTGAAGGGCATTGAGGAAGACTTTCTGGCTGGGATTATCTTTGAGCAGAGTCTTCATGTGAAATAGAGTTAGCTATAGAAAGGGGCTGATGGGGAAGTGTACATACAGAAGCTTGGGACTGTACAAATGCTGCTTCTTTCCCAGGGGATTAGTTTGGACTGGTGAAAACACATGGTGACTACCTTGAAAGTATATGAAGCTGAATCCAGATCACCAAGAGATTTTTGTGTCTTTGTGTGTGTCTTTTTCAAGAATTTGTACTTTATTTTGAAGCTGCACATTGTCATTAATACAACAGCCTTTATGGCAGGGAGAACGTGATAACACTTTAAACATCACATTTACTCATCAGTATACCTTTCCAAAGTAATCTCTAAAAAAAAAAAAGATAAAAGAAAAAAAGAAAGAAAGAGTGGCACTTTTTGGGTCAGTTTCAAAGATGAGTTTTGTCCATTGACCCATTTTTTTCTTCCTCTGAGCCAAGGGGAATTCAGAAAAGTGCAAGTCAGTTAAGAAGAATTCTAAAACCCTTTCTTGTGTGGGAATGATTAATCTCACCTTGTTTATATGTGCATTTATTGTCCCTCATTTCCTTCTATATATTTTCAGTTGAAGAGATTTGTAATAGTGAATCAGCAAAGGTGTGGCCTAAATCAGAGAAAATCCCAAACACTGTTTAATAGTATTACAAAATGAGGATGCAGGTGTGATATGATCTTTTTGATTAAAGAAAATGGCCTGATGAATCATTTCTTCACCATATACCCAATAGATTTTGCCCAACTTAGCTTGAGTCCAGCCTCTTGAATAATCTTTCCTTGTCTCCCTCAGAGAAAACAAAGGTGAGTGAAGAACAAGCTAGCAGAAAGATTGCATATAAGCCTAAGGCAAAAGTAAGTGCATTTGAACAGTCTTGAGAAACTGCTGTGACAAGAAACTGTTTGGAATAATGCTGCCAAGGACTCTGGCTGTGGAAATACAATTGTTTTGTGTAGCCAACACTTAAGTCACCTCACTGTTGTGCTGATGAAAATGATTAATTTTCCACACCCTTCCATACTACCCTACTACTGTCCTTGGCACAAGTTGGGAATACTTTGGAGTCTTCAACTGCACCATGGATAAGCCAATTTCTGTCATAACTATTTCAGAAGCAGGTACAATTAGAAAGTTTGCTAATGAACGAGACTTCAGTGTAGTTGTCCATGGTGGCTAACAATGGGAGTGATTTTTGTTCCCTGTGCAGGTTGAGTGGAAGAATAGAGGAAGGATGGGCTTTAGATTCAGTTGGAAAGGAAATGGAGTAACTGATGAACACTAACCAGTTAAGTGATCTTTACTTAGCTAACCTTTCTAAAGCTTCCCAAGTAGAAATTTTAGATAATAATACTTTCCTTGTCAAGTACCTTGTGGATTAAGAACAGTGTTATAGAAAAAGCTAGTGCATTCAAAGTAGTGGGTGTCTATTTTCCTTAAGAAGTTATATTTGGTGATTTCATTCAGTCTAGATGCCTTATCTACAAGTTAACTTTTTTTAATAATAGTTTCTACAAATTATGTTAAAGGCAGATAATGAGTAAATTGTAGTGTGGCAAACATAATTTTAGCCGTATTCTCCTATAAGATATGATTTCTTGAAAGGAATTGAAAGTGGGCTTCCTCATCCTACCTGAATGAGCTTAACACAACAAGGGCAACTCTTTTGTTAAAAAAATGATGGGAATGTAACTGGCAAGTTGACTTTGAATGAAATAGACAGTGATGACTAACTACCAAAAGCCATTCATCCTTTCTACCCTACTTTTGTTCTGGCAGGAAAAAATGCTCAGGGAAAATAATCTCTTCCACCAGCCATGGAAGATAAACAGTAGTTGGTCTTGAATAGTGATTTCAACCCTCTTAGCTAGTATATGGCTTAGAGTACTTATGCAGTCCACTTTTAGTCAATTGATGTAAAGGTGAATCTTTGGCATCCAGTGGTAAATACAAACTTCTGTGATGGATTTAAAACATAGCTATTAAAAAATCAGAAAAAAATCAGTCTTCTTCATCCTATACTCAACATGGTTCAGTAAGTTTAATGATGGATGGAGTTTCCTCAGTCATATTCTAACCAAGCAATAACAAACTTATAAACAACAACACTTGCTAATACATTGGTAATGGCAGAGATAAAAAGATTGCAAATATTTGAATATATGTTTGAGTGCTTACATGAAGCCTATGTTTTCATTAATTAAGTCATTTTATTTGGCCACTATGTTCCTTGCAGCTATATGTACCCAGATTGGTAAAACTAACCACTGAAAGAAGGGAACTGACAGCCAATGCTAGAGAAGAGCAAGGCTGCCGAGAAAATGATGCAAACATTTTAAGCATTTAATTATTTTCTTTATATTCATTTATTGAGCAAATACGTTTTTAAAATACCTACTCTATTGAAAAGCACTGTTCTGGGATAATCTACAAAATCTCAAATCTTTTAATAAAAATATACCAGTGTATAATATAAATGCAATTTTATAAACAATTATTTGCATCTTATTCACAATGCTGAGTGTGGGTGTGTAATGGGGGAATAAATATTAAGCACATAGGATACTTGAGGCAGTATCATATTGTTTAAGATCACTGGGTTCATAGTCAAACAGAACTAGGGCTAAAATCTGGCTTTGGAATTTTCAAACCATGTGACTTTGGACAAGCTATTTATCTTCTCCAAGCATTAGTTTCTTACTGCATTGGATAGCTGTTCTTACACCATAATAAACACTATTATGTAAAATATTTAGACTATTTAGGCACATAGTAAGTGTTCAATATATAGTAGCAGTTTTTATTATTCGTTGAGTCACAAAATATTTATTATATACCTAACATGTCTCTATTCTAGGTATTGGGAATAAAAACTTAACAAAACGGAAAAAAAAATCCTTCTTTCCTAGACCTTATATTCTAGTAATATTAGGTCTTGAAAGAATGCACTAAATACTGGTCACACAAAACTAAAGAAATGTCTGTATTTAAGGAGTTTAATGTGTAATTGAAAGCAAATTACATGTATTTTGCAAACTAGCATGTATTCAGTACTAAGGAAAGCAAATCAGCATGTATTCAGTACTAAGATTTCTGATACTAGCTTGACATACATTCTCTCTAAGACTAAAAATGTTTAATGATCCTACAAGTTTTTTTTTAACTGAAGTATAGTTGATTTACAATATTGTGTTACTTTCAGCTGTACAACACAGTGATTATTTTTGCTGATTATATTCGATTATAGGTTATTACAAGATATTGGGTGTAATTCCCTGTGCTAAATCCTTGTTGCTTATCTATTTTATGTGTAGTAGTTTGTATCTGTTAACTTCATACCCCTAATTTGTCCCTCCCCCACTCCCTCTCCCCTTTGGTAACCACAAGTTTGTTTTCTATGATTATACAAGGTTTTATGTCTAAGTGCATTTCTGAGCAAGTATTGATAAATTGTCTTCTACATCCAAGGTCTGTAGGACATTGTTGTCCTCCTCACAATCTGAGACAAACTGAGAAGAGTATTGGGAGAAGTATCTGCCACCATTCTGAGTTTGAAGAACATGTATTTCCCAGGTAGAAGAGAAAAAAATATGCAGAAATTTCACAAATAATTATAATGTATCAGCCCACAAAAGTTTATAACTCCACCCCCCCTTCTCAGGCAATATAGAGATGGTGAATTAAAATTTACATTCTCGTCTTTTATCCAGCAGGAATTGTTATTCTTCATGCAGCTGGAGATGTTTGCAAAGGTAATTAGACAATCAGATTTATAGCCAGGTTTAACCACTCAGCTCTAGAAGAATAAATAAATAAATAAATAAATAAATAAATAAATAAATATATATATAAAATTCGGAATTTTGTTATAAAGCTAAAGTGAAATGTGTCCCAAAGACCTCTTTCTGTTTTCCATAACATTTTCTTTTTTTAACACACCATTTGGCCACCATTTACAGTTTGCAGTAAAATTAACAGTGTGCTTATAGCCCTATAACTTCACTTTGACTAGTGCAAAAATTCAGTGTAGACCTAAGTGTGGGTCCATCAGTCCCTGGCCAGGGTTCCCATAAACCTCAGTATTTTTCCAGTCATTGTCCTCCACTACCCCAATCAGAGGTTCACCTTGCAAGTGAGTTCATAAATGAGTAAGAAACTCAGTTTGTTCCGGTAGGATGAGCATACGTAGATTTTTAAAATTCTCTAATACCTAGAACGTAATGTATTTACCCCAGGAGCTCTATTAAAAAAAAAAATCATTCCTTTATTAGAAAGCTGAATAAATAAATAAATAAAGATGAGGTTCCCTGGGAAATTGAAGGATGGATCAATTCACTGTTTCATTGGATTATGTAATAAGCCTGTAAAACTATATGGCAGGATTATGTAACCCAAATGAATGATTAATCTTCTTTTATTGCTCCTGCCAAGTATTTGGCCTAATTATTTACCAAATAATTACCAGGAAATACTATGATGTTGTGAAGAGTTTATTTTCAGTCCTATCATGCCTTAGAGTGTTACGGTTTAATGTGCAGTTATTAGATATTATCATTTATCACATATCATTATCAAGGACACATTCTGATCTACCAAAGGTCTTTAGATACTGCCACATTTTCTTTCTCAAAAGACTTCTTCTATGTGAGAATAGTTAAATGGAATATATTATAAATAAAAGTGTAAATGAAAGCAGATTTATTTGTGCTTAAAAAAATGAGAGTTGAATTTAAAGAAATTTAAAGAAAAAGATGATTCTTTTTAAGGAAACAATAATTAAATAAGGATTCTGTGCTTATTCATAAGCCTAATTACAAGTACTACTTGCTACTGCCATACACACACACATTCATACAAACACAGGCTAGATCTAAATAACTATTTAAAATATTTTATTGAAGTATAGGTGACTTACAACATTATTTTAGTTTCAGGCGTACAATGTAGCAATTTGATATTTTTATAGGTTATAATTCATACAAAGTTGTTATAAAATATTGACTATTATCCCTGTGCTATACATTACATCCTTGTAATTTATATATTTTATATCTAGTAGTATGTACCTCTTAATCCCGTTCAACTGTCTTGTCCTTCCCCCCCAACTCTCTCCCCTCTGGTAATCACTAGTTTGTTCTCTACATCTGTAAGTCTTTCTGTTTTGTTATATTCATTTATTTGTTTTACTTTTTAGATTCCACATATAAATGAAAACATACAGTATTTGTTTTTCTCTGTCTAACTAATTTCACTAAGCATTATACCCTCCAGGTCCATTCTATGTTGTCACAAATGGCAAAATTTTATTCTTTCTGTGGCTAATATTCCATAATATATATATTCCATAATAATATGGAATATATTTATATATTCCAATATCCAATTTTATATATATATATATATATATATATATATATATATATATATATATTCCATGTATTCTCTATCCATTCAACTGTTGGTGGACATTTAAGTTGCTTCCATATCTCAGCTATTAAACAATGCTGCTATTACCATTGGAGTACATATGTCTTTTTGAATCAGTGTTTTTGTCTTCTTTGGATAAATACCCAGGAGTGGAATTGCTGGATCATATGGTAGTTCTATTTTTAATTTTTGAGGAAACTCCATACTGTTTTCCATAGTGGCTGTACCAATTTACATCTCCATCAACAGTGCAGGAGGGCTCCTTTTCCTTCCACACCCTGGCCAACACTTGTATTTCTTTTTAATGATAGCCCTTCTGACAGTTGTGAATTGGTATTTCATTGTGGTTTTGATTTGCATTTTCCTGTTGCCTGTTGGCCGTCAGTATGTCTTCTTTGGAAAAATGCCTATTCAGGCTCTCTGCCCATTTTTCAATTGGGTTACTTGTTTTTTGCTTGTTTGTTTATTTTTGATATTAAGTTCAATGAGTTCTTTACATATTTTGCATATTAACCCCTGATGGGACATCTTGTTTGAAAATATCTTCTCTCATTTGGTAGGTTGTCTTTTCATTTTGTTGATGGTTTCCTTCATGGTGCAAAAGCTTTTAAGTTTGATTAGGTTCCATTTGGTTACTTTTGTTTTTGTTTCCCTTGTCTGAGGAGACATAGCCAAAAAAATACTGCTAAGACCAATGTCAAAGATTGTAGTGCCTATGTTTTCTTCTAGGAGTTTTATGGTTTCAAATCTTACAATTTAGGACTTTAATCTACTTTGAGATTATTTTTTGTCTATGGTGTGAGAAAACATTCTAGTTTTATTTTATTACATGTGGTTGTCCTGTTTCCCCAACATCACTTTTTGAAGAGATTGTCTTTTTCCCACTGTATATACTTTCCTCCTTTGTCATAGGTTTATTGACCACATAAGTGTGGATTCATTTCTGAGCTGTCTATTCTGTTCCATTGTTCTGTGTATATGTTTTTTGCCAGTACCATACTGTTTTGATTATTGTAGCTTTGTAGTATAGGCTGAAGTCATGGAGTGTGATGTCTCCAGCTTTATTCTTTTTTCTCTGCTTTGGCTATTTGGGGTCTTCTGTGGTTCCATTCAAATTTTAGGATTATTTTTTCTAATCCTATGGAAAATGTCATGGGCATTTTGATAGGGGTCACATTAAATCTGTAGATTGCTTTAAGTAGTTTGGTCATTTTAACAATAGTAATTCTTCCAATCCACAAACACAGGATATCTTTCCATTTTTTTGTTTTGTCTTCAATTTCCTTCATCAATGTCTTATAGTTTCTAGAGTATATGTCTTTCACCTACTTGGTTAAATTTATTTTTAGGTATTTTATTCTTTTTTACATGATTGTAAATGGGATTCTTTCCTTGATTTCTCTTTACTGTATAGAAAGGCATATAGATTTATGTAAATTAATCTTGTATCCTGCAACCTCACTGAAGTTATTTATTAGTTCTAATAGATTTTTTGGTAGAGTCTTTAGGGTTTTCTACATATAGTATCCTGTCATCTGCAGATAGTTACAGTTTTATTTCTTCCCTTCCAATTCAGATACCTTTTATTTATTTTTTCTTGTCTGATTGCTGTGCCTGGGACTTCCAACACTATGTTAAATAGAAGTGGCAACAGTGGGCATCCTTGTCTTGTTCTTGATCTTAGAGGAGAAACTTTTAGATTTTCACCATTGAATATAATGTTAGGTGTGGGTTTTGAGTAATTGTTTATTAGAGTGTTTCTTTTATATTTAATTAGATCTCCAGACTGTTGCATATTTAAGTGAAAACTCAACAGAATTTGTTTTCCCTACTGCAAAGACTTTTAAAAAATATTTAAGTGCACTTCTCTCCAAATAACTTATTCTTATCCTAGGAAGGATTTAAGGGTTTAAGAGAACCTAAACTCATGTCATCATTTAAACTAATTTTTTTTCTACCATATATATTTAGCATAAGTCTTTAAAATAATTTTATCAATCAGATTCTATATAACTTTAAACCCTGATTGGTTTCTCAGTGAATAATTTGTTCAGATAATATATTACATTAGCTTAAGTTATTCCCCCACCATCACTTTACCACACCTCTGAAGTTATCCAAAGGATCTTGAAGTGTGATAGGACGTCTAGGTAAATCTACTAGATATGAGCTCTAGGAGGGTTACTAACTTTATAGTCAAATTCTTAATTGCTTTCCTGGAGGCCGCTAGGTCTGGCACAAGAAACTTAGTAATTGACTGACTCTAAAATGGTGACAGGATTAAATGGGGTTGGGTTGTCCTGGACATGTCTTAGACATGAGGGATTTTTCACTGAAAGACAACAGTGTATAACAGGAAAAAGCCTGATCTCTAGAGATAAAGAACATTGCTCTCAAAATTTTCTTTTACCTTTTACCACCTATGAGTACTTGAGAAAGTCACCTAAATTCTCTGAGACAGTCGTAATTCATATTTGAAAGATTTGTAAGGATAAAAAAATAGGCATTTGGATGTTCTTAGCATCTTATTTGGCACATAATAAGTATTTATTAATATGAGTTTCAGTCAGCATTGTGCATATACATTCACTGACCCTTAGTTCCCATTTTGATTGTGCGGACTTCAAATAGCCCATATTTCCTTTCATTCTTGATTTTAATTATTTTATTGCTCTTTTAGATGCTTCAGAGAATAGATTTTCAAATGTGCCTTTTCTTACACCTTTTTCCTGTGTGTAACTTCTCTCATTCTGTTTTGCTTCTCCTAATTATTCCTTTTTTAAATTTTAATTTAGTTTGAGCTTTTCTGTTTTCCTTCTGGGTTAGGACTTCCAAAAGCATATCAGGTTGCTCATTATAAGGTATAATGCGTACTGTGTAGGAACCAAAAATCTGTCTTGTTAGAGCTATTTAATTACCAACACAATGGAATTATTTGATCCTGTGTCCTTCAAATGTTCTGTGCAGATATCACAAACAAAAACTACGTTTGTTTTTCTTCATGCACAGTTTTCTCATTTATTCATTCAGAGATGTATGGTTATCGACACAGTCTGTCCGGTTATTAGGTTGTGTCCTGTAAGAAAAATGACTGGAGGGACAGATTTTAGAAGATTTCACAAACAAGAGAAATCATTATTAATATTCCCCTATCCTTAATTTCATAACGAGTGGCAGTTCTTTAAACATTTTTGAAATTTGAACTGCCAGGATCTGAAAGATCTTTGAGAAGCTGTTTTGTTTTTGTTTTTAAGTTGGCGTCTTTTCATTGTGTCTGCTTGTCATTGAAAGCACCTGTCTGTAACATGACAGACAGAAAGAAGAGAAACAATGAAATTAATGGAGAGCTACAACATACCTTGGCAATAAAATAGATCTGTCACCAAGTCATAATTTTATTGTTCTCTCTCCATGCAGTATGAAGTCTGTCCAACAGACAATGAGTTGCAATCATAACCCTGTGTGTGAAGAATAATAATGGAAAAACTGCAAGGAGAAAAACTATCTGTTCTCAGACAGTTGAGTGACATCATCTGGATGAAAGGGTGAGGGGCTTGGGAAATAAAATTTGAATGCTTGCAGATGAAACATGAAACTGCTCAAATAATATTCTAATGCACAGCTGAATCCTTTATTTTTATTCAGGTTTCAACCCAAAAGATACTTCCTCAGATAGACCTTCTCTGAATATCCTAGAGAAAGTATCCCCCTAGTTTAAGCACTCATTATGCCATTTCTTCTCATTACAGCACTAAAAATGATATTTATTTATTTATTTTATTGACACAAGGCTATGAATAGCATGAGCATGGCCATTCAGACCCTTGCTAGTTTTGTATCCCCAGAACCTGGAACACTGTTTATAGCCCTTACCTGGTAATCAATAAGCATTCACTGAATAAATAGATGAATGACAAAAAATGGGGGGGGGGGAACCCTTAAAGTTAATCTTTGACAATTTTTTTAAATTTAAAATTGAGAAAACCAAACATGACAAGGGAACTATGTTTCTCAAGATCACACAGAAAGGACTATGGGCCTTGATTCCCAAACCACTAAACTTTAGTTTGGAAAAAATATTTCCACCATTTAGGGAGACTGCAAATGTGCAGCTTAATTAACTCTGGGCACAAGTCAAAATGCTATCCTCCCTTCATGGATACTGTGCATGTTGACTGTGGGAAGTTTACCATAGAAAGGGATAGAGGCAGTGGTGCCCAGTAAATTTTTAAAATTTTCTTTCTGTGTACAGGGACAGTGAAGTTAGATTAGCTACAAGATTGAGTTTAGGGGAGCTGAAGTAGTGAAAAAAAAAAAACAGGAGAGAAGGGCTTCCCTGGTGGCACAGTGGTAGAGAGTCCGCCTGCCGATGCAGGGGACACGGGTTCATGTCCCAGTCCGGGAGGATCCCACAAAAAAAAAAGAGGTGAGGGAGCACTGTTTCATGGTGATAACAACTGCAAAAACTAAACCTCCCTTCCTTCTTCTACTCAATTAACACATGACCTATGTTTCCACTAAAAACAAAACAAAGAAAAAGAAAAATGAAAAAATTCAGCTTTTCCCACCAAGGAGTTCCTCATTACCAATATCTGACTCCAGTAAGGCCACACTCTTTTCTTTCTTTGCTAGTTGGAATGTTGCTTTGAGAGTCCTTACCATGTGGAGTTTAGCATATCTTGTCTACCAGATTAGACAGGGCATGAAAGAACAGGGCAAGCTGTCTTTTATTTATTTATTTTGTATTTACTGCTGCAGCACCTAGCATCTTGTTTACAAAATGCACTTAGTAATCCTCTTGATTGGCAATAAATCTTTATCAGTACCAAGTGAATGCCAACACTAGGATCATGGTTTCTCCGATATTTACTGTCCACTGTATGGTGAGCTGTCACTATGTCATTTATTATCTTCTAGGTACCTCACTGATTATTAGAATATACTGCTCCAGGCGAAAAATAATGTGTCAATTCCACACATCTGATTTTCACAGCCATGGATAAGAGAGATACATTTGTACTCACTCTTGATAACTTTGAAACAGAAAAAAAGAAATTTTCTTTGACCAATAGGTGAAATATTAAAAACTGGTTAGAAATTCTCTCTTTTAATCCCAGAGAATAAGGTTTTCAAGAAAATGTCAACTTTTAGGTTTAGTTGGATTTCTTATAAATAATCTTATTTATTAATCCTTAAAAACACTAATTCTTCTAGCTCCAGCATTACCCTTGACTTTAGTAGACCATGTTCTTTCAACTGACCTTGAGTTTAAACTTGAAGCCTAAGCTTTCCTAAGACATAAGGATGATTTAAATGTTTTCATGTTTTAAGCCATGTGTTTGCTCTGGAATTGCAGTGAGGAATTTAACAATGGATCATGTGGAAGGTGTCATTTTACATATTATATAACTTCTTTTCTTAATTAGTATGAAAGAAGCAAAGTCTTCTCTTTGGTCCACTGCTCCTGATTTCCTGTAACTCTCTTGATGCTGGAGCCAGGATGCTTATACAGTAGGCTGAGACTTCTCTTTCCAGTGACAACAGCTAGTATTACCATTTATCCTAACCTAATCAAAGTCCCTCAGTTTAATTAACAACCTATAACACACTAATAGCCGTGTTTTATTTTTGTGCCATCAACACCCACCAATCATTTTGACAGATATTGTTTTAAATGATATTTATATTCAATTATGACCATAAAAAAAACCTAAATTTACTACACGACATGTGAGCATTTTTCAAAACAAGTTTGTACTAAAAAAATGTATATATATTTATATTTTTATCTACATATCAATTTATACCAAAACAGAGTGATTAAAAACATTTAAAATCTATAGCAACAGCAATAATCATAAGGAATTCATACAAGAAATACAAAGTAGTTTTACCATTGTGTCCTAAAGAAGAAAGTGTTTGGGTCAGAGGCCATATTTATCTTTGCTTTACCATTAAAGAACTCTGTGAATTTGCAGTGGTTAACTTATTCTCTAAGTTTCTGCAGTAAGGGGTTATCTTTACCTTCCCAAAATCTCTTACCTAGTTTTTTTTGGGTAGAGGACCCCAGTTTTTCTTTGGCAATATACTGAAATTAAGGCCAAACCACTCCAGGAGGGACGTCATGAACAAAGTTCAGCTAGAGAACACCTAGCTGAAGGTGGTCACTGAGTTCTGGAGACCACCTTGGTTTTGGTGGCTGGTTCTAGAATATGAACATAAGCCAAGCTGGGTCCATGAGGGCCGGTCCAGGCCATTGCTGGAACTTTGTCTTACTGTAGTGTCTACTGAGCTATTAGAATGTAAGCTTAGATGTGCTGGTAGCTATTTTTGCCATGATATCTAAAGAGCTTACCTGAAAATGATGCCTATACAGAGTAAAGCATAGCAAGAGATAGAGACTGATTCCTGTCAACATATTTTTGTACCCTTGAATCTTTTCAATGATATAAATAAATATATAAATCTTTTCAGCTAAAGCTAGTTTGAATCGAGTTTTGGTTACTTGTAACTAAAAACACCCTGACCGTAATAAGCTCAATTGATTCAAATTTAAGACATATGGTAATATGTCTTGATACTTAAAACATATGGCAATATGTTTTGTTGGCTAAACCATCCTGGTCCACTTCATAGATATATGAAAATAATTTAAAATTTAAAAACAGCAAAATACACCATCTTTTTCATTTTTCTTACTCTAGACTGGTGATAACACATTATATCAGTCACACCGGCCCAGTTTGTTGTTATTATATTTTCCACCCTCAGTGAGAAATATTCTGTATGTTTAAATCTCTTGATAACTTTAGGTCAACATCTTGAATAACATAAATATACTAATGAATTAATTGAAACAAGAAACGGGAGTAATTTAACTAAAAGTATTGGTAAATTTAAAAGTTACTTTAAAAATAAAGTAGTAAAAGTAAAAAGGAAATTAAAATAAAATAAAAAGCGGGGAGGCAGCAAGAATCATTGTGACTGGAATGACAGAAACATCAATGTAAACAAAGATATATAAATTTGATTCTTTTCTAGACTTGAACTGCAGGCTACCAAAGCATCTTATTTGGGTCATAACAAAAATTTATGGTGTGATATATTTAAAAAGAGACCAATATTAATATATATTGCCTCATGCTTAGTAAAATAATTAAGAGTTTCTTTTCTGTCTCATTGAACAAGTCTGCAAAATTTTCCAAAATACAGATGAAAGAAAGGTGTACAAAGTGAGGGTCTTAGAGATAGGGGTAGATTTTGCTGAAGTGTTCATTATGATTTCATTCTCAGTTTAAATCAATCTGTATGCAATCAATATTATTTTTGACAGACACTGTTCTAGGACATTCATATACAGGAATGTGAATACTTGGGTGCAATTTTAGAATACCCCCATAGATAGAAGTAAACCCAGGTTAAGAGGACACTCTAAAATAATTTTTTAAAATGCTTTGTACTGTATGCAGTCTTACTTAGAATAGAAATTTATGTGGTAGCAATAAAAAACAAACACCCAAATCTCAGTGGATTAAGGCAAAAAAAGAGCTCATTTTCTTGCTCATGATACATGTCCAATTTGGGTCAATGGAAGAGGGTACGAAGCATCTGCATATCATTGTCACAAAGGGAACCAGGCTGTAGAAGCTTTATCTGAACACATGTTTTCTCAATCACAAAAGCAATAAAAAGAGCTATGTGGACATGCATATTGGTTTTACTGACTTTAACCCACAGTGCTATGTATTATTACTGTTCATGTTGCAGTAAACAAAACAGGACCCCACTTAACTTCTGAAGGTACTTAGAAGGAGGAAAATGGAAAATATTTGTTGAACACCACTCATGGCTATCAGAATTCACCATTCTAATAATCAAAGATTTGGTTCTGTCTCCTACCCACAAAAGATACTCTCCTACTTGCCAAAGTAGACAGAACAAAATTCCATCCAATGTTAGAGTCAATTAGTTCATTATCCCTAGATGGTACACAGTAATCACAATAATAGGGGGTGATGTGTAGTACTTCCACATGTGAATCATCTTGATGTACAAATTGGCAAACTAAAATGGAAAGTTAATTGAAACCCATACAACTAAAATAGACTGTGGAAGAGAGAACACCTAGAATTTATAAAGAAGAATAAAGGGTGATATAGCAGTCATTGATCTGTATTAAGTCTTAAATCCTGGGCAGATATTTCCAGAGTGGCTTATGCTACTGTAGAGAATTATCCTTTACTTGGGTCCACTTCTTCCTTGGAGGAAGTTCACCAACCCATTCTTTCTGGACTTTGGCTCCTCTTAACTCAGAGAATTTCTTCTTTTTTCTTGTTTCTGTAAGCTACATCTAGACTGGGCGTCAGAGACGATGACCTCTTTGAGGGTTAAGCAATTCTTTAGCTCACCGGTGGCATGAATGTTGGTTGACAAAACTGTGGTTGTAATTCTTCTCAGACAATTGCACTATCTTTTAATCCAGGTTGGCAGTACTTTTAGCAACATAAATCTCTCAACAGAGTCCAGTTATCTCCATGTGCCTATAGTCATGCCAACAGTTTTTTATAGACAAATATTTTAGACTCTGTGTGTGTATATGTTCAATATAGAATTTTCTACTTGTATTTTCCTTTTTTTTCTTTCTTTCTCAACTTAGCTCTTTTGGCTTTGATGGAAGAGCCATACTTTGTTTCCCTTTTCTTGAGCTATTTTGTACAGGGTTGGGTGTAAAGTTGGGTGTAATCCATTCAGAGGTTGAGTGTAAAGCCAATATCATAGATTGGATCCTTCCAGTCAAAGTTGTATTTTTATCAGGTTTTGTCATTTGGGATTCAGAAATTACTTCTTCAACTCTCTGAAGTCCCTCTATGTTTGAATCTTCTCTCTTCTATTTCTCCTTGCAAATTGACCCATTCTTTTCTGAGTTCATCTCATTCATTTAATACCTTACTAACTGCAAGTAGCATCAGTCACCACAAGGTATCAAAGTTCTTTTTCCCACCATTTTACCTTCTGGTTAAAGTTTGTAACTTGAAAGTTCCTTTCAAGTTATTGCAAGTCATGTTTTACTACTATCCATTAGATAACCTGCATTATCATCCTTTCAGCTTCCAATAACTATTTCTTCAGTGTCTCCTTTCTGCCCCTTAAGTTACTATCACCTATTTTTGGTGTTTTTGTTTTGGCAGCTTTTCATCTCCAGTACTAACTGCTATATGGCAGTATAGGCTGTAGTGAAAAGCAATCCAAGGTCTCAGTGGGTCAAATATCAATGGTTTATTCCTCAGAGAATTTCTGAATTTCTTCTAGAATATTAAACTACTCTGGAAACAAACAGAATAGTTGAATATTCCAGAAGAAATTAAAAAACATATATATATATATATATATACCTAAAATCCACATATAGTAATAAATTTGAAAATCTGGATGAAATACATATTTTTCTAAGAAACTGTACATTATTTGCTTGAATTATGAGTTAGAGAGCTTAGTTATGCAAGTAATTATAGAAAAAATTAAGAAGAATAATTTTATAATCATACTGATGGGTTTGGAAAGGTTTTTCTAAGCCGGAATAGGACAAAACACAAAAGCTGACAGAAAAAGAAAGTACAGTTTAACAAATAAATGAGTAAAAATTTGAGAGACAAATATATGATAACCAAAGTTGACAGACATATGAATAAAAATTTCAACTAATCTCTAGACATAAAATTATGGTCATATTAATTAGTATTAAAATATCATTTTCATCTCTCAGATTAATTAAATTACAAATAAAATAATTGAAAGTACTCTGTTAAAAAGGCATTGTAGACACATAGGCATTGTCTTAAATAGTATAATATATACAAAAGATAAAAATTTTCTACAGAATCATCTGTTTAAACAACTCTGGTTCTACAGATTTACTATATGGAAGCAATCAGGCAAGTGTGAAGTGATGTATGCAAAGAATATCATTGTAGCAATAGGATTATTTATAATCATACTATTTTGGAATAAATGAAAGAGTAAAAAGCCAAATAAAACTAAACAGAGGCAGGAGCTTCAAGATGGCAGAAGAGTAAGATGCTGAGATCACCTTCCTCTCCACAAATACATCAGAAATACATCTACATGTAGAAAAACTCCTATAGAACACCTCATGAATGCTGGCATAAGACCTCAGACCTCCCAAAACACAAGAATCTCCCCATGTACCTGGGTAGGGCAAAAGAAAAAACAGACACAAAAGAATAGGGATGGGACTGCACCAGTGGGAGGGAGCTGTGAAGGAGGAAAGGTTTCCACAAACTAGCAAGCCCCTTCGCGGGCGGAGACTGCGGGTGGCGGAGCGGGGAAGCTTCGGAACTGCGGAGGAGAGCACAGCAACAGGGGTGTGGAGGGCAAAGCGGAGAGATTCCCGCACAGAGGATCGGTGCCAACCAGCACTCACCAGCCCGAGAGGCTTGTCTGCTCACCCGCCAGGGCAGGCGGGGCTGGGAGCTGAGGCTCGGGTTTCAGTCAGAGCACCGGGACTGGTGTTGGCGGAATGAACACAGCCTGAAGAGGCTAGTGCACCACAGCTAGACGGGAGGGAGTCCGGGAAAGTCTGGAGCTGCTAAAGAGGCAAGAGACTTTTTCTTGCTTCTTTGTTTCTTGGTGCGCGAGGAGAGGGGATTAACAGCGCCACTTAAAGGGGCTCCAGAGACGGGCGCGAGCCGCGGCTATCAGCTCGGACCCCAGAGACGGGCATGAGATGCTAAGGCTGCTGCTGCCGCCACCAAGAAGCCTGCGTGTGAGCACAGGTCACTATCCACACCTCCCCTCCTGGGAGCCTATGCAGCCCGCCACTGCCAGGGTCCCGTGATCCAGGGACAACCTACCCGGGAGAACGCACGGCATGCCTCAGGCTGGTGCAATGTCGTGCTGACCTCTGCTGCCGCAGGCTCGCCCTGTATCCGTACCTCTCCCTCCCTGCGGCCTGAGTGAGCCAGAGCCCCCTAAACAGCTGCTTCTTTAACCCCACCCTGTCTGAGCAAAGAACAGACGCCCTCAGGTGACCTACACACAGAGGCGTGTCCAAATCAAAACCTGAATCCCAGGAGCTGTGTGAACAAAGAAGAGAAAGGAAACTCTCTCCCAGCAGCCTCAGGAGCAGTGGATTAACTCTCCACAATCAACTTGATGTACCCTGCATGTGTGGAATACCTGAATAGACAACGAATCATTCCAAATTGAGGAGGTGGACTTTGGGAGCAAAGATATATATATATTTCCCCTTTTTCTATTTTTGTGAGTGTGTGTGTGTGTATGCTTCTGTATGTAATTTTGTCTGCATAGCTTTCCTTTTAACATTTGTCCTAGGGTTCTAGCTCTCCTTTTTTTTTTTTTTTTTTACTTTAAAAACATTTTTTTTCTTAATATGTATTTTTTATTTTAATAACTTTATTTTATTTTACTTTATTTTATCTTCTTTTTTTCTTACTTTCTTTTATTTCTCCCTTTTATTCTGAGCTGTGTGGATGACAGGCTCTTGGTGCTCCAGCCAGGCATCAGGGCTGTGCCTCTGAGGTGGGAGAGCCAAGTTCAGGACACTGGTCCACAAGAGACCTCCCAGCTCCATGTAATATCAAACGGCAAAAATCTCCCAGAGATCCCCATCTCAACGCCAAGACCCAGCTTCACTCAATGACCAGCAAGCTACAGTGCTGGACACCCTATGCCAAACAACTAGCAAGACAGGAACACAACCCCATCCATTAGAAGAGAGGCTGCCTAAAATCATAATAAGGCCACAGACACCCCAAAATACACCACCGGACGTGGCCCTGCCCTCCAGACAGCCAAGATCCAGCCTCATTCACCAGAACACAGGCACTAGTCCCCTCCACCAGGAAGGCTACACAACCCACTGAACAAAATTTAGCCCTTGGGACAGACATCAAAAACAACGGGAACTACGAACCTGCAGCCTGTGAAATGGAGACCCCAAACACAGTAAGTTAAGCAAAATGAGAAGACAGAAAAACACACAACAGATGAGGGAGCAAGGAAAAAACCCACCAAGGACCTAACAAATGAAGAGGAAATAGGCAGTCTACCTGAAAAAGAATTCAGAATAATGATAGTAAAAATGATCCAAAATCTTGGAAATAGAATAGAGAAAATACAAGAAATGTTTAACAAGGACCTAGAAGAACTAAAGAGCAAACAAACAGTGATGAACAACACAATAAATGAAATTAAAAATTCTCTAGAAGGCATCAATAGCAGAATAACTGAGGCAGAAAGACGGAGGAGTGACCTGGAAGAGAAAATAGTGGAAGTAACTACCGCAGAGCAGAATAAAGAAAAAAGAAGGAAAAAAATTGAGGAGAGTCTCAGGGACCTCTGGGACAACATTAAATGCAACAACATTTGAATTATAGGGGTTCCAGAAGAAGAAGAGGAAAAGAAAGGGACTGAGAAAATATTTGAAGAGATTATAGTTGGAAACTTCCCTAATATGGGAAAGGAAATAGTTGATCAAGTCCAGAAAGCACAGAGAGTCCCATACAGGATAAATCCAAGGAGAAACATGCCAAGACACATATTAATCAAACTATCAAAAATTAAATACAAAGAAAATATATTAAAAGCAGCAAGGGAAAAACAAATAACACACAAGGGAAACCCCATAAGGTTAAGAGCTGATCTTTCAGCAGAAACTCTGCAAGCCAGATGGGAGAGGCAGGACATATTGAAAGTGATGAAGGAGAAAAACCTACAGCCAAGATTACTCTACCCAGCAAGGATCTCATTCAAATTTGATGGAGAAATCGAAAGTTTTACAGACAAGCAAAAGCTAAGAGAAGTCAGCACCAGCAAACAAATGCTAAAGGAACTTCTCTAAGTGGGAAACACAAGAGAAGAAAAGGACCTACAAAAACAAACCCAAAACATTTAAGAAAAGGGTCATAGGAGCATACATATCGATAATTACCTTAAACTTGAATGGATTAAATGCTCCAACCAAAAGGCACAGTCTTGCTTAATGGATACAAAAACAAGACCCATCTATATGCTGTCTACAAGAGACCCACTTCAGACCTAGGGACACATACAGACTGAAAGTGAGGGGATGGAAAAAGATATTCCTTGCAAATGGAAATCAAAAGAAAGTTGGAGTAGCAATTCTCATATCAGACAAAATAGACTTTAAAATAGACTATTACAAGAGACAAAGAAGGACACTACATAATAATCAAGGGATCAATCCAAGAAGAAGATATAACAATTGTAAATATTTATGCACCCAACAGAGGAGCACCTCAATACATAAGGCAACCGCTAACAGCCATAAAAGGGGAAATCAACAGGAACACAATCATAGTAGGGGACTTTAACACTCCACTTTCACCAATGGACAGATCATCCAAAATGAAAATAAATAAGGAAATACAAGCTTTAATATAGCAGAGGGAGGAACACTCCCAAACTCATTCTACGAGGCCACCTACACCCTGATAGCAAAACCAGACAAAGATGTCACAAAGAAAGAAAGCTACAGGACAATATCACTGATGAAAATAGATGCAAACATCCTCAACAAATACTAGCAAAAAATCCAACAGCACATTAAAAGGATCATACACCATGATCAAGTGGGGTTTGTTCCAGGAATGCAAGGATTCTTCAATATACACAAATCAATCAATGTGATAAACCATATTAACAAATTGAAGGAGAAAAACCATATGATCATCTCAATAGATGCAGAGAAAGCTTTCAGCAAAATTCAACACCATTTATGATAAAAACCCTCCAGAAAGTACACATAGAGTGAACTTGCCTCAACATAATAAAGGCCATATGTGAGAAACCCACAGGCAACATCCTCCTCAATGGTGAAAAACTGACACCATTTCCACTAACATCAGGAACAACACAAGGTTGCCCACTCTCACTACTATTATTCAACATAGTTTTGGAAGTTTTAGCCACAGCAATCAGAGAAGAAGGAGAAATAAAAGGAATCCAAATCGGAAAAGAAGAAGTAAAGCTGTCACTGTTTGCAGAGGACATGACACTATACATAGAGAATCCTAAAGATGCTACCAGAAAACTACTAGAACTAATCAATGAATTTGGTGAAGTAGCAAGATACTAAATTAACGCACAGAAATCTCTAGCATTCCTATACACTAATGATGAAAAGTCCCCGGCTCACCACAACTGGAGAAAGCCCATGTGCAGCAACGAAAACCCAACGCAACCAAAAATAAAATAAGTAAATAAATAAATAAATATTTTTAAAAAAGTGATTTTGGGAAATATATCTCAAGAGAGAAACAAAGGTCAAATTTTAAATGTCCTGCTACAGAATTTAGACTTTAATATTATTAAAGGGTTGGGGGGGACAGGAAACCTATAAAATAATAGGATAATGATTAAGCCCAGAATGAAAAGTTTTACTACTAAGCAGTCAACCCAATCCATCAAACAGTCGAGGTAGGCACTGAACTATTGATATAAAGTTCAGAGGACTACAACCTTCCCGCTCCCCCATTTTAAGAAAGCAAAGTCTCTTACAGTTGGTAATTGGCTGAAGGTATCTTGGCTTGCTGGTTAGGTAAGTACTCGGCTGACTAGAGGTGGTCTTCCGCATACATGGGGCATCCATTCCAAGATTGTGGTACTCTGCTGCTTCTAGGACATAAGTGATGAGCCTGGATCAAAGTGATGACACCCAGTCAGGTCTACATTGGTTTCAGTAGGCTAAGTGGTCAGCCCAAGGTATATTAATGTATATGAATATGTGATAGAGTTAAACAATGTTTTTAAAAGAGAAAAATTATAACATTTTTGGTTTAGAATAACAAGTTTGAGGTATCAACAAGTAAAGAGACAAGCCTATAAACTAAGGCAGCGGAAGCTATGCTAGGAGTATATAGAAGTAGAGATACCAGGAATGGATGAAAGATTCAGTACTGAACTTTGGGAATAAGAAGAAGAATAAAGATTATCTTTTGTCACCATGAACTTTCTATTATCAAGAATAGGGTATTCAAAAGAGTAGAAATAGAGGAAATAAGAGGGGGAAACAATTTGGTTTGGGAATATTGAGTCAGTGTACTATCAGATTAGTTAAGTAGATATAGCTTTTAGACAGAAGGTGCAATTTTTTGAATATTGGATCAGGGATTAAGGTTAAAAATAAGTACTTTTTGGTCAAAAATATAGTGTGGTAGTTAGAAGTATAGACGTGTCTGGATAAAATACTCAAGAAGATATAAATTAAGAAAGGAAGTAAAGGTTAATAACTGATCAGTGTGGAACAGTAATTTTTACAGAATTAAGTTGACAATTCATTGGAAAAACAAAAAGTGATCAGAAAGGTAGAGAAGAACCACAAAATATAAGGGCAATAGAAACCAAGGGAAAACAGAGACAGAGCAATCAACAGCGGCAAATCTCAAAAAAGCGTCCAAGGTCTAAAAAAAAAAAGGACAAGAATCAATACATTTCCAATCAGGTGGTCAATGGTTACCGTATAAGGAGCTGTTGCAGCACAGAATTAGGTACAGACTTTAGAAAGCAGAAGCCAAGTCTGTAAATTAAAGTTCAGGAAAAGGAGATTAAAATTTATTTATTTATTTATTAGAAAGCTTGGTTAGGAAGAGATGAAAACCTGAGAATACTGCTTTTAGAACAGAAGTTTCTTGAGAATGTTCTTAGAATGAAAGAGCTTTCAGCAAGTTTAGAGGCTGAAAGGTTGGAGCCAACCAAGTGAAAGAAGCTGAAAATGCAGAAGAGAGGTGAGGCAGCATTCCTGGGAATGACCAACAGCCCAGGAAGAGGAATGAGGTGAGATAAGAGGATGAAGACCTTCTCTAGGATTTGTGAAGATACATTTGTAGGTTTAGGGGAAAGTTAATTACATTAATGTTTCACAATGTCTATTTCCATTCTGAATTTCAAGGACAATTTGTATGCTCCAAAGTGGTGGACAAAGTTAGTTTAGTAGAAATTGGAATAGGTGTTGAAGGAACTGGGAGAAGGAGTGGAATGGCAACATGTAAAAGGATTTCCAAGTGGGACTGAGTCACATCTGAGATTGGTAGTGTATTTGTGGCATCAATCTATATGGTTTTGCCATTTTACGTTATCTATCATAGTGGAAAGGTGTGATGGAGATTGTTGAGTTTAATCAGAGTTTGAAATTTTCAGGGCAGTTGTGGTGAAAAGGCAGCAGCATTCAGTGACTATTGTGCTAGTAAGAGAGTAATGAAATGATAGAATTTCAAATCAAGTCTGGATAGATGAAGAAGCAAGACAAAAATAGTGCTAATGGATGAAAAACAAGATAATAGAGTGCGGGCTTCCCTGGTGGCGCAGTGGTTGAGAGTCTGCCTGCCGATGCAAGGGACACGGGTTTGTGCCCCGGTTCGGGAAGATCCCACATGCCGCGGAGTGGCTGGGCCTGTGAGCCATGGCCGCTGAGCCTGCGCATCCGGAGCCTGTGCTCCACAAGAGGAGAGGCCACAACAGTGAGAGGCCCGCGTCCTGCAAAATAAAAAAAAAAGATAATAGAGTGCTAAGGAAGAGAAAGCAAACGAGAGTGTCAAATGATGAAGAGCAGTTTAAAAGGGAAGGGGGGAAGA
The DNA here is from genome assembly GCF_951394435.1 of Stenella coeruleoalba. Lineage (NCBI taxonomy): Eukaryota > Metazoa > Chordata > Mammalia > Artiodactyla > Delphinidae > Stenella > Stenella coeruleoalba. The sequence continues at coordinate 19,587,674 of NC_137154.1, forward strand.
GTAGAGAGAAAGAGAGAGAAGGGGGAGAGGTCTGGAAGGATAAATAACTAGTGATGAAAAAATGATGCTTAAGAGTTTATTTCATAGGTGAATCAATTTAAATATGAGAAGATCATAGGTTTATTTTTTTAAGAATTAGTAAATTGAAGCAGAATTGATAATTGTAGTTGAGACTATAAGCCATACTGTACTTAGAGCTTGGAATGACTCCTAATGGACTCCTATAGGATAGTGACAGAATTGGGGATGAAAGCAAAACAAAATTTAGGTGTCAGCATAACTCGATGAACGTGAGTTCACATTCACCAGTAAATAATAGGAGACAATGACAATGTGATGTAAAAAGTGAATTTTACGTTTTAAAGAAGAAGGATTCATGTACAAAGGAGGAAGAGTAATTGTTAGGATGTGGAAATGGGGAGTCATGATATTACTGTGTCCTTTATTTGCAGAAAGATTTTGGGGAATGGGGGGAAAGAAAAGGAAATGGTTTTTGTTAAGGTAGGTGGAAGCCAGGTACTCTATGAAAAAGTAAAGAATGCTTTAGACATAGGCAACTGAAAGCTTGGGGCAGGGTCAAAGTGAATAATGAGAAAAATGGGGAAGTGTAATGGAGAGCATACAGGAATGGTTGTAAAAGAAAGAATACAGTTGACCTGGGAGATCTGTATGTTCAGTTGATTTTGGTATTGAAAGGATGCTGGAATATGCATAATTATTCTCAAGTTTCTAAATGTTAATTGTATATAATGTTGTTTTAATGTACTGGAAATAAGTGAAGGTCCTGACTGCTGTCTGAATTTGAAATGTTCATGTAATTAGTAATTCATATTTAGTAGGTCAAGTTGAACTTAACAGAAGGATTGCCACTAAAAATGCATTTGACATCACTAATTTGTTTTCTACTATGAAGCATGGCTTTGCTGGTTACAAGAAAGATTTAAGAAAGGACTTTTACATGGAGAATGACTAACTTCAGGGCTGGCAAGGAATGGGGTACAATGAGCTTGGACTCTTTGGTTATGCCATAAAGTAAGGAAGTATTCTTAAGGTGGATGGGGGTGGGCCACAAGATTGTGGAGCCAGCATGAAAGGGTTGCTTCTGGATGAATCTTAAATTTTTTGAGCATCAAAATAATTAAGGACAATAACAAATTAAAAATCATCATAGAATGTGAATCCATTAGTTCATAACAATAATAAATAGATAAAGAAAAAATGGAAGAGGAGGGAGGGCTCTTGCTTACAGTAGAATGCCAAGTGCAAACTGGTAAATTTGGAGAGGATAGTAGTTTTTATTTCCAACCATCATGTAAAGATTGGTTCAGTCAAGAATCATCAATTTAGGAGAGAGGGGGTTTGAGAAGAAGCAGGATATTTGCAAGGTTTTGAAGTGTTTTCCTATAAACTCTTTATTAGTAGCAAGAAAATAATAGTAACAATATAGTGGAAAAATCAGACACTTAGGGTGATTAAAATTAACATAAAAAATAAAAGGCAAACCCCATGAGAAAAACCCAAATTGAGATATGTTTTGCAACATACTTGATGGTCACTCTTCAAAACTGTCCAAGTCATGGAAATCCAGGAAAGACTGAAAAACTGATACATCAGTGTGGGTTAAGGTGACATGCAAACTAAATACATTGTCCAGGATGAGCTCCTAGAACAGAAAAGATATTAGTAGAAAACCTGGTGAAATCTAAAAGAAGCCTGTAATTTATTTTGACAGTAAAGAACCAACATTAATTTCTTAGTTCTGGTAGAAGAGTATATGGGAAGTCTTTGTACCATATTTGAAACCTTTCTGTATGGCTAGAATTATTCCAAATTAAAAGCTTATTAGGAATGGGGGAGGAGGAGAGCAGATAGACATTGCGAGCCTTCAGATGTGATAGCCTGAGAAGGACACCATAACATTTATGTAGCATTCCAGCTGGGACTGCATAACCTGAACTAAACATAAAGAAACATCAGACAAACACAAAATGCAAGGCACTTGATTAAAACACAACATACTGCATTATTCAGAGCTGTCTGACTGATTATGTCTGACACTGTCAGTGTCATACAAGACAAAGAAATGATAAAAGAGTGTTCCATATTAAAGGAGATTAAAAGGCACAACAATGAAATGCAATATGGCCTCTTAGACTGGATTCTTTATTGGAAGGAAAACAGTTACAGAAAGAGTATTAGTGGTTCAACTGAAAAAAAATATTGATGATAGACTAGGAAAATAGGTTATATCACATTTAAATTTAATTAAGATGACAACGGTGTTGTATTTATGGAAGAGAATATCCTATTCTAAGGAAATATACACTGAAGTATTTAGAGGTAAAAGAACATGATGTATACATCTCAATCTCAAAAGCTTCAGAGAAATAAGCATTATATGAATACATACAGAAACAAAGAAAAGCAGGGAAATATTGCTAATTGGTGTACCTGGTACTTTATCTTTAAAGATAAAAGATAAAGAACATGTGGGTGTTCCTTTTACACTTCTTGCAACTTTTTTGTACATTGGAAACCTTCTAGCGTTTGCTTCTTTTAGAAAGAAACAAGTTTCTTCTAAGGAAGGTACCGTGACCAATACTTGAGGTAGAATAATTATAGTAATAGAATTTTTTAAGATAGAAGGAGCTCCCTAAAATGTTGAGCTTAGATAACATGTTTTGCATGTTTTTATCTTCAGAGCTTTGAATGGTGTCTGGGAAATAAGAGATGTTCAAAATTCACCTGCTGAAAAATGAATAGATGGATCAATGCTGGTAGGGACAATGTGGAGAATTGGCAACATCAATTACTGGTAAATGGTAGATTGGTTTCCCTTCCCTGAATAAGTATTTTGAGGCAGTAGAATCTTATAATACTGTATCCAAATCTATGGAATAAACCATACAGGCGACATTGTGACACCAGGTTAATAGAAGGCTTGACCTTTCCATCCATAGTCACTACTAAAGGATCCTTGGTGTTCATGACTGTGATTTAGACATTTAGAAAAGAGAAAAAATGGTATTTGGGCCTAAGTGAAATCAAGGGGATAGGAATTTCAGGCTGCATATCTTAACCCAGGTTTTTCTGCCACAATGCTATAGGAATTTAGATAAAAACATGTAAACTTTGTTTTTGGCTTCTCCATCAGTGGGCCAACCAGGTGTATTTGCTAACAGATCATACATGGAAGAAGGTAGTGGAGATTCTTTTATTTCCAATTTGTAAACATAGCAGAATGACTGAAAATTTGGGGAAAAAAAGATCGAGATAATTTGAAGCAATATGGGTTTAAACAGAAAAAAATAGCCACATCTCTTTGATGAACCCTTAAAATGTGTGGGCACGTGACCTTCTGTGAATATAAAGAGAATGTGCATTTCCTGTGTATATACAGACAGCTTCCTGAGATGTTCTTATTTTATTTTTTTCCACTTCATATATCAACACCCTTTATTATTTTTTTGCAGACATACAAAATCTGAAAGGATTTACTTCCATCAAACATGCACTACAAGAAACATTAAAGCACAGCATTACTCTGAATCACAGAATTTAAAAGATACATATTTGGGTGGTTTTTTTTGTGTATGGTATGAGGAGATATTCTAATCTCATTCTTTTACATGTAGCTGTCCAGTTTTCCCAGCACCACTTATTGAAGAGACTGTCTTTTCTCCACTGTATATTCTTTTTTTTAACTTTTTATTTTATATTGGAGTGTAGTTGATTAACAATGTTGTGATAGTTTCAGGCGTACAGCAAAGTGATTCAGTTATACATATACATGTATCTATTCTTTTTTGTATTCTTTTCCCATTTAGCTTGCTACATAATACTGAGCAGAGTTCCCTGTGCTATAGAGTAGGTCCTTGTTGGTCATCTATTGATACTTTATGTATAGTAGTGTGTATATGTTAATCTCAACCTCTTAATTTATCCCTGCCCCCCACCTTTCCCCTTTGGTAACCATAAATTCATTCTCTAAGTCTGTGAGTCTGTTTCTGTTTTGTAAATAAGTTCATTTGTATCATTTCTTTTTAGATCCCACATATAAGCGATATCATCCAATATTTCTCTTTCTCTGTCTGACTTACCTCACTCAGTATGACAATCTCTAGGTCCGTCCATGTTGTGAGGTGTTCTTATTTTAATAGCTAGATGTCTCCAAATCAACTTAACTATCATATAAATGGTTTTGACATGTACATAAACTCTTACTAAGATATATATTGGGCAATTAACAAAGGATTAAGAAGCAATGAATCCTCAGATAGTCACAATGCTAGTTTTCTTCCTGCCTTTCCTGAAGAGGAACACAGATAACCATGTATTTGTCTGAGTAATCTAAATGAAAAATGCGATTTTATTCTCCTATTTCTCTAAGAAAATTCCCATATAAGCAGTTGGTAGGTTCTCCGTTTCAGTAACTGTTCTGTAATAGAATTTTAAAAAGCTGAAACAGAAATTTAGGCCTTTTTTATAGCTCTCTCCATGCTCAAGGTATCTGCTTATCAAAGTGGCTTTCAAAGTGATGAGTTAAATACTAGCGAGGAAATGACTGGCAGAAACAAAGTTTTTAGCATTCAGACGGAACGTGAAATTGTGAACATTGCTTGTGCCTGTGTATTTGCATAGAGCCGGGAGTTGAGGCTGTTTTGGAACCTTGGGCAAATCATTTTACAATTCCATACATCGATTACTGGATTGGTGAGTTGAAGTTTTCAATGTTGTCTTAATTAATATTTGCACTGTATTCTGGGCCTTTGCAGGAACACCTCTACAGGAATAAAAAGGCTGCTTTATGTGGAAGGAAAAAAGACAAAGTTAAGTTAAAGGGAAAGGATTTTCTTTTTCTATCACACAGATTATCTTTTCACTGTAAGACAAAGTTTAAGTAGATGGCAGCGGGTAATAAGCACACTTTTTATTCCATCAGAGAGGTTTGGCATATTACCATGAACACTACAAATACACTGGAGGAGTTTGATTCCAAGAAGAATCACTAAGTTGGGTCATGGTAGAAAAAATAAAATAAAATAGATGAAGTATAAGAATAAAATGAGAAAAACAGATGAAATTTAATAGTATTCAAACGTATGTTGGCTATAAAATCTAGATGATGGGGAGTAGCTATGTTTAGCTTTCAATAAGGATAGATAAAGAGAAATTGAAACTATTGAGTAGGTTCTGTGTTTGACTGTAACTGAGACCACAACCTTGAACAAAAAAAATGCGGGTTTAAACAAATTATAGGTTTTACTCTGTTTTTTCTCACTCCCAAATATTTCTGGTAGCTCTATAATGGCTCAACAGGGACAAAGTTTCTGTCTATCTTTCTGCTCCAGAATCCTTTGTGTGTTCTTTTCATACTGAGGGTCATCTTATGGTACAAAATAACTGCTAGACTATAGCTATCTAGACTGTATATTAGGTCAAAAAATAAGAAGGAGGAAAAGGCCAAAAAAGTATATTTCTGGAAATTTTACTCCATTTTTTTGCTTATATTTAGAAGACTCCCCTTTTTCAGGCAGTTATATGTCTTTCATAGCAATATTTGTCTTGTATTGCTTAAAAAAAGAAAGAAAAATCGATATTGGATAGGGTACCATGGCATCTGCCACATTCATACCTAAATAGTGTGAATGTAAGTCCTTGAGGAAACTGTCAACTGTCTTGAGATAATATGAAAGAATATATCCAAAGTGTAGAGGGATAAGAAAAATGGAGGAAAGAAAAAATTGGGGCTGCTTCAATTTTACCTGCTTCTGGACATCCTTTAACTTATTATTCTCTGATGATTTGTGTGATCTTCTTGAAGGACATACAAATTACGTGCACTGAAAGATCCCATTTAGCTCTAAGCCTTAGCCAGTCTTTTACTCATTTTTACATAGTAATGTGATTTGAGAAATGAAAGAAGGCTCTTGATTCAAAGACTGTCTATTTCTGCTTACCACCATTTCTTCTAACATTTCACCATTAGCCACCATCAGAACACAGGTGATGTTCCCTATTAGGTATCCATTCTCTTGAGTTTAAATGATCTTTGAAACTGCAGCTGCAGCTTTAGGAACTATTGTCCAGGGACTGGGTTAAAAGGAGAGAACTAAAGATGCATAAAAAGTGTTCCATGAACTCAAGGAGTGTGCAGGCCAGTGATGGATATGAATAAGTTTACAAAAAAATAAAAGGTTGTAAGTGCTGTACTTTAAAAAGCTTCAAGGGCATGGAGGTAGAGTGTCTGTGATAAAGTTGAGAGCTCAAAGACCTAAGAATATTTTCCCTATTTTCTTAAACAGTTAGTAGTTATAGCCATGTATGATAGTACTTTGGAGCAGATATTTTTGCATTTCCACCTAGCTGAACTGAAAGCACTGCCTTGGAATATTTATCATAGCAGAAAGGCAGAGAGAGTCTTGGGCATAATGGATATAGTTTAGGTGAACTAGGCCAGATCACAAATTTGAGAATTGTTGAGACTTGGAGCAAGGCTATCTTTGTACTTTGTTTTTGTTTTCTGAAATACCAGTAGACAGTGTAAAGTATGTATATGGGAATGGCTAAAATTGGGCTACATAGCTCCCCACTGATTCCTACTAGCAGCTCACACAGAACCTCCAAATTTGGTGATCTTGGCAGTTCACATGAGATGGTATATTTACAAAGTGAGCATCATTGCCTTTTTATACTCTTAGCATCTGTAGTGCCCAGAAATAACTTACATCTCTGTACAAAATGATTCTCATGTTTAGCAAGTCACGTCACCCAAACCTTGAAGTTTTCATGTCAGCACACAGGTTCCCTCTCCTATCTCTGCCCACAGCAGCGCTTAGATCTTAACATTTATTTCACTCAGCTTACTGTGTAGGTAAAAGGTGAAAAAAAAAGTGAACAGATACATGAGAGAATTGGAGGAAGACATCTTAAAGACTTATAAATGTCTCCTCACCCTGACTCTGATACCAAGAGCATATAATTGTGCAATGAAGTAAAAAGGCATTCTACATTCAGTGTGTGTGGAACAAGCTGACAAGATCACCATATGAAATAAATATATTGCAACAAGTAGAAGCCACACAATAAGAGGTAGTTTTTAAATAAGTACATAGCAAGTATTCATTTTTAGTCATAGCCTTTAAACTTCATATTCTTTCCAAAGAATTGAAGGTGACTTATAAAATTAAACTAATATAAAATTATAGCACCCAAGGTAAGATAGTGGCGGTGTCTTTCTTTTTTTTTGGCCCAAAATGTAAATAGCTTTTATTTTTTGTTGTTATTATTAAAGCAACGGTAATCATTAAAATTTCCCATAATATAAAAAGCTCTAAGGAAGAAAGTGAGAATTATCCAAAAGAGTAATGCTAAAAGATTATTAAGTATTAAATAATATTAAAATGATTATTCACATTTTATTTTCTATCTGGACACACTTTTCTAAGCACACCCACATACACACACAGCATGCTATTTTATAGCCTTCTTTTTTACTCAATACTATGTTGTAAGTAATAGGTTTCATGTTAATAAATAGATATAGATATAGATTTTAATTTTAATTACTGCATTCTAGTTCATTGTACAAATGTATTGCATAGCTATATATCCAGTTCTCCATTATAATAATTTAAATTGTTATCAATTAACAAATATTAAATCAAACTCAGTATATATCCTAGGCTAGCCATATAGTCAATGTTTAATTGCAGAAATGAGAAAGGTCTGAGCTTTTATAAAAATCGTTAGCATGGCTGAAAGACTGAGTTCTAGACTGGGCTTGCAGGAGTGATTTCCAGGACAATTCCATGGAACAGGGCCACTAGGAGAATGGCTATTTTTCCTACAATCTGGAAGCTTGGCCATCGGGAAGCAGTCCTTGAAACTCTTAACTCCAAGAGGACAAGGCCTTACTTATGATGCACAGATCATGAAACTTTTGACCCAAGAAATAAAAGAAAAGCTATCATCTCCAGAGTCAGAAAGGTGCTGCTGCCATCTCAACAGCTGGTCCCAGGAAAATTCTGCTGAGCTGTGACCCAGGTATCAGGAAGCTCTGGCACAGGATATGTGGACCCAGAGCTTTGCCACACTGTAAGAATTGCACTGACAAAGTGTATGTCATGAGATTTGACACCCATGAAGCTAGTGATTGGTCCTTGGCTGCTGCCACAAGAAACCCAAATGCTTCCACACTGTATTTGCCAGCAGAAAATGGAAAGAACTGCTAAAGGACCTCCACATTAATCCTGTCTGCCAAATCTCATGGGAGTGCACCTGCATAAATGAACCTAAAACACATCAGGAACCCTAGCTTCAAGTGAGTCTGTGAAATGTGTGTGTTAGCTTTCCCGATTCTTCAGTAAAGGACTACCCAGAAAAAGGGTGGAATGGAGGCTGAAGTTCAATCCACTTTATTTGCTAAGATTACCTGGTTGTGAAGATCTGCTTAGGAGACAGGCAGCCCTATTTCAGTCACAACTGTTGTGACCTTGACCAAGTTATTTAACTTCGATTATCCTGAGATCCTTCAGCTATAAAACTGGGATAGTAATAGGTAAAAATCATTCATAGTGTTTTATGGTGATTAAATTAGATAATTCATATAAAATACACAAAAAATGTTAGCTATTGTTATCATTTTATGGGCATCTTTGCAAATTTGTCTAATTATTCCTTTAAGATAAATTTCTATAAGTGGAATTTTATGACTAATGGACATGCACATTTATGTATTACAGTAAGACATAAAATGTAAAAAATGGCCAGAGTTACACTGCTGACAGCAAACTGTGAGGGTGGCCATTTCCCAACAACATTGCCTGTATTGAGCGTTGGTAATATAATCTTTGCTATGTGAGAGAGGACGTCACGTTTTTGTTTAAATTTGCAATATTTAATTAATGAAGGTAATCAAATTTTAGTAAATAAACTAATCAATTGCATTTATGCTAGAAACTGTTTATTCCCTTTGATAACTTTCTGTTGAGGTGTTTATACAATTTATATTATTGAGATAATAAATTTACTGCTGATATATAAATACTCATTATAAGACAAATATTTTAACCTTTTGTCATGTTACAAATATTTTATTTTCCCCCAACTTTATTGACGTATTGATATACAACTAAAATTTTATGTATTTAAAGTATACAACATGATGAATTGATATTTGTGTACACAGTAATATGATTACAGCAATGAAGTTAACGCATCCATCACCTCACAGTTATCCTTTGTGTGTGTGTATGTAGGAACAACACATAAGATCTACTCTATTAGCAATTTTCAAGTATGCAATATAGTATTATCAACCATAATTACCATGCTGTACATTAGATCACCAAAACTGATTCATCTTATAAATGAAAGTTTAAGCCCTTTGACCAACATCTGCCCATTTACCCTACCTCCCAGCTCCTGGCAACCATTATTCTACTCTCTTTTTAATTTTCTGAAGAACCTCCATACTGTTTTCCATAGTGGATGTGCAAATTTACATTCCCACCAACAATGCATGAGGGTTCCCTTTTCCACATCCTCACCAACATTTGTTGTTTTTTCTTTTTGATCACAGCCATTCTGACAGGAGTGAGGTGATATTTCACTGTGGTTTTAATTTGTATTCCCTGATGGTTAGTGATGTCAAGCACCTTTTTATATTTGCTGGCTATTTCTATACTTAATCATAAATCACATAAATATATTATTGTACTAATACATTATTAAATATATTCAAAATAAAAAAATAAAACCTTTACGTTAACACATATATTTAATATTCCTAATATTTTCCCCTCAAACTATGATAGATCCTGAACACCCCCAGAACGTCCTATATTCTACTGGGTATAATACCTCTAGATATCTTTTCTTTCCCTACAGTATGACCTTGCAGAAGGAGAAAGAAGAAATTATGCAAACTTGTGCTTTTCTTTCCCTCACATTATGAGGGGATTTTTGGCGTATCAAACTCAGCAATACCCTTGTGCTCAATACCTGTGTTGAGAGAGTAAAGAAAAGGGCTAATTCTGATGATAAAATAGATAATACCTGTGCATGCGCAAAACAGATTGCCTAAACAATCCATGCATATCAGAATAAATGTCATACAGTTCTCGAGCTCAGCATCATCAATGGGGTGATGCTGATTTGGAGTCTCTCCGTCATAGCACCACTATGTTACACTTGGCACTATTTAAAACTTCGAATTGGCAAAAACAGTGCTTTGAGTTGTTACATCTCTGTTAGTAGAGTTTCCAGCGTATCCCCACTGACAAATATCACAATAAACACTGCCAGAAGAGTCATAGCAAGATTCCTAAGCAAGATCTGCTCCGCCAAAAAGGTATATTCCAGGAAATTTTAAACTTTAGTGTTTTTAGCTTTACTCATTACAATGCTTCATTTTCAAGAAAGCTCCTATATTTGAGTTTGCAGAGTTTAAATAATTGGGGACTTTGAAAATAGAAAATAAATCAATAAAATTATGACATTCTACTTTTACAATCTAAATTTTCAGAGTAATTTTGATGTTTTTCCAAAAAATTTTACTGTAGATACTGAGTTCATTAAGTAATGTCCTATAAGTACCTGAATTATAAGAAAATATAGTCTCTTTAATCTAATGATAAAGAAGTTTGATTCAATTTTTGATGCAGGAGAGATTAAGAACAACGTGTCTTTTTCAGCTTCAATTCTTCTCTCACAACTTTAACTCTGGTTCTCTTTCTGTAGCCATTTCTTCCCGAGCCCCTTCTTTCCATTTTTTTCCCCCTCTTTTCCTGATTGATATCTAAATACATGATTAGACATTTGGACAGCGGTAGGGTAAGAGATGGTGATAAAATTAAAACCAAAGAAAGCTAATGTGTCCAAAGATCTTAGAGATCATTTACTCAAAGTCTCATATTTTGTAAATGTAAAAATGAGGTTTGGAGAAAATAATTTTTGTGTGTGTTCATGTGCATGTACGTGTGTGTTTTTCCCCTGGGGTGAGATAAGTAGTAAAAGAACCAGAGCTAGAGCTAAATGTTCAATACATTCAAGTAAAAGGTCTTTTAAGATATCTGTCCATATAACTTATACATAGAGAAATTGAGGAAGAGACATGAGACACATTTATAAAGCCATATATAATCTTAGAATAATCTCTTATACTATAGCTTATCTATTATCTATTTATCTATGTCTTGTGTACTCTGTGTTGTATTTTATATTACATCTTGCAGTGCTCAGTCTTCTGGTACCAAGACTGCTTTTACTCAGAAACATTCCATACACACTGAATGTGTGAAAATAGTCTTATTTGATATTTCTGAATTTTTAGCCTAATTGCCAAAATATTGATATTAGAGCACTTGAACATTTACAGCCGTTTCATATAATATTATTTAATTCTGACAATAAAATGGTTAGTTAGATAATATCATCCCCCTATTTTAAAGATGAGGAATCTAAAATGTGAAAGGCACATTATAGGAATGGGGTCAGAGACTAAATACTAAAGATGAGAACATCCCTGCTCAGAAGACAAGAAAGTCAGTCCTTTTCTACTAGAGCACATTTTGTCTGGGAAACTAACCTAAATTTGAAACCTTTTCTAGGGACTCCTAGTTTTTCCTTCCTACTAAAGGAGACTTTGTTTTTTACTTTGTGTCTTACTTTTTGTTTATCACAAAATTGAGGATTTAGGATGCTAATTTGTCAGCTAATATAAAGATAGTAATTGCAATTCTTCATTGAGTGAAGGGGACCTCTCTTTTTCTAACCTTTCCACAGTTGAAGCCTCAACTCTGAATTACAGGAAAAATTGGCATGCCACTTGTTTCCCAAGTCATTTTAGAATGACCTTCACACAGGAGTCAACTTTATCACTTATCACCAAGAGGCTCATGTAAAAGAGTATGTCGCTGGTGAACTAAATGCTTGGGCTGTGGACTGCCATTGGTTTTAAGATAAAAAATGTCATCCACACGTTATAAGGGACTTAGATGTCAAGGCTAGTTGTTAAATCATGCTGAGCATTACTAATTTAGTAAGGCTGTTATTTGCTGCACACTAAGACAGGTAATTAGGAACACTTCCATGAGTAATTTTGAAATGTGGCAACTCACTTGATAATCATCATTAGTGTATCTTTAGTCTTTGAAAATGGCAAAGAATCCCCTTGAAATGTTCAATGTTACTCACTTCCATAGGCTGAGGACATGGCTTAATTATTTATGACTTAAAATTACACCATGCTCAGTCAAATTGAACACTTGACATATGCCCTGGAATCCAAGCTGCTCAGTGTTTCTGGTGATTGCCAGACCCTAAAAACACCAGACTAACCTTGAACTTTAAATGTGTAAACTTGTTTTCCCTTTTCAAAATGTTTACTATTTATGCCACTTATGCTTTCTCATTTTCTTTCTTTTTTTCTTAGAAACCTATATGAAGAAATCAAGGCTAGAATCTGGAGAATGCCATAAAAGACCTTCTATGGTTATTTCAAACTGCTTTGCAGGTCCATTCACCCCTATGCCCCAAAACTGTGAGATTTCAATTTCTTTTCTCCTGTTAGAAAACACATACTTTTTGAGATCAAGACTCCACAACTCTCATTTTCTCGATAAATCTATGTCTGATCCTTCTCATCTCACTCCCTGCCATCGTGACCTGCCTTTCCTAGCAGTTGGCCAGTTTTGACTATAAGCCCCCAGAGCAGTGACATTTTTCACAGTTATCAGGATGCATTGCAGTTCGTTGTTTCTCTGTTCATCCTTCCCACTAGAATGTTAGGTCCCTGTGGTTTGCAAATGCCTTAGTAATCTTTGTTCCAGTGTCTAGTGCAGTGTCAGTGTACAGTAAATGTTCAACTAATGTTAACTTGAAGTAGCAGCAAAAACACTTCACCCTTTCAGTGACCCTGCCCCTTAAGATTTATTATTCCTTTATTTGATTTCAATCATTTTAAATGTATTGTGACTTGTTTTATGGCCTAACTTATAGAATGTTCCCTGTACACTGAGAAATATGTGTATTCTGCTGTTGTTGGGTGGAATATTCTATAGATGTCTGTTAATACTAGTTTGTTTATACACACTACAATATATAAAATAGATTGAACTATACTCAATATTTTGTAATAACACATAATGGAAAAGAATCTGAAAAAGAACATATATATATGTTCTTTTATAAGTTTCACATATATATGTTCATATTTATGTATATATGAATATATATATATGAACCACTTTTTTGTACACCTGAAACTAACACATTTTAAATCAATATACTTCAATAAAAAAAGAATAGTTTGTTTATAATATTATTCAAATCTTCTATTTTCTTGCTGATCTTCTGTCTAATTGTTCAATCCTTGGTTGAAAGTGAGGCACTGATGTTCAATGATTATTGTAGAACTATATTTCTCCAATCAGTTCTTGTAATTTTGCTGTATGTATTATGTCCTCTAACCATGATGGAATGAAATTAGAAGTCAATAACAGAAAAAAATAAGTGAGATATACAAATATGTGGAAATGAAACAACACATTCATAAATAATAAATGGCTGTGAAGAATCACAAGGGAAACCAGCAAATAACTTAGGAGGAATTAAAATATAAACATAACATACCAAAAGTTATGGAATGCAACAAGTCAGACAGAAATGTGTTAAAAAAGTTTTGTTATTGATATGTCAGTTTCTCTGACATGAAAAACTCTGTGTGTATGTAAAATCAATTGACATAATAGTATGTACAAGATGATTCCATTGTCATTTTTTAAGTTCCTGTTGTCATGAAATTTATCTTAGAGGGGGAAACTTAGAAAGCAAAATAAATACAAGTGAAAATAATTTTTAAAATGTTTTTCCTATTTTGAATATAAGGAATCTCGATTTAGAAAGTTTAGGTGAATAGCTCAAGTTCACATAGGTAGGAAGTGATTTTCTTTGCATTCCTGTGGTCAACATCTTTCCTAAAGAAGACAGTCAAGGTGAGGGTACAGCTGAGATCACAGAGGAGTGGGGAATTAGTGGCAGTTTTTCTAGGACTTAAAGATTTCAGAATGAATATGTGGGGAAAATCTGTTCTTTAGGCAAAGTTAATCTTAGAATATAATCTATTTCAAGTTATAGCATTTTTGCCATTTTGCAGTGGTATTTTTGTAGAACATAAAAATGTCTATTTCAGTGCCATGTGAGCATAACTTTATATAGAATGTGAAAGTATGGGGCGAGGGAAGGAAATGCTTGCTGCTTTAGCACCGCAGTGGCAAAACGGTCTGAACATGATGCCTGTCCTCATAGATTAAACGTGAAAACAAAACACTGAGCAGTGAGGAGAAAATACAGTTGGTTGTCAATTCATCTGCACCTGTCCACACAGGTATTGTATCCACCACCTGCTGTGACATTTACATCTACCACCCACGCTTGGTGTTTCCTGCAGATGGCTCACAAGAGCTGTCATTCTTCTCTTATCTGGGTCCATCACATCCAGCATAGTTAGGAGAGATTTTACCCTCACAAAATGTTGGTTAAAAGAGATGGAAGCAAATAACACACACAAAAAGATTTCTTCTCTTCACGCAGGGTGAGAGCACAGTTCATGACAATGTGTGTACTTCAGACTTGGCTTTGAATCCTGGTATCTGCCTCACTATTGACTGTGGGCATATTACAGATTTGGAGTCACAGCCTCAGTGATTTAATCGGTAATGTGGGAGAATGTTTACCTCTGGAGGACTGAGTATGAACATGTAATACATTAATACTTTCAGCACTCCACAAACATCAGTTTCTCTGTTTAGTAGTAAATTTATGATCTGGACTTTCCCTATTTACTCAGCAGGAAGATTAGCTGATATACCAAATGGCCAAATACTCAAAACAATTTTTTTCCCCTCCTTGTCAGGTTATATGTGTTGGAACAGCCATGTATGATGTACAGTTCTGGTCTTCAGGTATACTCCCTGACTAGTAGTAACCACTGTTTTGTTTTCTCATCCTTAATAGAGTTTTCTTAAGATATTCTTAACTATATAACTGTATTCTTATTGAAAACATTATTCTAATAAAATACCTGCAACAATGGAGTTACCATGTGGGCCATCTAGGGAAGGAAGATGACAAAGAGAAGCTGTACTATTAGATTCGGGGTCCCTTCCTGACTTCAAACAGAAAAGTGCAGTTTTAAAATCTATTTCACATTTTGAGGAGCCATGTAATATTTCATTTGACTAAAGAATTGCACTCTTTTAAAGAGTTTTAAAGCTAAAGCCTGTAAATGTTTTAAAAAATCTGTTTTTGTAGATAGTTGAAGCCCACTGAGGGGATGCGACTTTGAACAGGTTTCCCAATATTTTAATGTAAAAGGAAAAAGAGACTTTGTTTTTCTCATGGTCCCACTCCTTTTCCTTGTCAATGAGCAACATCGTATTTAGATGTTGGCTAAATATGTAAATAAATAGATAAATAAATAAATAAATGGAAAGAAGGAAATAGAAGTAGAGAAACAGAAAAGATAAAGAGCAAACAAAAAGAAATCACTAGTTGTATTAGTTTTCTAGGGCTATCATAACAAAGTTCCACAAACTGGGTGATTTAAAAGAACAGAAGTTTATTTTCTTAGAGTTCTGGAAGCTAGAAATCTGAAACCAAGTTTTTGGCAGCATTATGCTCCCTTCAGAGCCTCTAGGGCAGGATGCTTCCTTTACCTCTGCCAGCTTCTGGTAGTCCCAGATGTTCCCTGGCTTATAGATGCTTCATTCTAAACTCTGCCTCTCTCTTCACAAGGCATTCCCCCAGTGTATTTGCCTTTACAGCATCATTCCTCTTCTTATAAGGACAGCAATCACATTGGAATAAGGACCCATCCTACTCCAGTATGTACTTAGCTTAGCTTAACTAATTATTACCTATAATGATCTTATTTCAAAATAAGGTCACATTCTGAGTTACTAGGGGGTTAGGACTTGAACACATCTTTTTGAGAGACACAATTCAGCCTGTAGCACTCATTGTTTCTAATAGGTTAAGGTAGGTTCTTTGGAGAAAACATTGGGCTGTAAATGGTGAGCAAAGATGGTGTTGGCCACAAAACTGGTTCAGGGCTGGCTTTCCTGGAAGACAAAACAACCTGCAGGGGACAGGAAATGAGTCAAATCCTAAGAGTCTTCCCACCCAAAGTTCCTTTACTGACTGCTTGAATACACCACTAGAAATATTCCGTTTGAGTGAATTTTTTGTGTTTGTTAAAATTCAAATATCCCTTGACAGAATAATACTTTGAACTGTGTGTGGTTTTTTAATACCCTAAGAATAAATGAGTTTAATCAACTTTTTTGCCAAAAAAGTTTTTTAGTTCCTGATGTAGAGGGTGTTAGGACAGTGGATAACTACCAATTTAGATAGAAACTAAGACAACCAGAACAGAAACTTGAAATCTGTTGAATCAGGGGAGAGGAAGGACAACTCTTCACAACTCCTCACTATATTTCCTGTTGCATTGTGAAAACATGACAAGAACACTAAAAAAAGAAAGAAAAAAAGAGAAACTCCAAAACTATGCACTTCCTAAATATGTTCAGTAAAGACTGGGAGGAGAGGGAAAATAATTTTTTTCTTCCATCCCCTGCTAAATGCCCCAAATTATTATGCTGAATGAGTGTTAACAAATTTCCATTTTCACATTAATTTATTCCTAAATTGCATTGTGAGCCTGGTTTTACTCTTCATCTATTTGGTTTTTTTTTTCTTCTTGGTTCTCCTGTATCTCCTGAAAGCTATACATCTGAAAGAGCAAAGAAAATGAAAATTCACTTCACAGATGGATTCGGATTGATTGACTAGACAGTAGAAATATACTCTTCAACAAACCAGTGTCTTGTAAGAACGTTTTCTTAAAGTTGTATGTTATTTTTAAAGCCCCAAATGGATAAAAATGTCTGATGCAACTCAGTAACAACAACAACAACAACAAAATAAGCCAATTAAAAAATGGGCAGAGACCTAAATAGACATTTCTCCAAAGAAGACATACAGATGGCCAACAGGCACATGAAAAGATGCTCAGCATCACTAATTATTAGAGAAATGCAAATCAAAACTACAATGAGGTATGCCTCACACTGGTCAGAATGTCCATCATTAAAAAGTCTAAAAATAACAAATGCTAGAGGGGTGTTGAGAAAAGGGAACATTCCTACACTGTTTGTAGGACTATAAACTGGGGCAGCCGCTATGGAGAACAGTATGGAGGTTTCTCAAAAAACTAAAAATAAAGTTGTCATATGATCCAGCAATCCCATTCCTTGGCATATAACCAGAAAAGATGAAAACTCTAATTCCAAAAGATACATGCATGCCAGTGTTCAAAGCAGCACTGTTTACAATAGCTAAGACGTGGAAGCAACCTAAAGGTCTATTGACAGATGAATGGTTAAAGAAGATGTGGTATATATATATATATATATATATATATATATATATATATATATATATATACAGTGGAATTACTAAGCCATAAAAAAGAATGAAATAATGTCATTTGCAGCTACATGGATTGACCTAGAGATTATCATACTAGGCAAAGTAAGTCAGAAAGAGAAAAACAAATACCATATGATATCATTTATATGTGGAATCTAAAATATGACACAAATGAACCTACCTACAAAACAGAAAAAGACTCACTGACATAGAGAACAGATTTGTGGTTGCCAAGAAGGGTGGGGGAGGGATAGATAGGGAGTTTGGGGTTAGCAGATGCAAACCAAATTATATATAGGATGGATAAACAACAAGGTCTTATTGCATAGCATGGGGACCTATATTCCATATCCTGTAATAAACCATAAGGGAAAAGAATTTTAAAAAAGCTTGAAGAGCATGCGTTAATGGAATGAAATGTGATGTTAAAAACTCCTACTGGTATGTTTTGTCGGTATGTTTTGTCAAAATGTAAATGAGTCAGCTTATTAATCACCATGGTATAGGTGTCAGCTCCTCTTATCACATTCTTTTCTTCTTTTCCTTGAAGCATATAAAAGCAGATTGACCGGCGCAAGGGACCAGGTCTCTGGAGCTCCTACAGAAGGCAATAAACACATACGGTCCTCAGAGTACTGGCCCATTATGGTTTATTTAGTCTGCCTTATTAAATTTTTGATAAGAGAGAAAAGGAAAAGACAATTGTGTCAGGCATATGCATGCCCTATTGGCATGCACAGTCCTGTGTTTTGACAACGGAACAACAAATTCTAACTCTCTAAGGGAACACACTGCTGATCAGATAAGAGCATTCTGCAGTAACTAGTCAGCAGGTTCTCCAAGAGCTACAAAGTCTTGGAAACCATGCGTAATAGTGAAATTACTTGAGTGTATGTCAAAAAAAGATACCCCAGGCTCAGCCAGAAAGAATACTGTAATGTGCTTGTGGTCACCTTCCTTTCTCCCTGCTGTGCTTCTTTCTCATATACATCAGGCCCTGGGTCTGTTCTGAGTCTGCATTCTTTTCGAAGCCAGTATAGTGAGCTTTGGAGTCAGTTGGTTCAGGGCTGTTAATTCTTTATTTCCATGAGGATTAAATTCAATGCCCCGTAGGAAGGCTGTAGGAACTGGAGTTTTACTTTCAAATTTGTCTCTTAAAAAAAAGTCACAATGGGACATAGGAGGATGTGGAAGTTGTGATATTGGCATCTCAGGCAACACAGTCTACGGCATGAGGTTTTTATCACCACCGAGAGTGAAAGAGTACAATGTCTTTCTTGTAGCATGAAATGAATGCTTCTCTGTGATTTAAAGAAACCATGAAGCCCCTTCTCATAACAGGAAAAAGAAAGGTTGTACTTGGATGAAACCAAATGTTGACAGGTGAAGAATCCACGCTGAGATAGAATAGTCTGGCACGGAACTCAGTGAGTTACCTTTTCTTTGAGACTCAGATGAGGCTGTCTACCATAAAAATACACCTCTGTGAGATTTATAAACCTCTAAGCAACCTCACAAACTCCTCCAGCATAGCCCTGTCCAATAGCCATTGAAATTTATACTTTTGTTGTTTTCGTTGGTCCTGTACTAATTCTTTATGTACACTTTGTGGGAGTTGAGAATAGTTATGAAGGGAATGGATATGTTGTAAATGTTTTGAAATTTTCATTGCTCTCTAAACTTCTTTGTCCCTAGCACTTTGTACTTCCAAAGCATCATGGTCTCAGAGGATCCCGTGGCACCAAACATGCTATTCTTTCTGGGAAGAATATCCTACTATTTTAAAGCACATGCTTATCAACATGGTAAACTTACCCATCCTCAAAACTGGTTTCTAGGAAAACACAAATAACAAATGCTGAAGAGGGTGTGGAGAAAAGGGAATCCTCCTATATTGGTGGTGAGAATGTAAATTGATACAACCACTGTGGAGAACAGTATGGAGGTTCCTTTAAAAACTAAAAAGAGTGTTACCATATGATCCAGCGATCCCACTCCTGGGCATATGTCCGGACAAAACTATAGTTCAAAAAGATAATGCACCCCTGTGTTTATAGCAGCACTATTTACAATAGCCAAGACATGGAAGCAACCTAAATGTACATTGACAGAGGAATGGATAATGAAGATGTGGTACATGTATACAATGGAATGTTACTCAGCCATTAAAAAAAAGAATGAGAGTATGTGATTTGTAGCAACATAGATGGACCTAGAGATAATCATACTAAATGAAGTAAGTCAGACAAAGACAAATATCATATGATATCACATATGTGGAATCTAAAAAAAAATGATACAAATGAATTTATTTACAAAACAGAAACAGACTCAAAGACTTCAAAAACAAACTTATGGTTACCAAAGGGGAAAGGTGGGTGGGTGAGGGATAAATTAGGAGGTTGGGATTAACATATAAACACTACTATATATAAAATAGATGAGCAGGGGCTTCCCTGGTGGTGCAGTGGTTGAGAGTCCGCCTGCCAATGCAGGGGACACAGGTTCGTGCCCTGGTCCGGGAAGATCTCACATGACGTGGAGCGGCTGGGCCCATGAGCCATGGCCGCTGAGCCTGCGCGTCTGGAGCCTGTGCTCCGCAACGGGAGAGGCCACAACAGTGAGAGGCCCACGTACCACAAAAAAAAAAAAAAATAGATGATCAACAAGGACCTACTGTATAGCACAGGGAACTCTACTCAGTACTCTGTAATGGCCAATATGGGAAAAGAATTTTTAAAAAAAGAGTTGCTATATGTATATGTATAACTGAATCACTTTGCTCTACACCTGAAACTAACACAACATTGTAAGTCAACTATACTCCAATATAAAATAAAAAGTAAATTCAAAAAAAATACTGGTTTCCATATCAAACCTTCCTCATCTAACTGATTTGGTTGTTCCACTTTCTGGACCATTACAGAAATTTCTACTGAACTCTATTCCATTCTTATCACAACACATTGTAGTTTAAAAATTCTTTACCCATTCCTTAATGATTATTTTATTCATTGTATCTATGGTGCATAGCACAGCATCTGGCAAAGAGTAGGTACTCAAGGAATGGCTACTGAGTTAACTGAGTAGATGAATGAAGAGTAATGAGATAAACCAATGAACAAATCTAAAATTGTTGAGGGACTGTTATCAAATTCCTGAACTGTAGTACCAGGCGAGTTTTCAATCCCATGTGGTCATTTGTTCATTTCTTTATTTATATCTCACTGATGTATTAATTTAGCAAATAGTTTTTGAAAATCTACTCTGTCCAGAGATTATAATCGACCTGGAGAATATATCAATGTATAAGGCAGTTTTTGCTCTTGAATTACTGAAAGATAACCATGCTCAGGGTTTATCTTAGTTTGGAGACTTTTCCCTTCTTTAATCAGTGAAAATGCAAGTACACCACAGAAGAGAATACTCAGCATTACAAACAGTATTTACAACCTATAAATATCTCTAGCTGAAAGCGTGACTAAGACGTGGTGACAGATATTACCCAGCTGAGCCAAAAAGTGAGCCTCATAGCCTCAAAGCCACCTTTGTTATTTACTAATTGCTTTTAACCTTCCAGGCTGTGCATTCCTGTTCCACTACTGCTCTTGATTTATAGTGTTAGTCAATGTTCCTTTGTTCTAATGGTGATGGTTTGCTGTAAAAGTAGTTGTGTGCACCCTGTCCCTTCATTCTCTTATGAAAATGAGATGTTGCATTTTCAGAAGTTGTTTCCCCAAGGACAATTTTTAAAGGATAAAAACCATTGTAATAACCACCATGCAAACACCCATAATCGTGGGCACATTTATGTACCTTTAAAATGACTGAAAGTGATTTGTTATATTTTTGTAATGAATTCAATAATTTTGAGTTCCAAAATTACACATGTCTTAAGAACATACCTAACTTTAAAAATCTATAGCTTTTTTTTTTAAGAAAAAAAATATGTGTGAAAATCAGACATAATATTCCCACAATAATGAATGTGACCTTGTTACAGTGTCTGCTTAGGAAAAGTAGATTTAAGGTAGACTGTAGGTATCTGCACAACCCTTTCTCCTGGCTAATGAATGAATTATATTGGCTGAGAGGGTACATTTTCTTTCTTCTTGGTGGTGGAACACATTTTTATCATTTAAGTTAATTCTGATGCTTTCCAAGCTAAATATACTTTTTCAACATTAAGTAATAAGAAGAAAGGTAATCTTTCTTCCTTAGAGATTCAGTATAAGAACGCTGTCATATTTCCACTTTTTATGGTAATTGTATCTTCTATTAGAAGCATAAATTTAAATAGTTCTAATTGTGAATTCTCCCTTTAAATTTTTTTCTATTTCTCTCACTAGCCACTGTCTTACCTTCTTCCCATCCAATTATTGGTGCAGCTTTCATAATAAATACATTCTACAACTGAAAGAGGTAAGGTTTAGTGAAATGTCCATTTGGCATCTCCTGTCAAGACTGGTATGCTGGTTCAAGAGTATGGGACGCAAATGATTTAAACTATTTTACTTTTGCAGTATCCTGAACTACGATGTTTCCTGGGAAGATGATTTTAACAGGTACTTTCATGAGCTAAAAGAAAAAAACTTTGTAAATATTAAGTAACATGTAATAGAGACATATATACACTGCTTCCTTTTTTAATCTGAGGATGTAGCCATTTAGAAATCTGTCAATTAACAAATATGCAAAACGCTTTTTTCGTTAATAAGGTAAGTTCTGCTTTGTGTTTAGCCAGAGTCCAATTACCCAGTTGGTATAAAGGGATTTAAGTACATTTTTCTTTGGATATTGTACTCTGATGAATTATGACCTTTAAAATGTTGTGTGGAATGACTGCTTTAATTAGAACATCAATTAGCAAAAATTCATTAAATAGTTGTTAAGGGTAATGCTATGGAGATATTTGAAATTATAGATTTTTTTCTCTTTCACTCAAGAACTTTTACATAAAATTAAAAGGATAAGTATACAAACATAGTAAGTGTCTGAGAATGCTGTTCCTTTTGCCTGAAGTGTGTTTTCCATGTCCTTGAATTTTCACCTCAATGATACCTCCTCCAAGAAGTTTTACTGCGCATCCCCCTCTACGTTAGATGCTTTGTGTTTATATTCCCATAGCATGGAAAGAGGTAACCAATACTGGGTCAAACTCTAAAACAATCTAAAGGTAGAAAAGAGCAGTTTGGCTTGGATATTTAGGGAAGTTTTCCCAAAGGAGGTACAGCTCATGTTGAAACTTGAGGGATTGCTAAATTGGGCAACTGAAAAGAGATGGAAGGACCATCTAGTGATTTTCAGTAAAATCTAAAAGAAAAATAAAAAAGAAGTGTGGGCATTTCCAATCAGTTATGAAAGGGTGAAATATTTAATTATATGATGTTAGGACAAATGGTTAACTACATGGAAAAATTAATTTTCTTACTTCACACTAACAATAACGTTAATTCCAGTTGAATTAAAAACAAATATGTAAGCCAAAACAAAACTACTTTTTTGAATTATTAGATAAAAAATATCAGAGACAATATATCACCTTGATTAAAGACATCTTAAAATCACAAAAGTAAAAATTATTAAAAACATCATAAATTTAACATCAAAATTTTAAGTCTAACAAAAGCTATTATAAACAAAGTTAAATCAGACAGTATCCTGGGAGAAATTGATTACAACATATATAACTGATAACAAAATTATACCCAGACTATATAAAGAACACCTGCCATTAAATACAAAACAAACAAACAAACAATCAAAAACTATTATTTAGAAAAATGGGTAAAAGCTAAAGGCAGAAAGATTCACAGAAAAAGTTATATTATTGCCACGTAAATATACAAAATAATGTCTAACGTTTTTAACCAAAGTTTAAAAAATAATAACCCTTTTCTTCATCACTATTGGCAAAAGTCAAAATATTTTCCACTATCAAAGTTCAGCAAAGTCATGAGGAAACCTGAGCTATTATTTACTGGTGATTTAGCTCTTTATAGGTCAGTTAGGCAGTAGAGTGAACATCTCTCATATTCATGGCTACCAGTCAAGTTTGAATAGTTTTTCCCATTGAGGGATATTTCGACTTATGTTTCTTAACATAGAACTAACACAGAAGTCAGAGCTCAAACTTCCAGCCCTCTTGCATGTAGAGGACAGGCTTGTGGCCTCAGAACCAACAATCAAAATCACCCGTACTGAACTTCCATTGAGAAGTGAGCAATGCAAGCACATGGGCTCTGGGTGGGGCTTCCATTTTTCCATTTTCTTTCTCTCTCTTGCTCTCACTCTCTCACCCGCTCCAGGCCCAGGTGGCAGAAGAGGCCACATTTCCACGGAAATCTTGGCAGCCTGGAGAGACACACAGGAGACGCGTGGAGAAGGTCCACTGGTACAAGTGGCACAGTAGGATTCCCTCCAAGAGTCAAGAAAGCAGATGCAGTGATCGTGGATCCTCTGTAAAGCAAGTTCTGCAGTGCAGGTTGGGACATTGTTCCCAGAAGCACAGACTTGACTCAGGAAGATTTTCCAGGCCTCCCAATATCCTTTTTTAAAAAACTTTCTGCTTAACCAGCCAGAGTCAGCTTCTGCTGTGTTTAGTCTAAAACCTTCACTGATAGCAATTTTATGTAAAAGAGAAAAAAATATAAAGAAAGGAAAGGAAGGAAAAAAGAAAGGTATGCCACCTTATACTCTGTTAATAAAAAAATATAGCACAGCACATAGCTTAAGACATTCTGACCATAAATACACTGTGTAATAGTAAAAAATGGGGAAAATACATTTTCCCATGAATTGGGAAAAGTATAACAAGATGTAGTATAGTCATACAAATGAATCTGTATTTATAAAAAACAAATTTGTATAAAACATACCCTATAAAAACACAAGTCTTTATGTCTTTTTTTTTTTTTTTTGCGGTACGCGGGCCTCTCACTGTTGTGGCCTCTCCCGTTGCAGAGCACAGGCTCCAGACACGCAGGCTCAGCGGCCATGGCTTACGCGCCCAGTCGCTCCGCGGCATGTGGGATCTTCCCGGACCGGGGCGCGAACCCATGTCCCCTGCATCGGCAGGCGGACTCTCAACCACTGCGCCACCAGGGAAGCCCTATGTCTTTTGTTTTTACATAAATATATATATATGTACATAATTTCAAATCCAAGGGGAGGCACGGAGGTAAAGGAGAAAACAAAAGTGGATAATGGGAATTTGAAACTCCAGCTTCATTTAGAATGTATCACTTTTTTGTGCTGGTCTCAGAATATCAATAACCAACGCTGTGGTTGAATCAGCGCTTGTGGTTCTTACTATGATTGCAAGACACCCTTCTGCAATAACCATCAGGAAACTTTGAAAAAATAAAGGTTTATTACTTAAGAGACCTGGAAATTACACAGCACACCTGAGGCCACACAACAGGTAAAGGGAGAAAGAATACCAGGACCTGGGGTTCTTGCTTTTATTGGGGCTTGTAGGGTGGGAGCTAGGGTTTTTTGGGCTCACTCTTTATTGGTGAATTTAAAACAGAAGAGCAGGAATTTAAAGCGGAGAAAGAGAAAAAAAAACCCAAGTAGCCCAAATGATCAGTTATTGAAACCAACCAGTTAACCTAGATCTCTGAAACAAAGCAGCTTCAGTGTGGGGAGGTGGTCTGGATCCTTATCTGTTCTTATGGCAGGCAACGTGTTTAATCCCAGATAGCAGTCTTTGAGGGGGATACCTCTTTGAAACGGATGCCTCTGCAATCAAAGCTAAAGTCAGGCATCTGCTTTACCAAAAAAAAAAAAACCAAAAAAACCTGTCAATCTACAATTACTCAAAGGAAAATGTCTTCCAGTCTTTCTAATAAATTAAAAATAAATTTAAACACCAGTGTCTATGAAATTCTTCAAAGAGTTATAAATAAAAGTAAACAAATAAAATTTACTGCAAACGAATACACATAAATCAATAAATAAAATTTCCAGCATTGATATTTTAATTGATGAACTATAATTATATGGAAATGCATTTTGTTTGACTCAAGACAGTGTCTTCCATAACTTTTGTACTTTTGAAAGGAGATTATATGGTCTCAAAATGCAGAGTGTGCATAGTCTTTATTATTTTAAAATGCATGATGTGTACCAACAAATTAGATTAGAAGTTTAAAGATCTCTTGTAACCAAAATAGTGTCTGCTTTGCAGGTGTGTTTCTTTTAGAATCAAGATGAAGAAATACTACTCTGTGAGGATGAGGTTTTTTTCCTATTCCCAGAAGATGTCAGTTTCTGCAATAGTCAAGTCAGGAGTTAAATTTACCTTTTAAAATGAGGTTTTCAAATTATAAAGCAGATTATAACCATGCCCCGCAGCCATCTTCTTTTTATTGCATTATACTTACATAGAAGCCATCGTGATTCTGATGGCAGAGATTAGCTTGAGTAGGTGGTACTGAGTTAATTCATATCCTGGTTGCCCTGGGAGACCTAAATTTAAGCTGCCTATTCTTTCTCAGGGCAAGAAATAAAAATGAGCCAAGTGCCATTTTCTTGGTTCTGTGCATTTCAAAACCTAGGCTTTGTCTCACTTCTTCTCTTAGAGCTGCCATTTATTTGCATTTTCTTTACAAGGGAGGTTTTACACTGCCAACTTTGGTTGAACATCAGGGAGACCAAAAAAAAGTTTGTTGAACACACAGCTTTCAAGTTTAGGCACTAAATAAATGAATGGATCCGTGAATAAGTTGAATGGTGATTTCACTCATCCGTTCACACATAAATCATTCACACTTAAAAATCATCAAGTGGGATAAAATCACAGTTAGAGATTGCTTACCGAGATAGTAAATACCTTGAAAATAGGAACTGTATCTCAGTGATCTTTCATTTGATAAACATTCGCTGACTGATTTCCCTGTGTCAGACATTGTGCCAAGTCTTGCATTTACAAAGATGAAGACATCAGTGTCATCATTTCCAATCAGGACTCACAGTCTGGAGTAGTCAGATGCATAAATTGATATTTTCAAAAAAAATTCAGAGCAAAGTGGGATACGTCTTTATATCTTCCATAATTCCTCTAATGGTGCTCTGCCTATATTTTAAAAAATGTACTTAACAAATATTTATTGACTGAATTGTGTTTACAGATAAAGTTCATTACAAATACAAAAGGATTCATTACCTGAGTTCCTTCTTTCCCAATTTCCTTGAGGAAACTAACAAATACAAAACATGTCCATGGTTTTATTATGTCATTCATGATGGTAATAGGGTTTCAGGGTTAACACTGGAAGCTACCAGTATCAGAACTGATTAAATTCAACACACCCTTGTGCCTAAAGTATTTTCTGTGGCTACCCAAAGGGAAACCTCTCCTACTCTTATACAGCCTCTGATTAAGAAAAGAAGAGGGGCTTCCCTGGTGGTGCAGTGGTTGAGAATCTGCCTGCTAATGCAGGGGACACGGATTTGAGCTCTGGTCTGGGAGGATCCCACATGCCCCAGAGCAACTAGGCCCGTGAGCCACAACTACTGAGCCTGCGCGTCTGGAGCCTGTGCTCCGCGACAAGAGAGGCCCGCGCACCGCGATGAAGAGTGGCCCCCGCTTGCCACAACTAGAGAAAGCCCTCGCACAGAAACGAAGACCCAACACAGCAAAAATTAATCAATTTATTAATTAACTCCTACCCCCAACATCTTCTAAAAAAAAAAGAAAAGAAAAAGACAAGAAGCACAGTCAAAAGCTGCATGACCTTTCGTACAGAGCTGGTGTCAAGACTGTTACCATTTTGCACTTGTATGATCAGAAATTGCCGCAGTGCTGCATAAAATAGAGTCAAATGATGGCTCTGCATGTAAAACAGGGCTCTGAGTGTCTCTTCCTGCACTCTCCTCTTAAAGCCTTCTCCCAATGCTTGCTGTCTCCACGGTAACAGCATCACTGGGATTCTGTTGAAGTGTGTTTGAAAGCTGCATTTACCTGAGAAGTTGGAATATGACAGAGTTGTCCATATCTCTATTTCTCTCAGATTATTTTTCTAGCGAAAAAGAAAAGTATGTATAGAATACCATTTGCTTATTAATGATCAGACGCCCACATCATTTTTTAAAATTTTTGTGAAATGTTCCAAATAATTATGATACCCAAAGTATCATTACGCTACTTAAAAGTATTATGTGCACAGTTTGAATAAATTAATAAATAGATAAATTTTAGTTTGGCCAAAGCATTTGGGTTATGCTTACAAGCTGCAGAAAACATTCATGGCGAGAAGTGATCAAGAACCAGGAGGCGTGAATTTCTGTCCAGATTTTTCTACAGACTAGTGTAATAGTGGTCAAGTCAGGTCGGCCAGGACTCAATTTTCTCATCTAGAAAGTAAGGCTAAAGGAGATGAGGTCAAAACGGCCTTAGACTAGTTCCATCATAGATTAGTTCAAACTGGCCCTGTCTTAATAACAGAATGTCAAAATTTTCTTGTAAGGACCGTGAGCCAAAACTGCAAGGTGCGTTTCTGGAGCATGCGCAGAAGAGGAAATTTTGACGCGCTATTGCCAGAACCAGAATGTCTCCCCTCAACAAAACCAAAGATCAAGACACGACTGGAACTCGAAAGCCAAAACTTCTTCAGATGCGAGGGGTACATTATGCAGAAAGATCCAGTGTTAAACCCCTTTTTCATACCTTACCATAAATGGCCTGGTTTAAAGTCCTTCCATTCCAAATCTGTCTTGCCAGGGCTTCCACATACAAACCCGTCCGTCTCTAACTCAGAAAAGCTTGGCCCAGCGCCAAATCAGAGAGAGAGATTTGAGTCCTGCCTCCTCTCTGCTTGCTGTGGACCTTGCAGTCGAGCTTTTTCTTTTGTCAAAAGCCTGTGCCACGGTACTGGCTTCTATATAGGGCAGCGAGCCCTTGCTTGGTAAAAGGTCTTTTTAACATCTCTACTGAGTCAGGCAAGATGGTTTTACTCAATGAATGATTGATTTCATTGTCTTATTTTCCACTGATGATCACCCAATGCCCAATATTTTTTGTCTATGATCGTATTATCTGTTTTAATCGATATTCTGTCTCTGGTATTTTGTCCGGATCCTAAAAGAACACTTGAGACCGGCAATAGCATCATTGTGGGTTTGCTTTTTTATGTAAGTTCATAGAAAAGTCAATAAAGTGTAGATCTGTGCTGTCCAATTCTATAGCGTCTGGTCATGTGAGTATTCAAAATTAAATTGAACTTAATTGAACTTAACTTAAAATTTATGTCCTTAATTGCAGTAGCCACATGTGGCTGAAAGCTGCCATATTGAACCACACAAATATAGACTATTTCCATCATTGCAGAACATTCTACTGGACCTGGCTCAATTCTCATTTCTACCACTGGAGCGCATTTTTCAGTTTTAAGCAAAAAGAAACAACAGTCTTGTCATGAGAATTCTGTTCTATTCATGAACTACTAAAAAAAAAATGACTTTGTGTTTGGGAAGCAAACTAATATTTGCAAAGTGATGTCTTAATACTCAGTAGAGTACCTAACATAATATTCGAAAAAAGTTTTTACTAAATGAATAACAAAATTAATTAATTTAAAGCCACGTTTGGTAATTTTTATCAAATCTGAGGAAACCAACTTAAAGAAAAATAACTCTTTTTTGTAGCAGCTGTTGAGAGAACTTTCCCAGTGGAATAAAAATAATGTCTAACATGGCTTCAATGATTTGGAACCGTGGTCATAAACTCAAGTGCCCACATAGGAAGGTATAAATTTAAGGGAGTGGATATAAGAAACTTTAAGCAGTAACAAGCCTGTGCCAAACTAAGGAAAAAATTCTACTCATTTCATGTAAAAGAAACCAGACACCTAGATATCTAGGTGAAATCTCCTAAGTTTAAATGTTGGCAAATAATTATATATCTCTATGTCATCTATCTGTCTATCTATCTATCTAATAAACTTAACTTGGGGTACACAGTGATATTTTGGGGTAAACTGTACTTCAGGTAATTTTTTAAGTTTTCTATACCATGAAATTATGGCTTTCAGAGGTTAAGTAGAGTCCAAATTTTCACAACTAAGAAGTGACAATGTCAAGGAGTGACAATGTCAAACTCCAAATACTTTAGGGTTGATTTCTCTTTGCTTTTTCATGAAAGAATTTATGGCAAAGGCAATTTAAAAAATATTTCTTACTAAAGGGATTCAAGAGATACTACAAATTGGGACTAATAGGAGGATGCTCCAGTTACTTATTACTGCATAATAAACTACCCCAAAATTTGCTACAGTAAATTTTAAAAAAATACAACCTGTCAAAAACTTTTTAATCTTAACATAAAGAAATATTCATTTTTATTAATTCATATAGTCATTCCTTATTTATATCCATCAAATATTTATTAAACTTCTGCTATGATCCAGATACCATATTAGCTCCATAGAAGAATAAGACACAACTTAGATGATCATATAATAAAATAATAGCAAGAGTTATTCAAAGCCCTAGTGTAGAGGCAAGTGTTGTATGCAAAAAACAAAACAAAACAAAAAAACCCCAGCAGGTAATGAGATTATGTCAGCTTCTCGAGTTCATTATTATTTCTTAAAATTTGGGGGATTTACATTCAATTAGGTTGTTTTCTCTCAGGATATCTTATGCAGTGGCTGTCAAAAAACAGCTAGTGCTGGTGTTCTCTTGCATGCGGACTTTCCTATTCTAATGTCTGGCAGCTAGTGGTGATTGGTCTTTAGGACCTAAGTGGGTGTTTTTTGTTGTTGTTGTTGTTGCTTGTTTTTTGTTTTTATTTTAAAATGCACTTCATTTTTATTTTAATCTTTTAATATTTCTTTTCTTTACTGGAGTATAATTGCTTTATAATGTTGTGTTATTTTCTGCTATACAACGAAGTGAATCAGCTATATGTATACATATACTCCTTTCCCTTGGACCTCCCTCCCACACGCCCTACCCCAATCCCACCCATCTAGGTCATCACAGAGCACCTAGCTGAGCTCCCTGTGTTATACCACAGGTTCCCAGTAGCTATCTATTTTATACATGATAGTGTATTTATGTCAAACCTAATCTTCCAATTCATCCCACCCTCTCTTTCGCTCCTGTGTCCACACGTTTGTTCTCTACATATACATCTCTATTCCTGCCCTGGAGCTAGGTTCATCTGTACCATTTTTCTAGATTCCACATACATGCATTAATACATGATATTTGTTTTTCTCTTTCTGGCCTACCTCACTCTGTATGACAGACTCTATGTGCATCCACATCTCTACAAATGAGTCAATTCTGTTCCTTTTCATGGCTGAGTAATATTCCATTGTATATATGTACCACATCTTCTTTATCCATTCATCTATTGATGGACTCTTAGGTTGTTTTCATGTCCTGGCTATTGCAAATAGTGCTGCAATGAACGTTGGGGTACATGTGTCTTTCTGAATTATAGTCTTCTCAGGGTAAATGCCCAGTAGTGGTATTGCTGGGTCATATGGTAGTTCTATTTTTAGCTTTTTAAGGAACCTCCACACTGTCTTCCATAGTGGCTGTATCAATTTACATTCCCACCAACAGTGCAAGGGAATTCTCTTTTCTCCACACCCTCTCCAGCATTCATTTTTTGTAGATTTTTTTGATGATGGCCATTCTGACTGGTGTGAGGTGATACCTTACTATAGTTTTGACTTGAATTTCTCTAACAATTAGTGATGTTGAGCATCTTTTCATGTGCCTCTTGGTCATCTGTATATCTTCTTTGGAGAAATGTCTATTTAGGTCTTCCGCCCATTTTTTGATTGGGTTTTCTGTGTTTTTGATATTAAGCTGCATGAGCTGTTTGTATATTTTGGAGATTAATCCTTTGTCCATTGCTTCATTTACAAATATTTTCTCCCATTCTGAGGGTTGTCTTCTTGAAAACTCCTAGAGCTAATCAATGGATTTGGTAAAGTTGCAGGATACAAAATTAATGCACAGAAATCTCTTGCATTCTTATACACTAACAACAAAATATCAGAAGAGAAATTAAAGAAACAATCCCATTTATCATCACAACAAAAAGAATAAAAACCTAGGAATAAACTTACCTAAGGACTCAAAAGACCTGTACTCAGAAAACTATAAAATACTGACGAAAGAAATCAAAGATGACACAAACAGATGGAGAGATATACTGTGTTCTTGGATTGGAAGAATCACTATTGTGAAAATGACTATACTACCCAAAGCACTCTACATATTCAATACAATCCCTATCAAATTACCAATGACATTTTTCACAGAATTAGAGCAAAAGATTTTACAATATGTGTGGAAATACAAAAGACCCTGAATAACCAAAGTAATCTTGAGAAAGAAAAACAGAGCTGGAGGAATCAGGCTCCCTGATTCCAGAGTATACTGCAAAGCTACACTAATCAAGGCAGTATGGTATTGGGACAAAAAAAAATGATAGAACAACGGTACAGGATAGAAAGCCCAGAGATATCACCTATGGTCACCTAATCTATGACAAAGGAGGCAAGAACATACAATGGAGAAAAGACAGCCTCTTCAATAAGTGGTGCTGGGAAAACTGGACAGCTACATGTAAAAGAATGAAATTAGAACACTTCCTAACACCATACACAAAAATAAACTGAAAATTGATTAAAGACCTAAATGTAAGACTGGACACTATAAAACTCTTAAAGGAAAACATAGAAAGAACACTCTTTGACATACATCGCAGCAAGATCTTTTTTGATTCATCTTCTAGAGTAATGAAAATAAAAACAAAAATAAACAAATGGGACCTAAGTAAACTTAAAAGCTTTTGCACAGCAAAGGAAGCCATAAACAAGATGAAAAGACAACACTAAATGGTTGTTGAACATTTATGTATGATCTTTCCAAGCAGTCTGAGCTTCCTCACAGCATGGTGGCTGGATTTCAAGGATGAGTGTTCCAAGAGAAAGGAAGATATTGTAACTCTTTTCATGACATAACTCCAGAAGTCACATTTATTATGTTCTCTATAGTCTATTAGTCAAGGCAGTCACAAAGACCTGCCCTTGTCCAAGGGGAAGGTATCCAAGCCCTGCCTCTTGTGAGGGGCATGGCATGGTTATAGAAGAGCTTGTGAGACTAGAAAAATTGTTGCAATTGTTTTCTTGATAAACACAACCTGCTATAGAGAGTTAATTTTTTTTAACCTTTCTATAAGAAAGCATTCATTTTTTCCACTCATTTGTTCACTCACTATTTTTCAACAATATTTATTGAATTTCTATTATGTTCCAGATATTATGTTAGATTCTAGAAGACAAAATCTCCAACTTAGAAGATGATCTAAAAAGTTAATAGTAGAGTGTGTTCAAAATCTTATTGGAAAGACAAGAATAACATTCAAAGGAAACACAGAAGGCAATATGAACCTGCCAACTGTCCTCAGTTTAGAGGGCAGAGATTCCTCCTCCAGTTATTCTTGTGTTTCTCTAACATACAAAACTCAAATATTTATACTACCCTCCCCACTGGTTTGGTACACATGTAGTTCTTCTGACTGACCGAATGTTCACTTACTCTTCATAAAGTGCTTGAGCTTCTATTTTTTTTAACTCTTTGCATTGAAATTTTAGTAATTTTGTGATATGAGAAAAATTAAATTATATTCTTTATGATGTAAAATTTGTTCTGGGTTGTAGTCTTTTCTTTTTTGTAAGTAAGTTTTTATTTTAAAGATTTGATTTTTTAAGAGCAGTTCCAGGTTTGCAGCAAGACTGAGGGGAAAGTACAAAGGTTTCCTGATTCTCCCTGCATCACACATATATAGCCTCCCTCATTATCAATATCATTTACCAGAATGGCATTTTTTTTTTTTTACCAAGGATGAACCTACATTAACAAATTATAATTATCCCAAGTCCATAATTTTCCTTATGGTTCACTTTGGCGTTGCACATTTTATGGGTTTGAACAAATACATCTATCATTACAATATCCTACAGAACATTTTCACTGCTCTGAAAATACTATGTTTTGGCTATTCAACTTTCCACCTCCCCTGCCCCTAACAACTACTGGTCTTTTTATTGTCTCCATAGTTTAACCTTATCAGAATGTCATATAGGTAGAATCATACAGTATTCAGCCTTTTCATATTGACTTCTTTCACTTACTAATATACATTTAAATTTCCTATGTGTCTTTAATGGCTTGATAGCTCTTTTGTTTTTAAATCTGAGTAATAGTTCATTTGGATGTACCACAGTTTATGTATCCATTCACCCACTAAAGGAAATATTGGTTGCTTCTTGGTTTTGTCAGTCATGAATAAGACTGCTATAAACATTCATGGGCAGATTTTTGTGTAAAGATGTTTTCAGCTCCTCTGGATAAATACGAAGGACCACAATTGCTGGACTGTAAGGTAAGAGTATGTTTAATTTTGTAAGAAACTGCCAAACATCTTCAAGAAAGGCTTTACCATTTTGCATGCCTACCAACATTGAATGAGAGTTCCAGTTGTGCCACATCCTCACCAGCATTTGAAGTCAGTATTCTAGATTTTGGGCATTCTAATTGGTGTATAGTAGTATTTCATTGTTGTTTTAATTTGCATTTCCTTAAAGCAAATATGATGTGGAGTATATTTTCATATGCTTATTTCTCATCTGTATATCTTCTTTGGTGAGGTGTCGGTTAAGGTCTTTGGCCCATTTTTTAGTCTAGTTGTTTGTTTTTTTACTGTTGAGTTTTCAGTGTTCTTTGTATATTTTGGTTAGCAGTCCTTTATCAGACGTGTGTTTTGCAAGTATTTTCTTCCAGTATGTGGTTTGTCCTCTAATTCTCTTGATATTGTCTTTCACAGAGAAGAAGTTTTTCATTTTAGTGATGTCTAGCTTATCAATTATTTTTTTCATGGATTGTATCTTTTGTGTTATATCTAAAAAGTCATCATCATACTCAAGGTCCTCTAGATCTTTTCCTATTTTATCTTCCAGGAATTTCATCAGTTGGCATTTTACATTCAGTTCTGTGATCCAATTTAAGTTAATTTTTGTGAAGGCTGTTAAGTCTGGGTCTTGATTCAATTTTTTACATGTGGATGCCCAGTTGGATATTTGTTGAAGAAACAGTCTGTGCTCCATTGTATTACCTTTGGTCCTTTGTCAAAGATATGTTGACTCTATATATTTCCGGGCTGTGTATTCCATTCCATTGATCTATTTGTTTATTCTTTCA
Organism: Stenella coeruleoalba; assembly: GCF_951394435.1. Taxonomy (NCBI): domain Eukaryota; kingdom Metazoa; phylum Chordata; class Mammalia; order Artiodactyla; family Delphinidae; genus Stenella; species Stenella coeruleoalba. Next base: position 19,622,396 of record NC_137154.1, read on the forward strand.
CCAATACTATACTGTCCTGATTACTGTAGGCTTATATTTATAGTAAGTCTTGAAATAGGGTAGCATCAGTCTTCCAACTTTGTTGTTGTTCTTTAATACTGTGTTGGTTATTCTGGATTATTTTCTTTTTCATATACACTTTAGAATCAGTTTTTCACTGTCCATAAAATAACTTCCTGGGATTTTTATTGAGATTGCATTGAAACTATGGAGAAAGTTGGGAAGAACTGACACCTTGCCAATATTGAGTATCGCATACATGAACATAGAATGTCTGTAATCCTACTTTGTCTCAGAATCTGAAATAAGAGATGGTAGGGAAGAAGGTAAAATAATTGAACAAAATTTTAGTACACTTTTACTTATTGTCAACAAAATTGTTTTGAATTAATGAACAATAAATATGTCATTATATTAGTTATCTATTGCCAGTTAACAAACTAGTCCAAAATGTATGACTTACAACAGTAATTATTTACCTATCACAACTTCTGTGAGTCAAGAATTCATGAGCAGTTTGGTTGGACAGTTCTGACTCCAGATCTTTTCTGAGGCTGAAGCCGTAGATGTAGGAACCTGAAGGCTTGTCTGGGGCTGGAGGGTCCCTTTCCAAGGTAGTTCACTCAAAAGGTGGGTGAGTTGGTGTTGCAAGTTGTTTCCTCTTCATGGGGAACTCTCTTCACAGTTCTTGGGTGTCTTCACAACATGGTACCTGGCTTTCCTCAGAGCAATTGATATAGGTGACCAAAATAGAAAACAGAATGCCTTCTGTGATCTAGCTTGGAAATAATGGATTCTCAGTATTGCCATACTCTATTAATCACAAAGGACTGTCCTGATTTAACATCAGTGGGAACTCTACAGGGCATAGAGATCATTGGAGGCCAATTTGGAGTCTGCCTACCACAATGATTAGTCTGTAAAAAGTGACATATTTTAAGTCACGTAACATCATTGTTCAACATCTGGATTCTGGAATCAAGGTGTTTGGGTTTAACTTCCTGTATGACAACTTGCTAGCTCTACAATATTCAGGAAATTATATAATCTCTGTGGGCCTTGTTTTCCCGATTTTATATCAGTGGATGTAAAAACCGTGAAAAAACTGTAAATGAAGATAGAAGCATTCTCTGTCATGGATTGTCAAAAGGACGAAATGCATTTGTGTGTGTATTCTATATGTGGTCTTCACTCCTTAAGGATTGACTATTATTAATAACAATAATCTACCCACTTATTAACAATTATTTCTTCATAACACAAAAGATGAAGTTTTCCATGTTATAGTGAGAGGTATGTATCTCATTCTTTCTATTGGCAATATAATTCTCCCCAAATTGTGAGCAAATGCAAAATATAGCAAAATTTACATTAATGCTTATCACCTAATGTCAACTCATTGTTTACATCTTGAAGAGCAATTCAATTATGTGGCTTCTTATCAATATCCTAAAGTACAAAATCCAACCAGATTAGCAGGAAATGCAGTCTCCTCCTCACTGATATGTCCATGAACATGTAAAGGTGTTTTCTTTACCATGCCCCAGAGCTGGATCTCCAATGTGCTCCCTTGATAAATGTTACAGTACTCTAAATGTGCCTGGACGTTGCTCTAGAATGAGAACCAGTGTTGCTGCCAATAAAAGTAAGAGGCTTAGTGTTAGAGTCAAAATTTGGACAATCTTTGGAGATACTGTGCTTGAAGCTACTGTTATAATTTATTGCTTTTCCAAAATGATGAAGCTGGGAACGAACCTCTTTTTCTACTTGTTGCTATGTCAAAATGACAAATTCTTCAAACTGTAAGGGAGTACTGTACTTAGTTGAGAGATATTCTGCTAAGAATAAGCCAAGCAGAAATTACCTGAACCTCCCAAAATTGTGACCCTGTAGATTCACTCAACCAGATGTCTCCCATTGGCAAAAGTCTGACATATGGGTATCTGGGTCAAGAGAAGTGCTGGTATCTAATATTTCACACTCTACTTTTGGCCCTCATGGTGGTTTTATTTCAAAAATATTGTTACTTTAGTTTGATAATTTCTTACAAAGTTAAGCATACATTTATTTACCATTTAACTGAGCCATTGTAACACTTCAAGGTATTTACCCTAGAGAAATGAAAATATATGTTTGAGCAGCTCTGTTCATAATATATATATTCTGTTCATTATATATATATATATATAAAGAACAAGTTGAAACAGCCCAAATTTTTTTGACAGAATAGATAATAAAACTGTTGTACAATACATCCATACAAAAGAATATTGCTCTGCCATAAGTTGGATTGAAACTACTGACACAGGCAACTTAGTTGGATCTCAAAGGCATTATGGTTGTGGAAAAAATCCAGTCTCAAAAGGTCGCACACTGTATGATTTCATTTATCTGATGTTCCCAAAAGACAAAACCATAATGACAAAGAGTAGCTCAATGATTCACAGGAGTTAGGAGGAGGAAAAAGGTCTGATTACAAAGGGGCTTCAAGAATGCATCTCTTGGGGTGATAGAACTGTTCCATAATCTGATCAGAGCAGTGATTATGCAAATCTATACATGATAAAAGCCATAGAGGTGTATACAAATATGTCAATTCATATGTTAATTATACAAATAATAAAAAATAGAAGACTTTTTCTCTCTTTCTCACTTTGTGGTCACTGGTCTACTCTAAGAATATTGTGATTCTTGCAGAGCTCCTGAGCCCTTCTTGCCCTTTTTAATCACATAGCCTGTTTTAATCATGTACAAAATTCTACCTCCTAACATTTCCTGTCAAGACTTTCAAGTCCTTCCAAACAAGATGTTTTCTTTTTCCCTCATAAATAAATAACTTCCTACATATGGAGTTTATAATTTTCTACTTATGGAGCTTATCAACATTCTCTTACATTCCCCAAATTTCCAACATTCAACACAGCATTAACTTTATGCTGTTACTTTTGAGCAAAAGATGTAATGAAATTCTCACTTTTTCTGGCTGATAAAATTTTGGCTAGTCATACAATTGCAGGAAAAATAGTGTAATAATATTATGTTGGTATTTGGAGGCTTATAAAGAAAGGCTTACTTAATTTGAATACCTGTGTACAGCTCAGCTTCTTGCTGCTCCTGGAAAGGGGTCTTTCAGTAGCAGACCTCATTGAGGGGCCTCAGAGACAAACTGAATCAAGAGATGTGACATAAAAGATTGTGCACACAATATACGACAAAATGTAGAACAAAGGAATGAGAGCAGAATGTGGAATTATCGAATGACTTGCAAGCTCGCCCCACATATAAATACTGCAACAGATATTTACTTTCTAGGTATTCTAAGGGTGTAGTTGAGAATGAAAGTTATTTATGTATTACTTTACATTTTCTGAAAAGTGCGTGTACCCACCACAAAGGGAACTAGCTGGGCTTAAGGGATGGTTTCTCTAGAGCATGGAAAAATGTGATGAAATTGCTTAACAGCGTGACTGAATTGAAAGGCTTTGGGGTTAGTCAGAATTGGGTTTCAATCTCAACTTCACTGTTTTCTTACTCAATATCCTTTTGACAGTTAATTATGCTCTCTTTTCTCAGTTCCCTCATTTGTAAAATGATGACCACAGAAGGGTTGACCTCTCACCAGACTGCTGTGAGAATTACATGAGTTAAGTGCTTTGAACAAGACCTTGTATATTAGAAGTACTTGACCATTGTTGATTATTTTTTATTACCTGCAACCATTGATGGCTTACTCCATTCTGTGATGATGTAGATGACTTCACCCTTACGAGAGGGAATTGTTCATAATCAGCCTCCAAGTTTGCACTGGACCCCTAAGTATATGCAAACGCTTGGAAATAGCTGGTAATTATCCTGTAGGACAGTCTCAGACAAAAGGTTATCATCTCTCCTTTTCACACTTCCCAGGTTGTTGTCTTGTTACTTCATAACCTATAAGCCATATGTTAGCTGGGTCCTATCAAGCAGTGTTCCCTGGAGATATACATGGCAATAAATCTAATATAGCAAGCAATAGATACTACTGGTTTTGCCAGTACGTGCTATCATATTAATTTCTTTTCTGCAACTTTTCTGCCTTTTCCAGGGTCACTATCCCTGTCAACTGACCATCTTGGCCTTTTGTAAAACCTGCCCTTCCCTTTATTTCATTCCTTAATATAGTTTTCTTTCTCCAGTAGCTGAAACACAGTGTGTTCCAGTAAAGGTGGATTGAATTAAATTGTATTAGAAGCCTTTGTTTCATCAGTTTATATGTATTTAAGTTATAGTCTTCTATTTGAAAATATTTAGGGTAATTTTATGTTAATGATCAAGTAGTGACTTTTTACTCCACTGGTGTCTTTGAATACCACAATAAATAATAAATAAGGAAAAAGCTGAGAGATAGAAAGAGATAAATTGACAAAGCAAGGGAAATGCCATAGCCCTAAGCCAGTAACCTTGAAGTACATCTGCCAAATACTGTAATGTCTGTGATAAAGGAGCATGCTGAGAGTTTACACATGGTACCTCAGATGGCCAGCAGCATGCATATTTCCTGCAAAGTAAGTGTCACCGTCCTGAAAGGCATATTCAATGATGCTTTGATTTAAAGCAGGTGATCTAATGCCATGGAGAAGCCTCTATGAAGGTGGGAAATGTCCCTCAGCTCAATACTACAAAATGTCAGGTGAGGAGTGAGATGACAGAGAAGACATGAAAACCTATGTCTATGGCCAAGTGTTTTAGCTGAGTGTGACTACAGGAGATAAAGTGAAGTGCTAAGGAAGAGGAGGCTGTAAGGACCACATTGAAATCCATAGATTCTGAAACATGAAAGGCTTTGTTATAATGACACTGAACTCTTGAGCAGGAAAAACCAAGGAGAAATATGTTCTCTTCCCTGGAGTGAAGAAAGTAACATATTGGATGAGAGGGTGTTTGAGGCAACAAATCCAAGTAAAGATTTCTCCTCAGTCATGCTTGCCACTCCCTGTATTATTACTTAGAAGGCAGTTGGTCCTTTACAAGAGTATTAAAAAGTATAAAGAAACCAACATGAGTCCCATGAATAAAATAAAATCTGCATGAACAAAATCTGGAGCTTTAGTTAAGTGAGAAATAGCATAAGCAAAAAATGAGTGAAAAGCACACATCCCATAATATTATCCATAGTCTCAAAAATTGTAGACAGCATGAGCTATGTTCAAAAAGAGCTAAACAATTATAAAAGTTCAGGAAGAGAATAGAAGTCAATGAAAGGAAATGCAAAGTGAAATAGCAAAACTCAAGGCTCAATTGAATATGTATAACAGCCTAAAGACAACATATTACACAAAATTGAAAAGAACAGTGATATACAAATGATAAGATCAGGAGGATGCTACATGAGGACAAAGGAGATTTTCCATTCACATAAACATTGTTACTAAGAAAGAGAAAATAATATCTAAAAGAGAAAAAGAAAAACTGTTAAATATAAAATAAAATGTTTCTAACTTAAAGACCTATATATTAAGTTAAATGTGGCAATTGTGTCCTAACAGAAATTTGTTGAAACAATCACACCAAGATATACCCTGGTAAAATTAATAAAATCTGAAGGAAAATATCATTTAAATGTACAAGCAGAAAAAAAAAAAAACTTTTGTAAATTATTTTGGATGGACAGCATGGATTGGAGTGTTCCTCATGTTTCTCTGAAGCCAGAAGATAAAATAATAGATGGAATTTCAAAGGAAAGAAAGTATGATTCAAGGGTTTTATGTACAGCCAATTTGGTTTTAAATTCTAAGGGCAATAGAAAAATACTTTCAAGTTTGTAAGATCTTGGGGACTAAGACAAGCAAACCCATGCATTTGTCTTCTGAAAAATTACCAGGTGATGAAATGTAGACAATGATGAAAATATATTAAATATAATGAGATTGGAAAATGGGAATTGTGGTAAAAAGCCAGAGAAAGACATTGAAATGATTTATGTACCAAGTTAAACAAATTTTCAAACAATTTTGTCTAATAAACTTGATAATGACATAGTCAATATAAAATGACATAATAAAATATAATAGATCAATAGGAAGAATATGGGTATCATCTTCCAATAGTACAGAGTCAATAGACACTATAAAGTTAAACTATAAGGTATACGACCACATAAAGAAGTCAAGATATTCTCCTTATCTTTGGAAGAGTTTTCTAAAAATTATACGTCTTGTAAAGAAAGATTTTTCTGGACTCAGTAAGGCATACATCTTCTATTCCATGTGGTTTCTTTGCATTTGTTTAAAGTTAAGTAAAAGTAAACTGTGAGTGCTAACTTTTAAAAATATAGATACCTCATTGTACCTTTTGTGTGCATGTCTATAGGCATAGACAAGTGTTTGAGACCTCGTTCACCAAATGTCATAATGATGGTTATTAATGACAGGATTTTGTAAATTTTCATTTTTATGTTTGTATGCATGACTTGAGTTTTTAAAAAATTGGCTAGTAGCATTTCTTAACAGTAACAAAATTCATTACCCCCTAAAAATTATAAAAATAATATTTATCTCAAACCAAATTAATTTTTAAGGATGTTTTCTCAAAACAGAGAAGAGAGTCCAGTCATGAGTCCAAGCTTAATTTCATCTGTAAGTATAAATTAACCACAGCTCTTCAGAAACCCTCACCCTGATGTGTATGGTGTGTGTGTGTGTGTGTGTGTGTGTGTGTGTGTGTGTGTGTGTGTGTGTGTGTGTGTGTATGCATGCATGTATTTAAGTTGTTGGCAGATTGTTTCGGATTCTGATGGACAAATGACATCAGTATCAAGGTTTCCTTCACAAGCATTTGATAAAACCAATAGATTTCTCAAGACTATCAGTGTGAGAAAAGGAACAAAGAGTGTTCTCTGGATAACTTTGAGACTCCAGGTAGAAGGGATGAAGCAGTCAAAGCATGCATCATGGAATCAAGAAGAAACAAGAACCTGAAGCTAATGCATTTGATGTTCTCATAATGAAGACAGTCCCAAGGGAGAACAGAGATGGAAATGAGAGGAAGACTCATCTGTGATACAGTCATTCTTGCTGTCAAAGCTTTCTTGGCTTTTCAGCAGGCCACAAAAGGCCAATCCACTAGAATATGAATCAGATCTAGTCAAGACCCCATGGAATAAGTAAGAGGCACCATTCTTCCCTGTTTGGATCCTAATAGATTTTCCTAACTCAGTAACCTGTCATAGTAAACAAAAAACTGGAACCTTTTAAATTTCTTTTCTTTCCCCTTTGTTATTACTCTCAGGGCACTGGATAACTGTCAAAGATATAGCAAAAATGCAAATCCATGAACGAAGCTTTTTGAAATTATTTTTGTTTCTGTCAGCTGGCCTATGGATTTAAAAGCTATGACATTGCCCCTTGTTTAGTCTTGGGAGGACCTGATCACTAGGCAGAATGAAAGTAAATGTACAAGAGAAAGCAAAGAGAGAGATTCGCATCTCAATTTCATGCTTCAGCATATGGTAGAGGAAATACCACTTTTGGTAATGGGGACAGTTAATGATTTTTTCAGTCAAATAAGGATAATAAAGTAAGTGTGCTGCTGTACCTTCCCACCCTAAATTTGCTAAATTGATTTAACTTATGCTCAAATATCTTTGAAGTACATAGGGAAGGCTTCCCACTTTGTAGAAACACTCTTTTGGTGGGCTCGTAGCAATCATGGATCTAGTGCCACAATTTATTCTTTGCAGCACTTTTTAACTCCCTTTGTAACAGGGAAGAGCTAAATCAGACTCCATGTTGGATCTGTTTCTTTGACTTTAACCTTTGCTTTTTATTGCTTTTGTTATTATAATTATACATAATAGCCTGCCTCAGGGAAACCTGCCCACCTGTGAATGGCTGCAAGAAAAATGAAACTAACACATCCCCTCACCTAGGCTGGTCACTCTAGGAGATGTTTTGCAAGACTGATGGCCCTCTTACTTTACTTTCTCTCTGATTCTATAAAAGAAACTGGCATCCAGACCCAGGCAAAATGGTTTTTCAGAGACACTAGTCTGCCATCTTCTCAGTCTGCCAGCTTTCCAAATAAAGTCATATTCCCTGCCTCAACACCTCATCTCCAATTCATTGGCCTGTGGCGCGGCAAGCAGAATGAGCTTGGACTCGGTAACACCTTCATGGATAATCTTAATCATGCTGTCCAAAGAAATCATATCTTATTTGCTGATTTTTGCATCTATCTTTTTCTTTAGCACACAAAAGTAAAAGCAATTTATTCTATCCTTTAGCAGATTTAGAAGTTATGTTTTATACTTGGAAGGCTTAGGGAGACTCTTGAGTTCCTACAAAACCTTCTACTTCTTCTTACATTATGCCAAGAGTCTTGGCATAGTTTAATTACATGCTTTGGCCCTGAAGGTATTTGAACATGTGACTCTTGGCTCCATTCTCTTGGTAGGTTTGCCGCATGCAGGGCAACCCACTCTGTAGATTTGACTCAAATAAGCAAGCTATGAAACCATACACTAAGTTACAGGATGTCAGAGACTATCTCTACATATAACTTATCATTGTATCTTAGCACCCAGCATATTGACATATTTAGGAAGTGTTGAATAAATGGGGTATTTTTTTTAATTTTTAAGGAACAGTAAAAAGAAAAAAAAATAAGAAAACCAGAGAACAGTTGAGGAAGCAAATTATTATATGATGTTTTATGATAGTTTTGTATTGTGTCCACTTGGCTAAGCTGGAAATAAGTTTTCCAAAACCATCTTTTCTGAATGGTTTCAGGTAGAGTTGTCCAAATGAGAAATTGTTGGGATATTTGTCCAAACTGGAAGACCAGCAGAGCCCTCAGGTGTATCTGATGTATTACAAGTAACGGGAGACTGATGAAGAGGGCTGGCTAATTCCAACTTATCCTCACCCCCCTTTACTCTGTGTTCAGCTCTTCTTTCCAACCAGGGCTTTTCTGGACAACAGCAAACCCAGGCCCACTACCAAACAAAGAGGCAACATCGCCCAAGGACACCTACACCAGCTCTCTACTGAGAAGCACTCTGGCAGCTGATTACAAGTGGCTGCTGAGGTGCCCTTGTCCACTTGTGTCAGTGCTCAAGGATGGCTGTTCAAAGACTTTTCTCTGCTCCCCCAGGTTCTGACCCCTATTACTGCAGTTTCTTCAGTAATTATAGATCTTCTTATCCTAAAATAAACCCCACATTCCATGCTAATTATAGTAGTTCCCTTTCTGTGATTGAACCCTGACTGATACAGGTTTATTTTTATAACACAAATTCTGGAATGAATGAAAAGGTCTAAGAGCAAAAGTATAATTTTCTGTCATGTATAACCTTAATTCTCTCTCTCTCCCTCTCTCTGTCTCTCTGTCTCTCTCTCTCTCTCACACACACACACACACACACACACACACACACACACACACAGGTTTTGAAAATACCTGGGTCAGGCTTTTTCAGCAAGATTTAATAAAACCTTATTTCTTTTCACAAACTTGACAAACAGGTAATTAAATTTGTATAGAAAAAATACTCTTATCTACATAATTTACAATCTGTTCCTTGATTTTTCATTCATAATATTGGTCAAAATAGCAATCAAGGGCTTCCCTGGTGGCGCAGTGGTTGAGAGTCCGCCTGCCGATGCAGGGGACACGGGTTCGTGCCCCGGTCCGGGAGGATCCCACATGCCGCGGAGCAGCTGGGCCATGGCTGCTGGGCCTGCGCGTCCGGAGCCTGTGCTCCACAACGGGAGAGGCCACAACAGTGAGAGGCCCGCGTACCACAAAAAAAAAAAAAATATATATATATATATAGCAATCAAGTAACAACAAGTGAATGGTTTGTTTCTGTGAGAACATTCTGAGTTCTGGGCCTGACACAAAATTTACTTCTGTATTCTTCTCTGAAAAAAACATGAGTGACACATGGAAAAATATATATCCAACAATATTATGTCTTAGAATGTTACCAAAACATGTTCATTTCTCATAGCAACCCATGGAATGGTTTTAATCTGAACTTTGCTGATATGTTGAGGGGACGTCTGGGATCCTCATTTCAATGTCTGGGCTTCTTCCAGGATAAACAATTTTATGAGTATTTTATAAACACTGTCAGGACATATTTCATTGGACTTAAACATGTCATGTGCTCTAGTTTTACTATAAGATTAGGTGCAATGTCATTTTCATCCTTGATAAGACTTATCATGGTGTTTGAAATCTCTATCATCACATATCTGTCATTATCATTCCAAGCAGAGGAAGATCCGTTTTTTTCTCTTTCTCTTTTTATTCCTTTTTATCTGTTTTCCCAAGTTCTTGCCTCTCTTCATACCTCTATTTGATTATTTTTTAAAGGTTTCGTTATTGTTTCTTGATGTTTTCTCTAGTCACGAATCACCTTTTATATCCTTTTTATCATTATTTCTTGTCTTCATAAATCTGTGTATATACCATAATGATTTTATGAACTGCCATGCTGAAGATGCTTTCAGCATTTTTCATATGACCACATTATGGTTCTAAATAAAAGAAGAACATATTTTATTTTTTATTGCCCTATTGTCCTAGTATCTCATCTTTTCTGGATACTTTTGACCAGTGAAATTCTATTAATAGAAAAAAAAGAAATTAATAATAGAAATTATTTGTATCAACATGTATTATTTATCTACATATTTGATTTAGGGAGTTTATTATTTGGATATTCATAGAGATCTATGTGCTTTGATGAAGTGAATTATGCATTTTAAATATTTTTAATAAAATATGCCTCATCTAGTAAGTAAATCTGGGTAATATACTAATTTAATAGTATCCTTTATGAGGCTATAGTTCTATCAGATATAGTAAGTAGTTTGAAAACATGTATATATATCTATCAGAAAGAATTGAGTTTCAAGAAGCTTTTTTTAGGACTTATATAAAGTTTTACCCACTTTTCTATAATGTCCATGAAAGTGATTCTAATGCTGTCAATCCTTTTGGTTCTGCTCTCTGTAGATGGGACAATAAATATCCCTTATTGTGAAAGATTTATTTTCTACACCAATGTAGTTGAGTCAATCAATAAAGTATAATGTTTCCCTAGGCATACTGCTATGCACACACATTTTATCAAAAAGTGCACATTAAGAAAACACCTAAATTCCCCTATGGTAGACATGTCACTTTACAGATCTAAAATAATAATTATAACAATAATAATAATAACCAAATGCATATAATCTGAAAACTAAGCAGATAAGTCATTTTTTTCTTATATAATGTTACTTGGACCTTTACAATCTGGAATCTAACTATACCTAAAACTGTTGAAACTCTTAAGAATTCTCAGTAGTGACATCAGCAAGATGAAGGTATAGGGGTTTCCAGCACTCCTCCTCTCTCAGAAACATCAACTTGAACAACTATCCACATGTGACAATACCTTCACAAGGCTAAGGATCCATGTAAGAGATGATTACATGTGGGTGGAGCACAGAAATAAGAAAGATCACATTGAAGAGAATAGGAAGGATGGTTTTACAGTACCCTGTCACCCCTCCCTCAGGCCTGGGCAGCCCAGAGTGGAGAGACACCCTTCCCATGGGGGATGGAGAGAATAGTGAGTGCCTGGCAGCACCAGGCTCTCACCAGTACCAGGTCAGTCACTGGGGTCCCAGGGTCCAGATAGACTCCTGAAGATTCAGACTCTTGACTTCCCCCCGTACCAGGCAAGGCCCCACAGATCCAGCCTCTAGACCTACTCCTGTGGCTCCAGGCTCTCAGCACACCCCAGCATCAGGCCTCTTCCTATAAACCCAGGCTTCTGCAGACAGCCTCCAGGCCAGCTCCCATGGGCCCTGGCTGCCAACCTCACCGCCCACCTCCCAGCACCAGGCCTGCTTCCATGAATCCAGGCTTCAGGCCAGCACCAGCAGCCCTAGGCGTCAGGGCCCACCTCAATGCCAGACTAGTCTCAAGATAGGCTCTGTCCAGCCTCCAGGATGGCTACCATGACCACTGGCTTCTAAGCCACTCCAGTGCCAGGCTGGTCCCCACAGACATAACCTCCAGACCAAATGGATAAGTTCCTAGAAACATCTAACCTACCAAGACCGAGTCATGAACAAATAGAAAATCTGAACAGACCCATAACAAGGAGAGTGAATCACTCATCAAAAACCTCCCAACAAAGAAATTCCAGGACCTGAGGGATTCATTGGTGAATTCCACTAAACATGTAAAAAAGAATTTGCACCAGTCTTCACACTCTCCCCCAAAATTGAAAAGATGGGAACTTCCAAGCTCATTTTACAAAACTAGTATTACCTTTATATCAAATCCAGATGAGGGCACTACGAGAAAAGAAAATTACAGACCAATATCCCTGATGAACATGGATACAAAAATCCTTAACAAATACAAGCAAACCAAATTCAACAACACACTAAAAGAATTATACACCATGATCAAGGAGGATTTATCCCTGGGGTGCAAAGATGGTCCAGCATATACAAATCAATACATGTGATATATCTTGTTAAGAGAATGGAGGATGAAAATTATATGATCATCTCAGTAGATACAGAAAAAGCATTTGACAAAATTCAAAACCCTTTTATAATAAAAATTCTCAACAAATTAGGTATAGAAGGAATGCAGCTCAACAAATAAATGCCATATATGACAAACTCACGGCTAACATCAAACTCAATTACAGAAAGCTAAAAGCGTTTTTTCTCTAAGGTCAAGTACAAGACAAAGATTTGCTGCCCAGATCCTGCCCCCGACCACCACTTCTATTCAGTGTAGTAGTACTGGAAGGCCTAGAAAGAACAATCGGGGGAAAAAGAAAAAGAATAAAAGACACCCAAATTGGAAAGAAAGAGAAAAAATCGAATCATTTTGCAGATGACATGATTTTATATAGAGAAAAAGCCTAAAGATTCCATCAAAACACTGTTTAAAACTAATAAATTCAGTACACGCAAAGATATAAAATCAACATACAAAAATCAGCTGTGTCTCTAAACACTAATGATGAGCTATCTGAAAAAGACATAAAGAAAGCCATTCCATTTACAATAGCATAAAAAATACTTAGGAATAAATTTAACCAAGGAGGTGAAAGATCTATGCACTAAAAACTTATGACATTGATGAAAGAAACTGGAAAAGACACAAATAAATGGAAAAATATCCTGTGTTCATGGGTTGAAAAAATTAATATTGTTAAAATGTCCATACAACCCAAAGCAATCTAAAGATTCAATTCAATACCTTTCAAAATTCCAGTGGCATTTTTCACAGAAATAGAAAAAATAATCCTAAAATTCATATGGAACCACAAAAGACTGCAAATAGCCAAACCAACCTCAAGCAAAACAAAACAAACAAACAGAAAAGCAAAGTTGGGGTTATCACACTACCTGATTTCAAAATATACTACAAAACGACAGCAATTAAAACATATGGTACTAATATAACAATAGACATATAGACCAATGGACCGAATAGAGCCCAGAAATAAATTCATACTGTAACAGTCAACTGACTTTCAACAAAAGTGCTAAGAACACACAAAGCAGAAGGGATAGACTCTTCAATTAATGGTACTGGGGAAACTGGTTTACTACATGCAGAAACATAAAATTGGACTCAATCTATATACAAAAAATTGACTCAAACTGAATGAAAGGCTTAATTGTAGCACCTGAAACCACAAAAATGTGAGAAGAAAACATAAGGAAAAGCTTGTCAACATTGATCTGGGTAATGATTTTTTGGATGTGAGCCCAAAAGCACATGCATCAAAAGCAAAAATAGACAAAGGGGATTGCATCAAACTAAAATGTTTCTGCACAACAGAGGAAATAATCAGCAGAATGAAGAGACAACCTACAGAATGGGAGAAAATGGGGTTAATATCCAAAATATATTAGGAACTCAAACAACTCAATAGCAAGAAAACAACAGCCCAGTTAAAAGTTAGGCAAAGGACCTGAATAGACATTTCCCCAGGGAAAACATACAAATAGCCAAAAGGTATATGAAAAAGGTGTTCAACATCACTAATCAATAAGAATATGCAAGTCAAAGCCAAAGTAAAATATTATCTTACACCGGTAGAATAGCTATTTTTAAAAAGACAAGAGATAACAACTGTTGGCAAGGGCGTGGAGAAAAGGAAATTCTTGTGCACTCGGGGGGATGTAAATTTTGTGCAGCCAGTATGGAAAACATTATAAAGACTCCTCAAAAAATTAAAAATAGAACTTGAGTATGATTCAGCATTTGCACTCCTGGGTACATATGTGAAGGAAACAAAATTAGTGTCTTCAAAAGATATTGGCATTCCCATGTTCAATCAGCATTATTTAAAGTAACCAATATATCATTAGAGAAATGCAAATCAAAACTACAATGAGATATCATCTCACACCAGTCAGAATGTCCATCATCAAAAAATCTAGAAACAATAAATGCTGGAGAGGGTGTGGAGAAAAGGGAACCCTCTTGCACTGCTGGTGGGAATGTAAATTGATACAGCCACTGTGGAGAACAGTATGGAGGTTCCTTAAAAAACTACAAATAGAACTACCATATGACCCAGCAATCCCACTACTGGGCATATACCCTGAGAAAACCATAATTCAAAAAGAGTCATGTACCAAAATGTTCATTGCAGCTCTACTTACAATAGCCAGGAGATGGAAACAACCTATGTGTCCATCATCGGATGAATGGATAAAGAAGGTGTGGCACATATATACAATGGAATATTACTCAGCCATAAAAAGAAACAAAATTGAGCTATTTGTAATGAGGTGGATAGGCCTAGAGTCTGTCATACAGAGTGAAGTAAGTCAGAAAGGGAAAGACAAATACCGTATGCTAACACATATATATGGAATTTAAGAAAAAAAAATGTCATGAAGAACCTGGGGTAAGACAGGAATAAAGACACAGACCTGCTGGAGAACGGACTTGAGGATATGGGGAGGGGGAAGGGTGAGCTGTGACAAAGCGAGAGAGAGGCATGGACATGTATACACTAACAAACATAAGGTAGATAGCTAGTGGGAAGCAGCCGCATAGCAGAGGGATATCAGCTTGGTGCTTTGTGACCGCCTGGAGGGGTGGGATAGGGAGGGTGGGAGGGAGGGAGATGCAAGAGGGAAGAGATATGGGAACATATGTATAACTGATTTACTTTGTTATAAAGCAGAAACTAACACACCATTGTAAAGCAATTATACCCCAATAAAGATGTTAAAAAAAAGAGAGAAATAATAAAATATCTTCTTTCTATAAAAAATAAAAATAAAAAAATGAAGTAACCAATATATGGAAACTACTCAGTATCCTTCAACAGATAAATGGTTAAAGAAGATATGGTGTTTATATATATGTATGTAATTAAATGGTACTTTGATTCCCATCTCTTCACGTGTTGAACTTAAAGTTTGACTCTAACTTGTTGCTAAACTCAGTATAAGTTCAATACTTTCAAACTTTGCAAACCCCAAAGCTCTGTGGTTCAACCCATGCAGAGTTGATTAAACTCTGGGGTTTTGACTCATGTAGCCAAGAAAAAATAAGAGTGATTAAATAAATAACTGTCAATCCTGGAATTTACAATGCTATGTGTTTTTCTCATGAACAGGAATGTATGTCTACTATCTAGGGCACCACATTCTCTGGGATAAGGCTACATGAGCATGCAAATAATTAGGTACAAGGTTGATTGATGGGTCTGGATTTTAAACAAAGCCATCTAGCTGATCTTGAGGGACATTCCTTCTAGGTCATGGAAAACTGAGTTGTTTTATTTTTATATTTTAGAATCAGAGAATTTGTGTTTGAGAACTGGCCCTGCCATTTACTATATAACTTTGGGTAAGATTAACTTTTCTAAGGACTTCCCTGGGAGTCCAGGGGTTAAAAATCTGCACTTCAACTGCAGAGGCACGGGTTCTATCCCTGGTTGGGAACTAAGATCCCGCATGCTGTGCAGTGCAGCTGAAAAAAGTTTATCTTTTCTGAACCTCAATGGACTCACCTCTAAGACATGAATAATAATGCTGCCTACCTCATAAGTTTCTTAAAAGAATTAAGTGAGATGATGCATATCATAGAATTTAATCCAGTGCCTGCCAAATAATAATTGTGTATACATAGGTACACGTATATATACATATGCATATATATGCACTTCCATTATATATTGAATATATAGACTATATAGAATATATTATTACATATTCTACTTCAGTTCTGGTTCTACAGTATCTTTTTTGGTCTCCAGTAAAATGGTCTCTTTTTATAGCAATGCAGCTCTTATTTTTCAGATCTATTACTATAATTTATCTTGTTACAGCTCTTTTTCATCAATCATGTTTTAGTCACATGATTATAATTTGGCTATCTTGTTTGTACTTGAATGACTTGCTTCCCTATTTTAAAAGATCCATGTCCTCCCTTACATGATTTCATAGTATCCTGTGTTTTTCTTTATATATGATTTCAAGTTTGTAATTTTTTTTCTCTGCTTGAAGAACAATAGCCATCTTGTTTACTGAATTATCTAACAACCAGCACAATCCCAGGTATGTAGTTGGTTTTCAATAAATATTGAATGAATAAATAAGAGAGTAAATGAATTAATTAATGAATACATGAAAAATGTTCCTATGTCTTGGTACATTCTCAAAATACATCATTTCAAGTTTGGGGGCACTCTGTATTATTTTCCTTCCAGATTCATGTAAATGATCTAATAATATTTGCCTGGAATCATAAACTCAGATGCCTAGAAGGTCTGAGAAGTAATATAAAGGAAGTAAAATCAGTCGTGGGTAAAATGAAAAATGGCAATTGACATTATGTTTCAGTGTCAGGGAGGCAGTAGATTGTAGTAGGGATTGTGGTAACTGGAAAGGCATGCCCTGTCTAAAGATGAGAGACCCTTCTCAGCAACAACTGATGTTTGCTACATGGAAATTCAAGCCAGTTGATTATCAATTTTTTAAAAAAGAAGTCAGAAATCTATCTTTTTTTCTGTGAAATCTGTTAGAGTAGTGTGAACTAATTTTCACATAAACACTGCACCACCAAATACTTGGTTGCATGAACTAGGCTGTGGGTTTAGATGTGACCCATAGACCCCTGGGATTTGCCTCTGGTTTAACCAAGCAAACACACACAGTTCTCTCTGCTTATGTCATATGATCAGTGTCTCCTGAAATGATCTCTGATGACACATTCTCAAGAGACAGTGCTAATTTGGCAAAGTTCATGTTTGAATAAGACAGGTCAGTGGGTTAATTTCCCTAACTGTTTGGAATATCTGACTGCTTTAATTCCTACTTGATGAGTTTTCCTTACAACTCAATTTTCTCATTGCTATTTCATTATTAAAAACTTAAAAATATTAAAGAAGAAAATGGAGCCTCTCAAAAACTACAGCAAAAATGTTCCCAAGGCTGTACGTTCAGCCATGTGTAGATGCTAACATCAGAGTCATTGGGTTTTTTTTTTTATAAATTTATTTTATTTATTTTTATTTTTGGCTGTTTGGGGTCTTTGTTGCTGCAGGTGGGCTTTCTTCAGTTGCAGCACGTGGGCTTTCTTCAGTTGCAGCAAGCAGGGACTACTCTTCGTTGCAGTGTGGGGGCTTCTCATTGTGGTTGCTTCTCTTGTAGAGCACAGGCTGTAGGTGCACGAGCTTCAGTAGTTGTGGCGCACGGGCTTAATTGCTCCGTGGCATGTGTAATCTTCCCGGACCAGGGCTCTAACCCATGTCCCCTGCATTGGCAGGCAGATTCTTAACCACTGCACCCCCAGGGAAGTCCAGAGTCGTTGGTTTTTGATTTGAAAGGTACTTTCTTCCTCAGGAAAGAGTTTTGATTGAAAAGCTTTTTCCTCCTCTGCTGCCCCACACAGGAATTAGGTGTGAGTGTCTCAGCCATGGAAAACAGCTGATCCATAGGAGAGGGCTTTACAGGGATATCTCCAGAACCTCCTCAGGGATGGGGGATGCAGAACAGAAACGATGGTGCTGGAAGATACTGCAGAATCATCACTTAGACTTCAAACAGAACCACCATTGATTTATGCTTCTTCATACATTTTTGCTGTTGTTGACAAAAGATTTCCATACAAAAATATTAGAAAATTATAATTTCAGGACATTTCCACTCTCCTTGCCTTGTATCACTCCTCAGGCTCCATTTCTCACCTATAAAATTTGCTCATGGTATATTTCTCAATTGTCCCAAATCACAGAGAATAAGAACTACTTTTTAGCCAAGATATATTCAACTTCCCTAGCAGTCAAGGAAATAAGGATAATATTTTCCACTAATAATGTATAAATTTTCAAAATTTCATACAACATTGTGAGGGTTTTGAGTAGTTGATACTCTCAAATTTTTCTACTGGGAGTATATATTGGAAAAATATACTTTTTGAGGATAGTTTAACAAAATGCATTGGACGTCTTAAAAGGATTCACTATACTTTGTCTCAGAGAGTCATCTGTTAGGGATTCATTCTAAAGAAATAATTAGAAAGACAGAAAATTTTCTCCATAAGAATGTTTATTAAAGAATTTAATTCACTGAAAAAATTGAAACAATTGAATGCATACCTATAGAAGATTTAATAAATTATCATAAAACCATACCATGTAATACTGTATAGCTATTAAATATTATGTTGTATGAGACTATTCAATGACATAGGAAAATATTCTTTATGTATTAGGTAAAAATAAAAGAATTAAAGTATAGGATTATAATGTGATATTAATATCATATTGTAAAATTTGCTCATTAATAAATAAGACATATGCAAACAATTTAGTTTATAGACATTACCACTAAGAGGGAGAATTACATTTAATAAAGAAAAAAAGTCCTTCAATTTTAGTTTTCTGCATTTCCTAAATATTCTATCATGAACATGTTTTCTGTATCCTTCCCAAACTTGCAAAAAAGTATGTTATATAGCAGTGATTAAGACACTATCAATGGACTAACTAAAAGGATAATTTAGTTTTTACTTATTTTATTCCATATAGGTTTAATACCTATGACTCAGTTAAGTTGTAGAAGAAGATGTGATCTTTCATTAAATGGACTGTCATGTAATGGCTCTTGGACCTAAAGACTAAGAGGAGTCCCCGCCCTACAATGTAGAGGCTCAGACAGTGGAGACATTTTGACAAAGACTAATCTCTTATCCAAAGTCATCACAAGGGCTCCAACTCTCATGCTACTGCAAGTATTAAATTGTGTATCTTTATCCTTAAAAAGAAACATGGTCTTAAGAGCAATAGGTGCCAAGACAAGAAACTTTCAACAAGGCAGCTAACTATAAGGCACTTTTATCAGAACTTGAAGTGAAAATTGAGCACAAAAAGAAAGTAGAAACATCTGGAAAGACTTTGAAAAATGTCACCTTTGTTCTACAACTTTTGATTCATTTTGCTATTTGATACCCACAAAAATCAGACACCATGATGAATTCAGTTAGTTACAGTATGCATTTAACATGTCATTTAATTGAATTTCCAATGTAGTGAGACATCTATTATTCTAAGAGAGAGAAAAAAGTCCAAATTCACCGAGGTTGATATATGCATCAGGATATTCTTGAAAGAATAATTCAGAATTCTCTTTTCAAGTATCACTTCAAAGGACCACTGATCAATAAAGCAAGGCAGAGTGTAATTAAAAGCAATTAAATTCAAACAAAGAAAAAGTGTTTAAGTATATTCATCATCCAGCTTGAATCTTACTATTATATTTAATTCTCCCTCATTCCAATGAACATCATTTTCTTACTGTAATATATATCTTATTCTGGGAGGTTGGGGTGGGGAACTATACCATTGCAGAACTCCACCACTTCTGAGAACTGAAAATGACAATGAAAATCACAGCTATGATTAAAATCACAAATACGTTTATGTTTATTAATTTGTCTCCAGTGTTATAGATCATAAGGGATACAGCATTTAGTATTTTGTACCCGAATGTAGCATGTATCCGTGTTGGCTTACTGTAATTGTTTTTTAAAAGGAATGTTATGAGGAGTGTATTTTTGTTAACAAAGGGAATAACAACAACAACAAATAAATTGGTAGTATAAGTGAGTGATAAGCAGGAAGTTGTACAAATTATCATTTCAAAAAATGAATGCTTTTAGTAAGAGACTTTTAATTTCTTGGTCAAGTCAAAAATATATTTCTTATTTTTGGAAAAGCCCAGATTCTATAACATTGGAGTATATCAGGGGAATAGGTGAGTGTTTATGGAGGGCCATGCTAACAAGATACTTGTTTTTAGCTTATCTGGGTTTCAAAATTGCCATATGCCAAATGTTTATGCCCCTTAAAATTCATGTATTGAAACCTATTCCTCAATGTGATGGCATTCAGAGGTGAGGCTTTTGGGAGAGGGTTGGGTCATGAGGGCAACTCTCATGAATGGGATTAGTGCTCTTATAAGAGGGACCCCACAGAGCTCTCTCACCCCTTCCTTCATGTGAGGGCACAGTGAGATGACCATCTACGAACCAGGAATCTGGTCTTCACCAGAGGCCAAATCTGCCAGTGCCTTGATTTTGGACTTTCCAACCTCTAGAACTGTGAGAATGAATTTTTGTTGTTTAAGCCTCCAAGTCTATGTTATTTTTGTTATAGCAGTCTAAACTAAGACAAGAATGAAATTGTTTCACTCCTTTTTCAAGTACAACAAATTTTTTTTTCAATCAAAGGGGAAAATTTTGTTTTTCTTTTCCATTTGAAGGAAAAAGCAGCATTACACTCCACACAAAACAATACCAGGGAAAGTTCAACTTCAAGAGCCGTCCTTGTGGAACAAACTGTGTGGAAGACGGAATGACCACCGGAATGACAAAGCAACAGTCACAATTAAAACAAACACAAATTAAAACAGCAACAACTATTAGTTCTGCTCTTGTTAGCAAACTCACATATAGAAAAACGCATACACTAAAAGCGATAAGACCTTTTGTTTGTTTCCAGATGTGTATTCCTCAACAGTTCATGCCTTTGGTATATTATGAAATATTTCCAGCCATGAGATAGAAGGAAATTTTTGACAACATGGATGGATCTTGAGGGCATTATGCTAAGTGAAATAAGTCAGAGTAAGACAAATATTGCATGGTATAACTTATATGTGGAATCAAAAAAAGAAAAACTCATAGAAATGGAGAGTAGAAAAGTGGTTTCCAGGGACAGTGGGTGGGGGAAATAGGGAGAGGTTGGTTAAATGGTACAAACTTTCAGCTATAAGATGAATACGGCCTGAGGATCTAATGAAACACATGGTGACTATAGCTGATAACACTGTATTGTATAATTGAATTTTGCTAAGAGAATAAAACTTAAATGTTCTTACCAAAAAGAAAAAAATAAATTTGTGAGGTGATGGCTTTGTTAATGAACATTTATGGAGCCCGTGTTATATGAATTTCCAGGACTAGGTGCTGGACAAAAATAAAAATGAAAAAAGAACAAATAAATAAATATGAACAATCTTACCTACAATAATGCCATTTAATGTAATAACATAAAATTCTCTCTTCTTTAGAGTCTGTGCTAGCTTGATATTTTTAGTAGGTGATTAACCCCTCATTGAGAATCCTTAGTTATGTGACCACTTAGAAATACACTGTATCAGCAAACAAAAGTCCTGGACCAGATGGCTTCGCAGGTGAATTCTATCAAACATTTAAAGAATAGCTAACACCTATCCTTCTCAAACTCTTTCAAAAATTCCAGAGGGAGAGAAACCCTCAAGCTCATTCTAGGAGGCAACCATCACCCTGATACCAAAACCAGACAAAGATAACACAGGCCAATATCACTGATGAACACAGATGCAAAAATCTTCAGCAAAATACTAGCAAACAGAATCCAACAACACATTAAAAGGAACGGACACCATGATCAAGTGGGATTTATCCCAGGGATGCAAGGATTCTTCAATATACACAAATCAATCAATGTGATAAACCATATTAACAAATTGAAGAAGAAAAACCATATGATCGTCTCAATAGATGCAGAGAAAGCTTTTGACAAAATTCAACACCCATTTATGATAAAAACTCTCCAGAAAGTGGACAGAGAGAACCTACCTCAACATAATAAAGGTCATATATGACAAACACACAGCAAACAACATTCTCAATGGTGAAAAACTGAAAACATTTCCTCTAAGATCAGGAACAAGACAAGGATGTCCACTCTATGCCACTTTTGTTCAACATAGTTTTGGAAGTCCTGCCACACCAGTCAGAGAAGAAAAAATAAATAAAAGGAATCCTTTGTTACCCCTGGGATCTCTGATGCTTGATTCCATGTCCACCTGTGTGTTCCTTGTTCTATTGGCATTTGTGGCTGGGATGGCTTGTCATCTAATCTCTCGTGGCTAGTTAGTTCTCCCTAGCTTTCTCTTCCCATTTCACCTGACCACGGAGGGTCTACAGGCTTCCAGGTCCTGGCCAAGTTAGCTATGCAGTCCAGTGGTCTGATAATTCACTTCTAAGCCACAGAAGCTAACCACCTCTATCTTCAAACCTTTGTAATTAACTTCCATCACAACGTCTTGCCTGAAAATGCTTAACTAGCTTGTGTACTTATCCATATCCTCCAAATAGATGTCCAGAGAGCAGAAATCAGTAGTTGAATTTTGACAGCTTTACCTACTTACTTTTAAAATTTTCATTCAAATGCCTTGGGCTTGAAAAAGGAGTGGGGTTTTCTGATTCTTTCCCCTATTGCATATATTATTTCTTCTTTACTCCAACAAAGAAGAGGTTCTCTTCTCAAGACAAGGGAGAACTCCATCAGTTAAATCCTTTAATATCAGATTTTAATATGCTAATGTGATGATTTTAGCTTATGAGTGAGAGAAAATCTTTCAGAATATTACTTAAAAGGTCAAGTATTTCTCTCAAACTAGTTCAACTAACTACAATTTTCTATTTTGTGTGTGTCATGGCAGAGGTAGCTGAATGGTGGTGGTGGATTGATAAATTGAACCTAATTTAAATTGAGAATTAAAATAAAATCAGCTTAATGTTACATTGCTCTAGTCATATTAAAATTAAAATATTACTAGTTACTCAAATATCCACTCATGTTGTATATTCTATTCTCTTGTCCAAGAATGGTCTTATTTTCATTCTTCAACTGAAAAAATTTTATCTTGTCCTTTAAGACAAAAATGTCCTACCTTTTGTGTGAGGTTTCCTTGGATGAGTCCCCTGGATTTTCTTAGCATTTGCTATGTATATTTATTGCATTAATCTCCTGTTGGATGTAACTCTTGGAAAAGTTCATTTTTTTGTTTGTTTGTTTTTATAAAATTTATCTCAATACCTGGAAGTGTTCCTGGCATAGCACAGGCATTCACTAAGTATATGCCGACAGGATTCATAAATTAAAATTCTCTATGATATTATAATTGGGTTAGGATACACAGAACAACCATGCAAAATGCTAAAGGGAAAAAACTAATTCAATTTATTTAATATAACAGTATAAGAAAGATCACAAGGCAGTACATAGTTAATAGTCAAGTGAGTAAAACAGACTATAAGTACTTGCCAAGTTTGGAGGAGAAAGAGATCACTGTAGTCTAGGATGGTTTAGAAAATCATAAATGGGAAGATGATGTGAACTTGAACTTGAAATACCAGTAATTAGTACAAATTTATCTGATACCTATGTATTGATTAAATCATGCACACTTGTTTATTAAATTTCTGTCTTTTTAAACATATGTAACTAAAATCTTATCTCTATGATACCAAAAAATGTCTCTCAATATTACAGCAATTTAGTGGGTAAATATATATTTATTGTGATTATAAGTTTATGAGGTTTGAGAATTTTATTTATTTAATAATCAATTCATAGATTTATGTCTCAGTTCATCTAATCAAAGTATATTTGTTCTACACCTACTATGCTTAATGTAGTCTGACGGAGTAGGGAGAAAATTAAGATGGTTAAGATTCTCTCTCAAGAGCATATTGTTTCATAGAGGGAGATAAATATGTAAACAATACAATAAAGTATTATAAGTACTATTAATAGAAATACACATAGGGAGTTATTGAGCATATTGAAGACACTTGGCACACAAAAATGAGAGTATGCTTAGTCTAAGTCTTGAAATGTAGATATGTGTTTACCAAGTGAAAAAAAATACAGGAAAAAAAAATACACTGGGAGTGAACAATGTTAAAATGTGAAAAAACTCAGTGTATTTGGAAACTTTAAGTAGTAATTTGTATGGTTGTGTCATAGGCGAAACTCTTATGTGAGTGGGTGTTGCATTATTAATTTCTCTCTCTCTTTATTCTACAGCATCAATTTTCTCATTCAATTCAATCTTTATTATGGTGATACAAATATGCTCAACTGCAATACCTTTCATATCTATAAAACCTCTTGATTTTACTTACCGTCATCACCATCAACTTCATTTATTGCCTTCCTCTTAGAACAAAACTCAAAAGTTTTTTCTATACGTGTTGTCTGAAAGTTTTTGTCCTCTCACTATTTTCTGAAGCCAGTCCAGTCAGATTTTAATGCCCACTTTAAACAAACTGTTATTTTCAAGGTCTCTAGTGATGTCCTTGAATGTCAATCCAATGATCAGTTCTCAGCTCTTTCCCTACTTTATCTGTCAGTAGCATTTGACATACTTGATCACTCCCCCCATGAAATAGTTTCTTCACTAGATTTCCAAGGCAATACATTCCCCAGGATTTTCTATTAATGACTTCTCCTTGTCACAAACCTTTGTTCATCATCATCTCCCAAATCTCTCTAAGGCTTAATCCTTGAACTTTTTTCTCATTTTTTAAAATCAAAATTTATTTCCTTGGCAATTTTATCTAATCTCATAGTTTTATATGCCATCAATATACTGACAAACCCAAATTTACATTTCCAGCTCTGACTTGTTCCCTGAACTTCAGATTCAAATATCTAGCTACCTGCTCAACTGTCCACTTTGATATATAACCTGTGTTTCACACTTAACATGTTAAAAACTAAGCCCCCAATCTGCCCTCAATCCCATCACAATCTGCCTCTGCCACCCTCTTTTTTGTCTCAATAAATAGCCAATTTTTGTATTTGCTCAGGCCAGATATCTTGGACTTATTCTTGATTCTTCTTTTACTCAAGTATCCTACATTTTATGAATCAATAAACCCTACCATCTCTACCTTTATGACATACTTAGATTCCAGACCCTTTTCACATCTTCCACCCTATCCTCATTATTCAAGCCTCTTTCATCTCTCAAATGAATTATTTGTTTAATTTCTTTAACACAGCAGGCAGAGTGAATCTTTTAAAACATGTCAGATGACATACTTCTGCTCAAAACACCCCATTGTCTTTTCACCTCACTTAGATTAAACTTGAATACACAGCATATGAGGTTCTACAAAATCTGCCTCTCCCACAATAACCTGTCTGATTCATTCTCCTAAAACTCAGAAGCAGTCCATTTCACAGTGCTCTGTTTCTTCTTGTTTCCCAGGGTTTTTACATTTCTTCTACTTGGAAAAAAATTATCTGCCCAGCTACCTGCAAGAACTGTTTCACCAATTCTTCAGGTCACCTTGTGTGGTCACTGGATTTTATATGTAAATTTAAAGCAAACCTCTCCCCATTTTAGAGTTCAAATCATAAAATACAGTATGTGAATCTATGTGACATGAAAAAAAGGCTAGATTTGCAAGCATGTGGGGTCTCTAATCAAAAGACCTGTGTTTGAGTCCTTAGTTACCTTGGTTCAGACACTTAACTACTTTGCTTCTTAGTCTCAATCTGTAAAATTGAAATTGTGATATTTTTCAGGATTGCTATAGATATCAAATGAATGAATTGACAAGAATGTGATAGGTAAATTTTAAACAGTAAGAAAATGTTAACCAAATAACATTATTACTTAAAAGATTAGCTAAACTGTGTGTGTGTGTCTGTTTGTATCTGAACCAATCACTAGTAATTCAAGATTATTTGAGAGCAATCTATTAGTCAGTGAAAACAGAGAATAGTTTATAAATAAATGTGAAAGAGTGTGGAGGTAGAGTTTTCTCCCATCTGTAGATTCTTTAAAAAAGTTAAAATGCAGGACCTTCTAAGTGCCAGTATATGAGAGCATATCCATGGACTTATTTTAATTTGACCCATTTGACATAGTCATTGAATCATTCCCCTATATAAGGCAGTATTCTTAGATGACTTTTTCCAAAGTTTCCATTTGATTTAGGAAGTATTGCCTTGCATTGTGAAAGTAATGGGTGGCCATCCATTGTCTATTATTATTCTTTATTGGTAATGGTTGCTTTTTAACACTAGGATTTGTATCCCCTCCGGTATACTAATTCATTAGGTTTAGATAATATATCTTCTACTATTTTAAACTTTACATATTGAAGGGAAATATTACTAAAAACTTACACATTGCAGGGATTCAACATATATTATGGAATGAAGATTGGTAAATGGCATTATTAGATCATTTATTTTCTCATGTAACAAATTCTTGAGTGTCTACTGTATTTTTGACACTGAGTATTTTGATAAACTTTTAATTATGTTTTATAATTTCTCTAGGTATTTCTAATGATTAATCTTGATTTTGACACTGTTAATTTTCCTGCTTGTGATCTATTAAATCATATAATCATATCAATATAATTATATATTTATATGTCATAGAGCCTTGATTTTGGTAATGATACAAAGTTCATTTAGTCCAATCCCCCAAGCAACACATGAATTGCTTTGTACCATTTGATATAGTTATCATATGTGTAAGTAAACATTTCTGCAAGTCAATATTCATATGGTTGATATGAAATAGAAACATGAAAACTTTGAAAAATAAATCTAAGTGTTTTTTTTTAATCTAGTGTAGTCTAGGTTTTTTTCAATGTTAGTAAAATTCACATGTTCTTAAAATATATTTTTTTAAAAAATCACACAGTGATTTCAAGCTCTCACCATGGCAACTATTTGCATCAGAGTACTATTTTTTCCCAGAGCTATTTCTGTATCATTAAATCCTTGTTAATACGTTATTATTTGGTATCTGTTAAGTCCAAATGCATTTTAGCATCTAATTTACTTAACGAATTATGTCTGACAAAAGAGAAAACTTATAGAACAATAAACAGCACTATTAATTACCTCATGAAGCAGGAAACCACTATATTTGTCAGCAGCATTATGTCTTCAAAATAACACCACCAAGTAATTAAGTACGAACATATTCCATTATTGGGATGTATATCATTTTTCAAATTTATTCATTATAATGAAGCAAACCCAGAAACTGGGATAGTGAAATTGCAAAATCGCACTTATTAGAGAGACTTTTATCCTATTAAAACAAAGCCAAGAAAATGAAAAACAAATTGTCTAACTATATGTAAGAAAAAAAAATGTTGCTGTGGCAACCAGATGCCATTTGCTATATTTTCATTAGATGATTAAAGGCAATTCCACAGAGAAGAAAATGCCACTTAAATTTAGGACAATAATTTGATGGGGGTACATATTTCTATTTTCTTCATGAGTATTAATTGAAGTGCTATTTTTATTTGAGAACTACCCATATTATGTTTTTATTTATAAAGGCTTAAAGGAGGTATGGGGGTTCCACAGACCTGAAACCATTCTGGTTGACTGTTGACTTTCACTTTTTTTTTCCCCATTCTGCAAGAAAAGAAAGGTATAAATAAGGAAAACCTTTCAAGAGAGAGCAATAAAGTGCAGTTTGTTTCCCGGCCTCTAGGGTCTCATAAGTTTAATGTTCCATAACCTAGGTAAGTCATGTTATCAGCATTTTTTTTATCACTGACATACACCTGTGCAATGGCATATAGGATGCACTGTTGAATTTGATGGCTTGATTGGTAGTTGCAAAAATGCTGAACTGATGCAGTTTCATCTAAATGTTCCAACCATATATCCTAGCTGCTATTGGTCAAATACATGGACCTACTGGGCAGTCAAAGGTTTACTTAGTAAATAGAAACAGGAGCTTACCACCTTCTCACTATTTCTCAGACTCCCCCAACCACTTCTCCTGGTTACTCTTACAGTTACTGTATCCTAATAGTTTCCTTTCACAATGCTGTAGCCTGATAAAGTAGAAAAAGCGTAATGACTCTGATAAACCTTTAATTTGAATTTATTAAAAAATTCCCCTTTCCAAATCACTGTTTCACTTGGGTTCTGGAATGGAATTTGTTTTTCATATATAAAACTTATGTAAAATAAATAATGTTAACTTAAACATGTGGGCATATGCTCTTTATATACTGGACATATTTTTATACTAATAGCAGCCCCTGGAAAAACCATTTATCCCTGTAGGTTTTCAAATTTTGAAGTAAAGTTAAATTGTTGAAACATTTTCAGGGTTACAAATTTTTAGAACACTACTGGAGGGTTAAAAGGATCTTAGCCTTGAGGCTATAGAGATCTTTCTAATAATAGGTACATACGAAATATTCTTGGGTGAGCATGATTTTCTTCCTAAAACAAAACTAGTTTTCTCTCTGATGAGGTATGGGGCAGCATGTCATTACAATGTGGTGACTTTTCATGGGAGTTGCTAAAACATGTTCAGTTTACACTGAGCTGCTGAAATCATCTTTGTCTCTGTCCAGTGGCTAATAAAATTATAGTGTTAAGCAGTATTAAAGAAAATAACTCTGAAAATACAACTTTTAAATTAAGCTTTGCTACTGCCTCTAGCTTCATGCCTGCCTGAAGAGCATCGAAACTCAACTTGGATTTCTCAGGCTTTCCTTTTTTTCCCCTATTCTACCCTCAAGGGCTTTCTAATTTCTTAGTCCCAAATATACATGTCCAACCCAAAGATCCAGTTGTTGGCTCCTGTTTACCTGACATTCTTATGACCTTCAAACACTGGCCAACATTTCTTTGCTACCAGCATGGATTCCCTGCAAGGGTCTGAACAGCATGACTGGAGTTATTTCATAAGCCTCACATTTCCCTTTTTCCCTGAGTCTCTTGAATTTGTAGAGCAATGTGTTTTCACACTAAGGACTAAGAACCCGTGGGAGACTAGCAAATAATTGCTTGTGAGTTTATGTGCATTTGTGGATTCCAGAAGTATTTATAAAACATTACTTATCAACTGGTAGTAAGGAAGAAAAAAGAGAGCTATAAAAGTAATCACTTTTCTCTACTTGCTTCTCCTTCAATCTTCATGCGTCTTAACACAACACAATTATACAGACGTTGAACAGCTCTACTGATAGAGATAGGTATGAGGTAGAGATGGATAGATGAACATGCATATGGAGTTGAATACAGTGATACAAACCAGAGTTCAGAAAGGGCTGAGTTTTATTTTTTTCCCGTTTTCTCAGCCCCCATCTTTATACAAGATGACAGCATGTATTTTTCTTGAAAAAGCAGTGACACTTATTATTTAGTTAACAATCACAAATGAAAAACAATAATGGAATATTGTTAAGTTATTCAGTATGGGGATCCAAACATGATAACACTAGAAATATGTGCTTATTTCAAAAAGAGAGAGGAAAAACAAGCTATTGAGAGAATTACAACAAAGGTTGAGTGAGCTCTGATGCCAATCAAACCTAGATTCCTATCTAACTTGTAATACTTTTCAGCTGTATATTTCAAGTGTGTTTTTTATCTTCCCTGAGCCTCAGTTTTCTCATTTTAAATATTGAGATAATAACAATAACATTGTCAGAAGAGTTTTGTGAGCAATAATTGGATAAAATGCACATTAGACACTAAGAATGAGGGGTATCAATGTTAAAAATTGACAATATCATCATGTTTTCATCATCGTTATTTTCACTTGCATTATCATTGTAGCTTTGACCAGAAAAATTAGCTTTAAATATTGGTATAGAGTAGTGGTTAAGAGTAAAGACTCAGAAGTTAGACTGTCTGCTTTTAAATCGTTCCTCACCACAAAAAAGCTTAATGATTTTACATACCCTCTTAATCTTCTAAACCTAGCCAATCATACACCTATTTGATGGAATTATAGTGAAGATTAACTGATAGAAACTATTTTCTGGCACACAGTAGAAACCTATGAGTTTAGTTTTCATCCCACTATTATTACTGTTATTAATATTATAGCATAAGATATTATTTTGAGATTTCTCTTCTCCTGCATCCTCTTATCTCAAATATTACATTCCACAAATAAGGCAGTGGTAAGGGTATTCTCTACTAATTGCCTGAGAGAAAAATAACTAATAAATATGGAGATTTATTTACTAAATTTGAGTGTTTGTTGTCTTTTTAAAGTTAACTTTATTGAGGTATTATTTACATAAAATATAGCATCCTCTTTTTAAATGTGTAGTCCAATGAGTTTTGACAAAGGTTTTGGATTTTTGAAACTAATGGCATGACAATAGTGTTTAGTGGAAAAAATAATTTGAAATGCACAAATTTGAACCACTGGGATTCACCTTCCTAAATCCTACAGGATTCAGAACATTATATTTTTGCCCTTCATAACAGATATCAAAGACTATCTGGCCCATGGTAGATAAACATTTGTTAGGTTAACTATGGGAGTAAAAATAATCAGAGAATGGACCCTGTGCCTGCCTTCCAACCACAGTAGGGTGAGACATTGAGAGGGATGACAGGAACTCCATGTAGTTTCAGAGGCTGTAAGAGCAGGGGACATCCTGGGAGAACCAGGAAGATAGCCAGTTCCACACAATACCTGCATGAACAGCATGTTTTAAGAGCAAGAAAAGAGAGATGGCCACATTAGATACATAGGAAATGGGTCTGTGACATATCAGCAATCCCTGAACTCCAATGGAGTGTGAAAATAGTGATGTGCTACCTGAATGCCCAAGAAAAGCCATACTTGAGAGAGAGCCAGAGTTGAGAAGCCAGTGGTCAAGGATGTAGCTATAGATAAGTGACCAAACAACAGATGGAACTTAGGTTGTCTGTTATGTACATGGATGGACAAAATGTTTATTAAAGAAATAGTGCTTATTTCAGCATGGAGAAGGGAACAGTGACTGAGGGCCAGGTAGATATCTTCCTATCCAATACCTTAGCAATCAAATAGCTCCCAAGAGGCTTTCGAATAAAACGCAGGGTAAGTCAAGTGGCAGAACTCCCAAATCACTGAGTCCTTGAATTGGCCAAACCTAAATTTTCAAATCCTGCTGGAATTGGGGTTTAAAATAGAAATTAATTTTATTATGGGGGAAATAATTTTATTTGTACAATTGGTTTGTGGCATGAGATTTATTATACCTGGTATATTAATTGTAAATGGAAACACATTTATGGGAAAAGTGGGGGTAGGGACAAGAATGGGGTAGATTTCTCTCATCTTTGGGAAGCTTTCTTATATCCTAAAGTCTTGTGAAAATGTGGAGTTTTTAAAAAATGACAAGAAAAATGCTTTGCTTTGTTGATTACACAGTACAATATTTTTGTACCCATCATCCAGTTACTGATATGTTGATAACATACCTAAAATTACATTCTTTTTGGAATGTAATTTGCTGACTGCATTTCATGTAATTATCATATAACAAGCTTTAATTTGCTGACCACTATTAACACTGTGTTTCTTTCCCTGCTCCATTTTTTCCCCTTCTTTTTCCAGTTCATATATTTTTCTATCCGTTAAACCAAAATTGTTGAAGAAAGACTTTTAAACAAAGACAGAATCAGTCTTTCAGAATGGCTCCTTTGAATATCAGTGTTTTGGAAATAAGCATCTAGATTTAAATGTGAATTACAAAAGAAAAGAATCACTCAGGATTACAAAATTTCAGAGGATACATAGTCAAAGAAAAAACAACCAAATAATAATAAAATTCTATTTACTCAAGTGAATAAGGTAAACAGTACATTTTAAGCTTTCTTCTGTTTAGGAAAATAATAATTTTGTATTGTGGCTATAGGGGTTTAGAATATATCATCCCAAGTATGCTACTTTTGCATATTGATTATTTTGAAATAAAGGTACTTGAGAAAAAGCCAGCATAAGAAGGACACTCTGACTCTCCTTTTTTCCTCCTGAAACAAGAGATAAATCTCTCATGTGAAGGGTACCCTTCCTTGAAAAAGAGGGTAGAAGGCATCCTTATCACCGGAGACAGGGACTTTCAGTCCTACCTCCCCCACTCCCTGACTTACAAGGAGGGGAAAGGGGCTAGAGGTTAAATCAATCATCAATGGCCAATGAATTAATCAATCATGCCTATGCAATGAAGCCTCCATAAAAAACTCAAAAGGACAGAGTTTAGAGAGCTTCTGGTTTGGTGAATACACACAGATACAGAGAGAGTGGTCCTTCTGCAGAGGGCATGAAAACTCCATGACTCTTTCCACACACCTTGCCTTATGAAACTCTTTCATCTGGCTCTTCCTGAGTTATATCCTTTTACAATAAACCAGTAATCTAGTAGGTAAAATGTTTCTCTGAGTTCTGTGAGTTGCTCTAGCAAATTAATCAAACACAAGGAGGAGTTCATTACAACCTCCAATCTATACTAGGTCAGTGAGAAGCACAGTTAACAACATGGACTTGTGATTGGCATCTGAAGTGTGTTGGGAGATGGCAGTCTTGTAGAACTGAGCCCTTAACCTGCAAGATCAGATGCTACATCCAGGTAGATAGTGTCAGAATTGAGTTGAATTTTAGCATACCTAGCTGATGTCAGAGGTGTGGAGACTTCCTCCTGAATCTAAACACAACACACACTGAAATGGATTGGTGATCAGAACCGTTAAAAGGGGTTTCATGTAATAAGCTTTGGAGTTTGAAAAAAGCAGGATTTAAACCTGACTTTGACACAGAAAAGCTATGATATATTTTTTTATGTCAAACATGAAATGCTACAGTTTCATCCTTAATAAAATAGTGATAATGGTACCTACATTCCAGAGGATAAGGAGTTGAATAGTCCTCCAAAATATATGTCCACCATCTAGAACATGTGAACTTTACCTTATCTGGAAAAAGAGTCTTGGCAGATGTAATTAAAGTAAGACTGTTGAGATGAGATCATCATGGATTCATTGAGTGAGCCCTAAATCCAATGACAAATGTCCTTATAAGTGAGTGGCAAAGAGAGAGGGAAGACAGCAGAAGCAACAAGAACTACAATCTTGTAGCCTGTGGAGCAAAAACCACATTCACAGAAAGATAGACAAAATGAAAAGGCAGAGGGCTATGTACCAGATGAAGGAACAAGATACAACCCCAGAAAAACAACTAAATGAAGTGGACCTAGACAACCTTCCAGAAAAAGAATTCAGAATAATGATAGTGAACATGATCCAGGACCTCAGGAAAAGAATAGAGGTAAAAATCAAGAAGATGCAAGAAATGTTTAAAAAAGATCTAGAAGAATTAAAGAACAAACAAACAGAGATGAGCAATAAAATAACTGAAATAAAAACTACATTAGAAGAATCAATAGCAGAATAACTGAGGCAGAATAACTGAGACAGAAGAATGGACCCTCTGACCTGGAAGACAGAATGGTGGAATTCACTGCTGTGGAACAGAATAAAGAAAAAAGAATGAAAAGAAATGAAGACAGCCTAAGAGACCTCTGGGACAACATTAAACAAAACAAGATTCGCATTATAGCAGTCCCAGAAGGAGACTAGAGAGAGAAAGGACCCAAGAATATATTTGAAGAGATTATAGTTGAAAACTTACCTAACATGGGAAAGGAAATAGCCACCCAAGTCCAGGAAGCACAGCAAGTCCCATGCAGGATAAACCCAAGGAGAAAAACACCTAGACACATAGTAATCAATTGGCAAAAATTAAAGACAATGACAAATTATTGAAAGCAGCAAGGGAAAAATGACAAATAATATACAAGGGAACTCCCATAAGGTTAAGAGCTGACTTCTCAGCAGAACCTCTACATGCTAGAAGGGAGTGGCATGATATATTTAAAGTGATGAAAGGGAAGAACCTACAACTAAGATTACTACACCCAGCAAGGATCTCATTCAGATTCTACGGAGAAATCAAAAGCTTTACAGAGAAGCAAAAGCTAAGATAATTCAGCACCACTAAACCAGCTCTACAAAAAATGCTAAAGGAACTTCTCAACATGGGAAACACAAGAGAAGAAAAGGACCTACAAAAACAAACCCAAAACAATAAAGAAAATGGTCATAGGAATATATATATCGATAATTACCTTAAACGTGAATGGATTAAATGCTCCAACCAAAAGACACAGGCTAGTGGAATGTATACAAAAACAAGACCCATCTATACGCTGTCTACAAGAGACCCACTTCAAACTTAGGGACACAAACAGACTGAAAGTGAGGGGATGGAAAAAGATATTCCATGCAAATGGAAATCAAAAGAAAGCTGGAGTAGCAATACTCATATCAGATAAAATAGACTTTAAAATAAAGAATGTTACAAGAGACAAGGAAGGACACTACATAATGATTAAGGGATCAATCCAAGAAGAAGATACAACAATTATAAATAAATATGCACCCAACATAGGAGCACCTCAATACATAAGGCAAATGCTAACAGCTATAAAATAGGAAATAAACAGTAACACAATAATACTGGGGGACGTTAAAACCACACTTACACCAATGGGCAGATCATCAAAACAGAAAATTAATAAGGAAACAGAAGCTTTAAATGACACAATAGACCAGATAGATTTAATTGATATTTACTGGACATTCCATCCCAAAACAGCAGATTAAACTCTCTTTCCAAGTGCGCACAGAACACTCGTCAGGATACATCACATATTGGGTCACAAATCAAACCCAAGTAAATTTAAGAAAATTGAAATCATATCAAGCATCTTTTCTGACCACAATGCTATGAGATTAGAAATCAAATACAGGAAAAAAAAAATGGAAAAAACACAAACACATGGAGGCTAAACAATACGTTACTAAATAACCAAGAGATCACTGAAGAAATCAAAGAGGAAATCAAAAAATACCTAGAGAAAAATGACAATGAAAACACGATGATCCGAAACCTATGGGATGCAGCAAAAGCAGTTCTAAGAAGGAAGTTTATAGCTATACAAGCCTACCTCAAGAAATAAGAAAAGTCTCAAATAAACAATCTAACCTTACACCTAAAGGAACTAGAGAAAGAAGAATAAATGAAACCCAACGTTAGCAGAAGGAAAGAAATCATAAAGTTCAGAGCAGATATAAATGAAATAGAAAAAAAGAAAACAATAGCAAAGGTCAATAAACTAAAAGCTGGTTCTTTGAGAAGATAAAAAAATTGATAAACCTTTAGCCAGACTCAACAAGAAAAAGAGGGAGAGAACTCAAATCAATAAAATTAGAAATGAAAAAGGAGAAGTTACAACAGACACCACAGAAATACAAAGCATCCTAAGACACTACTAGAAGCAACTCTATGCCAATAAAATGCACAACCTAGAAGAAATGGACAAATTCTTAGAAATGTATAACCTTCCAACACTGAACCAGGAAGAAAAAGAAAATATGAACAGACCAAACACAAGTAAAGAAATTGAAACTGTGATTAAGAATCTTCCAACAAACAAAAGTCCAGGACCAGATGGCTTCACAGGTGAATTCTACCAAACATTTAGAGAAGAGCTAACACCCATCCTTCTCAAACTCTTCCAAAAAATTGCAGAGGAAGGAACACTCCCAAACTCATTCTCTGAGGCCACCATCACCCTGATACCAAAAGCAGACAAAGATACTACAAAAAAGAAAATTACAGACCAATATCACTGATGAATATAGATGCAAAAATCCTCAACAAAATACTAGCAAACAGAATTCAACAGCACGTTAAAAGGATCATACAACATGATCAAGTGGGATATATCGCAGGGATGCAAAGATTCTTCGATATATGCAAATCAATCAATGTGATACACCATATTAACAAATTGAAGAATAAAAACTATATGATCATCTCAATAGATGCAGAAAAAGCTTTTGACAAAATTGAACACCGATTTATGATAAAAACTCTCCAGAAAGTGGGCATAGAGGGAGGCTACCTCAACATAATAAAGGCCATATAAGACAAACCCACAGCAAAGATCATTCTTAATGGTGAAAAACTGAAAGCATTTCCTCTAAGATCAGGAACAAGACAAGGATGTCCACTCTCACCACTATTATTCAACATAGTTTTGGAAGTCCTAGCCACGGCAATCAGAGAAGAAAATGAAATAAAATAATACAAATTGGAAAAGAAGAAGTAAAACTGTCACTGTTTGCAGATGATATGATACTATACATAGAGAATCCTAAAAATGCCACCAGAAAACTACTATACCTACTTAATGAATTTTGTAAAGTAGCAGGATACAAAATTAATGCACAGACATCTCTTGCATTCCTATACACTAATGATGAAAAATCTGAAAGAGAAATTAAGGACACACTCCCATTTACCACTGCAACAAAAAGAATAAAGTACCTAGGAATAAACCTACCTAGGGAGAAAAACGACCTGCATGCAGAAAGCTATAAGACACTGATGAAAGAAATTAAAGGTGATACCAACAGATGGAGAGAAATTCCATGTTCTTGGATTGGAAGAATCAATATTGTGAAAATGACTATACTGCCCAAAGCAATTTACAGATTCAATGCAATCCCTATCAAATTGCCAATGGCATTTTTTATGGAACTAGAACAAAAAATCTTAAAATTTGTATAGAGACACAAAAGACCCCGAATGGCCAAAGCATTCTTGAGGGAAAAAATAGGAGCTGGAGGAATCAGGCTCCCTGATTTCAGACTATATTACAAAGCTACAGTAATCAAGACAACATGGTTCTGACACAAAAACAGAAACATAGATCAACGGAACAGGATAGAAAGCCCAGAGATAAACCCATGCACCTCTGGTCAACTAACCTATGACAAAGGAGGCAAGGATATACAATGGAGAAAAGACAGTCTCTTCAATAAGTGGAGTTGGGAAAACTGGACAGTTACATGTAAAAGAATGAAATTAGAGCACTCCTTAACACCATACACAAAAATAAACTCAAAATGGATTACAGACCTAAATCTAAGACCAGACACTATAAAACTCTTAGAGGAAAACATATTTAGAACAATCTTGGACATAAATCACAGCAAGATATTTTTTGATCCACCCCCTAGAGTAATGGAAATAAAAACAAAAATAAACATATGGGACCTAACAAAAATTAAAAGCTTTTGCACAGCAAAGGAAACCATAAACAATACGAAAAGACAACCCTCAGAATGGGAGAAAATATTTGCAAATGAATCAACAGACAAAGGATTAATCACCAAAATATATAAACAGCTCATGTAGCTCCATATTGAAGAAACACAGAACCTAATCTTAAAATGGGCAGACCTATATAGACATTTCTCCCAAGAAGACATAGAGATGGCCAAGAAGCACATGAAAATCTGCTCAACATCACTAATTATTAGAGAAATGCAAATCAAAACTACAATGAGGTATCATCTCACACCAGTTAGAATGGGCATCATCAAAGCAAATGTTGGAAAGGGTGTGGAGAAAAGTGTCCCCTCTTGCACTGTTGGTGGGAGTATAAATTGATACAGCCACTATGGAGAATAGTATGGAGGTTCCTTTAAAAAGTAAAACTAGAATTACCATATGATCCAGCAATCCCACTACTGGGCATATACCCAGAGAAAAACATAATTCAAAAAGACACATGCACCACAATGTTCATTGCAGCACTATTTACAATAGCCAGGTCATGGAAGCAACCTAAATGCCCATCAACAGACCAATGGATAAAGAAGATGTGGCACATATACACAATGGAATATTACTCAGCCCTAAAAAGGAGTGAAATTGGGCCATTTGTTGAGACGTGGATGGATCTAGAGACTCATACAGAGTGAAGTATGTCAGAAAGAGAAAAACAAATATCATATATTAATGCATGTATGTGGAACCTAGAAAAATGGCACAGATGAACTGGTTTGTGGTGTAGAAGTTGAGATGCAGATGTAGGGAACAAACATATGGACAGTAAGGGGGGAAGCCGCAGGGAGGGTGGGGATGGTGGTGTGATGAACTGGGCAATTGGGATTGACATGTATACACTGATGTGTATAAAATTGATGACTAATAAGAACCTGCTGTATAAAAAAATAAAATAAAATTCAAAAAAAAAAAAAAAAAAGAGAGTGGCAAAGAGACATCTGATACAAAGAAAAGAGGGAGAGGCAATATGACCACCGAAGCAGAGATTGGAGTGATGGGACTGTGAATCAAGGAATGAGGGCCAACTACCTGAGCTGAGAAAAGCAAAGAATGTATTCTTCCCTATAGCCTCCAGAGGATGTAAGACCCTGCTGAAAACTTGATTTTAGACTGCAAGACTTTAGAGTTGTGAGTGGCTTTAAGCCCCTCAGATTGTAGTACTTTGTTATAGCAGCCCTAGGAAACTAATAAACAGAGTCACTGTGAAGATTGAATGAGATTATAGAGAGCTGTTGGAAAAATATATCTTAGCAATGATATACACACAGATACATATATATACAAAAGTAATTCCAATAGTTTCTCACTAACAATATTTATACTACTATGACTAAAGGTTTATTTCTGTGTTTGTCTCTTCCAGTTTATTTTCATCTATCAGTCTGGTACTGTTTGCTTTGTAATTTTTAGTGTTTTGTTTGTTTGGTTGGTTTTTTAGTTCAGTTATCGATTGTAATTGTATCCACTGCAAATTAAGGCTTTTAAACCAAGTGACAATTTGCTATAGGGGAGTAGATGTGAAATTTTGATTAGGAATCAGACCAAATTGCAGTCTCATTTTAATATTTCCTCTAGCTACCCAGGTTATATGGGGCAAGTATAATATTCTCTTTCTAATTCATTTTCCTTATCTAAGAAATGAGGTTAATAACATCCATCTTACTAGGTTGCTACGAGGATTAATGAAAATGACATTCAAGTGCCTACAACATGATAAATACTCAGTAAATTGAGATGTTATTATTCTCATCCTCCATGTGTACATTTTCCCAGGATTCTGCTTTTTAATGACAGGAATCACTAACTATATAAAGTGAGTATTATGATCAATCCCAGCTGAAATGTGTGCTTCAAAGTGGCCTCATACACTTTTCTGAAAGCACTCTATTTGTGCTTTTACTCTTTCATCTCTGTAAAGATGAAAAGGACAGTATGGCATGCTGTATACTATTTCATTTGTTTATTTTGATTTGTTCACTTGGTAGTTTGTGTTTGGGCATGAAAGAATCCTTCCTCTGTTTTTCTCCCTGTTTTGTTAGGGATAGAAGCCTGGAAACTACATTTCCCAGAATCTCTTGCCAGTGGAGTTCAGATTTAGAATCTGTCAGGGAGACAAGCTCCTGTGAGATCTGGAGAATAGTGGTAAAGTAGAAGCCAATGTAACTTCTCTGTCATTGTCTGGCAGGTAATTTTGCAGAGAGCTGACGCCTGGTTTTCCAGTGGCTCTGGAAATTTCTCCTATGACTCACTTACTTTAGTGAGTAAGTAATAGTTTCTCATGATTTCTACTACTGCCAGATTTCCTCAGATCAATGGCTATGCCAGATGTATGCTCCTCCAGCCTCTCCAATGAACGTGTGAAAGTGTAAGCCACAAAACCCAGAATTAAACTTCTTCCTGCCTAAAATTCATAGTTTTCCATTTTCCTGACAGAACCTAAACGGTTACAGTTGAATAGAATCTCATTTTTATAAAAATTTGGAAAATTGCAAACAAGAAAAGTAATTCAAAGATTCACTATCAGGAAATAACATTGATGGAGATTGGTTCAAGATGGCAGAGTAGAAGGACGTGTGCTCACTCCCTCTTGCGAGAGCACCAGAATCACAACTAACTGCTGAACAATCATCAGCGCGAAGACACTGGAACTCACCAGAAAATATACCTCACATCCAAAGACAATGGAGAAGCCACAATGAGATGGTAGGAGGGGCACAATCACAATAAAATCAAATCCCATAACTGCTGGGTGGGTGAGTCACAAACTGGAGAACATTTATACCACAGAAGTCCACCCACTGGAGTGAAGATTCTGAGCCCCATGTCAGACTTCCCAACCTGGGGGTCCAGCAACAGGAGGAGGAATTCCTAGAAAATCAGACTTTGAAGATTAGCAGTATTTGATTGCAGGACTTCAACAGGACTGGGGGAAACAGAGACTCCACTCTTGGAGGGCACACACAAAGTAGTGTGCACATCGGGACCCAGGGGAAGGAGCAGTGATGTCATAGGAGACTGAACCAGACCTACCTGCTAGTGTTGGAGGGTCTCCCGCAGAGGTGGGGAGCAGCTGTGGCTTACAGTGGAGACAAGAACACTGACAGCAGAAGTTCTGGGAAGTACTATTTGGCGTGAGCCCTCCCAGACTCTGCCATTAGCCCCACAAAAGAGCCGGGTAGGCTTCAGGGCTGGGCCGCCTCAGGCCAAACAACCAGCAGGGAGGGAAACCAGCCCCACCTATTAACAGAAAAGTGGATTAAAGATTTACTGA
The DNA here is from genome assembly GCF_951394435.1 of Stenella coeruleoalba. Classification (NCBI taxonomy): domain Eukaryota; kingdom Metazoa; phylum Chordata; class Mammalia; order Artiodactyla; family Delphinidae; genus Stenella; species Stenella coeruleoalba. The sequence continues at coordinate 19,663,031 of NC_137154.1, forward strand.
GCTCTGCACAAAAGAGCAACAGCCTGCTCTACCCACCACTAGTCCCTCCAATAAGGAAGCTTGCACAAACCTCTTAGAAAGCCTCACCCACCAGAGGGCAGACAGCATAAGCAAGAAGAACTACAATCCTGCAGTCTGTGGAACAAAAACCACATTCAGAGAAACATAGACAAAATGAAAAGGCAGAGGAATATACACCAGATTAAGGAACAAGACAAAACCCCAGAAAAACAGCTAAATGAAGTGGAGATAGACAACCTTCCAGAAAAAGAATTCAGAATAATGATAGTGAAGATGATTCAGGACCCTGGAAAAAAAATGGAGGCAAAGATCAAGAAGATGCCAGAATAACTGAGGCAGAAGAATGAATAAGTAACCTGGAAGACAGAATAGTGGAATTCACTGCTATGGAACAGAATAAAGAAAAAAGAATGAAAAGAAATGAGGACAGCCTAAGAGAAAACTGGGACAACATTAAATGCACTAACATTCACATTATAGGGGTCCCAGAAAGAGAAGACAGAGAGAAAGTACCAGAGAAAATATTTGAAGACATTAGAGTCGAAAACTTCCTTAACATATGAAGGGAAATAGCCACCCAAGTCCTGGAAGCACAGAGAGTCCTAGGCAGATTAAACTCAAGGAGAAACACACCGAGACACATAGTAATCTAATTGACAAAAATTAAAGGCAAAGAAAAATTATTGAAAGCAATAAGGGAAAAATGACAAATAACATACAAGGGAACTCCCATAGGTTAAGAGCTGATTTCTCAGCAGAAACTACAAGCGAGAAGGGAGTGCCAGGATATGTTTAAAGTGATGAAAGGGAAGAACCTACAACAAAGATTACTCTACCCAGCAAGCATGTCATTTAGATTCGACTGAGAAATCAAAAGCTTTACAGACAAGCAAAAGCTAAGAGAATTCAGAACCACCAAACCAGCTCCACAACAAATGTTAAAGGAACTTCTCTAAGTAGGAAACACAAGAGAAGAAAAGGACCTACAAAACCAAACCCAAAACAATTCAAAAACTGGTAATAGGAACATACATATTGATAATTACCTTAAACGTGATGGATTAAAAGCTCCAACCAAAAGACACAGGCTCACTGAATGTATACAAAAACAAGACCCATATATATGCCATCCACAAGAGACACACTCAGACCTAGGGATACATACAGACTGAAAGTGAAGGGATGGAAAAAGATATTACATGCAAATGGAAATCAAAAGAAAGCTGGAGTAGTAATACTCATATCAGATAATATAGACTTCAAAATAAAGAATGTTACAAGCGACAAGAAAGGACACTACATAATGATCAAGGGATCAATCCAAGAAGAAGATGTAACAATGATAAATATATATGCACCCAACATAGGAGCACCTCAATACATAAGGCAATTGCTAACAACTATAAAAGAGAAAATCGACAGTAACACAATAATAGTGGGGGATGTTAAAACCTCACTTACACCAATGGGCAGATCATCAAAACAGAAAATTAATAAGGAAATACAATCTTTAAATGACACAACAGACCAGAGAGATTTAATTTATACTTTAGGGCATTCCATCCAAAAACAGGTGATTACACTGCTCAAGTGTTCATGGAACATTCTCCAGGATAGATCACATCTTGGGTCAAAAATCAAGCCTCAGTAAATTTAAGAAAATAGAAATCCTATCAAGCATCTTTTCTGACCACAGCACTATGAGATTAGAGATCAATTACAGTGAAAAAAACCGTAAAAAACACAAAAACATAGAGGCTAAACAACACGTTACTAAATAACCAAGAGATCACTGAAGAAACCAAGAGGAAATCAAAAAATACCTAGAGACATATTCCAATGAAAACACTACAATCTATAACCTATGGGATGCAGCAAAAGCAGTTCTAAGAGGGAAGTTTATAGCAATACACATTTACCTCAAGAAACAAGAAAAATCTCAAGTAAACAATCTAACTTTACACCTAAAGGAACTAGAGAAAGAAAAAGAAACAAAACCCAAATTTAGTAGAAGGAAAGAAATCATAAGGATCAGAGCAGAAATAAATGAAATAGAAAAAAAAAAAGAAAACAATAGCAAAGATCAGTAAAACTAAAAGCTGGTTCTCTGAGAAGATAAATAAAACTGGTAAACCTTTAGCCAGACTCATCAAGAAAAAGGGGGAGAGGACTCAAATCAATAAAATTAGAAATGAAAAAAGGAGAAGTAACAACTAACACTGCAGAAATACAAAGGATCATGAAGAATTACTACAAGCAAATATATGCCAATAAAATGGACAACCTGGAAGAAATGAACAAATTCTTAGAAATGCACAAACTTCCGAGACTGAACCAGGAAGAAATAGAAAATATAAATAGAAAAATCACAAGCACTGAAATTGAGAGTGTGATTAAAAATCTTCCAACAAACAGAAGTCCAGGACCAGATGGTTTCACAGGCGAACTCTATCAAACATTTAGAGAAGAACTAATACCTATCCTTCTTAAACTCTTCCAAAATATAGCAGAGGGAGGAACACTCCCAAATGCATTCTATGAGGCCACCATCACCTTGATACCAAAACCAGACAAAGATACTACAAAAAAAGAAAATTACTGACCAATATCACAGATGAATATAGATGCAAAAATCCTCAACAAAATACTAGTAAATAGAATCCAGCAACACATTAAAAGGATCATACACCATGATCAAGTAGGATTTATCCTAGGAATGCAAGTATTCTTCAATATATGCAAATCAATCAATGTGATACACCATAGTAACAAATTGAAGAATAAAAATCATCTCAATAGAGGCAGACAAAGCTTTTGAAAAATTCAATGCCGTTTATGATAAAAACTCTCCAGAAAGCGGGCATAGAGGGAGCCTACTGCAACTTAATAAAGCATGACATAATAAATACATGACAAACGGCAAATATCATTCTCAGTGGTGAAAAACTGAAAGCATTTCCTCTAAGATCAGGAACAAGAGAAGGATGCCCACTCTCACCACTATTATTCCACATAGTTTTAGAAGTCCTAGCCATGGCAATCAGAGAAAAAAAAGAAATAAAAAGAATACAAATTGGAAAAGAAGAAGTAAAACTGTCACTGTTTGCAGATGACATGATACTACGCATAGAGTATCCTAAATGTGCCACCAGAAAACTACTAGAGCCAATCAATTAATTTGGTAAAGTAGCAGCATACAAAATTAATGCACAGAAATTGCTTGCATTCCTATACACTAACAACAAAATATCAGAAAGAGAAATTAAGGAAACAATCCCATTTACCATTGTAACAAAAAGAAGAAAATACCCAGGAATAAGCCTACCTAAGGTGGTAAAAGACCTATACTCAGAAAACTATAGGACACTGATGAAAGAAATCAAAGATGACACAAACAGATGGAGAGATATACCATGTTCTTAGATTGGAAGAAGCAATATTGTGAAAATAACTATACTACAAAAAGTAAACTACATATACAATGCAATCCCTATCAAATTACCAGGGGCATTTTTTACAGAATTAGAACAGAAAAAATCTTAAAATTTGTATAGAGACACAAAAGACCCCAAATAGAAAAAGCAGTCTTGAGGGAAAAAAATGGAGCTGGAGAAATCAGACTCCCTGACTTCAGGCTATACTGCAAAGCTACAGTAATCAACACAATATGGTACTGGCACAAAAACAGAAATATAGATCAATGGAACAGGATAGAAAGCCCAGAGATAAATCCACACACCTATGGTCTACTAATCTATGACAAAGGAGGCAAGGATATACAATTGAGAAAAGACAGTCTCTTCAATAAGTGGTGTTGGGAAAAGTGGACAGCTACATATAAAAGAATGAAATTAGAACACTCCCTAACACCATACACAAAAATAAACTCAAAATGGATTAGAGACCTATATGTAAGACCATACACTGTAAAACTTTTAGAGGAAAACATAGGAAGAACACTCTTTGACATAAATGACAGCAAGATCTTTTTTGATCCACCTCCTAGAGTAATGGAAATAAAAACAAAAATAAACAAATGGGACCTAATAAAACTTAAAAGCTTTTGCACAGCAAGGGAAACTACAAATGATGAAAAGACAACCCTCAGAGTGGGAGAAAATATTTGTACACAAATCAACTAAAAGAATTAATCTCCAAAATATATAAACAGCTCATGCAGCTCAATATTAAAAAGCAAAAAACCCAATCATAAAATGGACAGAAGACCTAAATAGATATTTCTCCAAAGAAGACATACAGATGGCCAGGAAGCACATGAAAAGCTGCTCAACATCACTAATCATTAGAGACATGCAAATCAAAACTACAATGAGGTATCACCTCACACTGGTCAGAATGGGCATCATCAGAAAATCTTCAAACTACAAATGCTGGAGAGGGTGTGGAGAAAAGGGAACCCTCTTGCACTGTTGGTGGGAATGTAAATTGATACAGCCACTATGGAGAACAGTATGGAGGTCCCTTAAAAAACTAAAAATAGAATTACCATATGACACAGCAATCCCACTACAGGGCATATACACAGAGAAAACCATAATTCAAAAAGACACATACACCCCAATGTTCATTGCAGTACTATTTACAGTAGACAGGTCATGGAAGCAACCTAAATGCCCATCGACAGATGAATGCATAAAGAAGATGTGGTACATATATACAATGGAATATTATTCAGCCATAGAAAGGAACAAAATTGGGTCTTTTGTAGAGGTGTGGATGGATCTAGAGACTGTCATACAGACCGAAGTAAGTCAGAAAGGGAAATGCAAATATTTTATATTAACGCATATATGTGGAACCTAGAAAAACGGTACAGATGAACTGTTTTGCAGGGCAGAAATAGAGACACAGATGTAGAGGACAAACGTACAGACACCAAGGGGGGAAAGTGGTGGGGGGGATTGGTGGTGGTGGGATGAATTGGGAGATTGGGATTAACATATATACACTAATATGTATAACATAGATAACTAATAAGAACCTGCTGTATAAAATAATAAATAAAATAAAATTCAAAAAGAAAAGAAATAATATTGATAATATTTAATATGTTAGCTTCCTGCCTGTTTTCCTCTAAAAAATAAAATAGTACACAGTGCAAATATTATCCCTTTGCCAAGCTTACACCTCCTCCATTTCCAGAGAGAGATAGGAGTATGAGTTTGATTGTATTCTTCAAGACCATTTTTATATTTTCACATAAAAATATTTGTCATCAATTTGTAGATAATCATATTCTTTTTACACAAATGGTTTGAAGCAAGTTGATAATGACTCATTGCTAATTTTTATGCATATTATTCTGTAATTTTCTATATTGTTAATGGCGGGTGACTAATAAATATCTGTTCACTGTGCAAATAAGAACACATTGTGTTTTAAACTAATAATGCTATTGTATGCACATACAACATGCAATATATAATGTTTTCCTTTCTGCTGCTCTATAATATTCTATAATTGCTTTAATAAAAATGATTGGGCCTAGCTCTTTGTAAAACTTTGCTTCACATCGGAATCACTTCAGAAGTTTAAAAAATATGTATGTCTGGGTTCCAGAAGTAAATAGGATTCAGGAAGTTTCTACTCAGTTTCTCTCATAGAGGGATTACTAAAATATGTATTCCTGAAGCAGATAGATTCATTTTTGTTGCTGTTGTTTTTATTTATTTTTTTAAATTAATTTTTTATAGGAGTATAGTTGATTTACCATGTTGTATTAGTTTCTGCTCTACAGTAAAGTGAATCAGCTATATGTATACATATGTCCCCTCTTTTTTTGGATTTCCTTCCCATTTAGGTCACCACAGAGCATTGAGTAGGGTTCTCTGTGCTATACAGTAGGTTCTCATTAGTTATCTAGTTTATACATACTAGATTAATCCCAGTCTCTCAGTTCATCCCACCCCCTCTCCCCGCCCCCCGTATCCATATGTCTGTTCTCTATGTCTGTGTCTCTATTTCTGCTTTGCAAATAAGTTCAACTGTATCATTTTTCTAGATTCCACATGTAAGAAATATTATACGATATTTGCTTTTCTCTTTCTTACTTCACTCGGTATGACAGTCTCTAGGTCTATCCACGTCTCTGCAAATTGCACAATTTTCTTCCTTTTTTATGGTTGAGCAATATTCCATGGTATATATGTACCACATCTTCTTTATCCTTTCCTCTGTTGATGGACACTTAGGTTGCTTCCATGTCCTGGCTATTGTAAATAGTGCTGCTGTGAACATTGGGGTGCATATATCTTTTTGAATTATGGTTTTCTCTGGGTAGATGCCCAGTAGTGGGATTGCTGGGTCATATGGTAGTTCTATTGTTAGTTTTTTAAGGAACCTCCATACTGTTCTCCCATAGTGAGTGGCTGTATCAATTTATGTTCCCACCAACAGTACAGGAGGGTTCCCTTTTTTCCACATCCACTCCAGCATTTATTGTTTGTAGATATTTTGATGATGGCCATTCTGACCAGTGTGAGGTGATACCTCATTGTGGTTTATGCAATGTATTTTTTTATAACCTGAATGTATTTCTAATCCTTAATTTTTAAAAATAATAACCAAAAAATCTGGGAAGAGTACTTATAGAACATTTTCACCTTTTTATACTTTTTTAAAATTTTCTATAATTTAAATATCTAATAAAAGTTACAAAACATATTATAATTTTTCTATTTAAATTTATTATTAAAATTATTATTATTGTCATTTTTATTATTAGAGGACAATGCATTGTTGCCTTTGCTTTGTACAAAGCTGGTTCCTATGTACCAGGTATTTGCAAAGAAAACCCCTAATATTAGTCTTCTGGTGGCTGGGATAGTGCACTGTGCGAGCTTTTTTTCCTCCATTCTGTAGTATTAGTTGTTTATACTTATTATTTTCATAATTAATTGGTTTTATTTTTAATAGATGACCCAGCATTTATCTGCCAAATATTTGGAGAATATAACTTTCCCATTTGCTGCTAAACTGAACAAAATTTCTCTCATTTTATTGAATTACCCAGTATCTCCCATCACCTGGATATTCTAGTAATATATGTAAAATAATTCTCAAGTAAATTATTAGTACACATTCTTTTCACCCAAGTCATTTTATTCATGAAGCATTAATAAAAAAGTATTTGTAATAAGGATATTTATTAAAAATTAAAATAATCTAAAAGTAGAATTTCTACAATAGGATTTTTATATTTGAACATATTTTAATAATGGGTAATGTATTTTTTGCATATTTGTTATGTGAAATTTGTATGAGTTATAGAATTGTTTTTATTCCATTGAATTAGAAATTTAGAGTGAAATCTTAGGAATGGTTATGATGATAGATTTGGGTTCCAAGTTTTAAATTTTATTTAGGGACAAGAAGTATATAAAAGCATGATGTAAGAAATATTGCCAGAAGGAAAATTTAAAACAATTTTTATATCTATCAGTGGAAGATTAATTAACTTGCAAGTTAAATTATGGGGAATCCACACTTGAAATTTCAAGCACAGTTTTAAAAGGAGAAAGTAAGTTTATATTTACTTTCATAGACAATCTTTACAGTATGTTCTTATGAAGCAGACCACCGTTCCAACTGATGTTCAAAAATGAAGGTGTGTGTATTTAAATGGCTTTGTGGGTGTATATGCAAAGATTTAGAAAGAAACATCAAATGGTAATTAATGGCTATTGCTACAGAAGAGACTAGGAGATTGGTGGGTGACCAACGTGAAAAGGGAAATGGGCTTTAATTCTTAAATTAATTCATTTGCATCAAAGAATTTGTTTAAATTATTTCATAGTAAGCAAACAGTTATGCAATATATTTGTTATAAAAACAATGGATAAGAATTAACTCCCACAGATGGTATATGGTTTTCTAAAATATTAGTACAAAGAAAGAAGAGCCTGCCTATATCGAAATAAAACCTCAAATTGACAATGCGTCATCTGTTACATATTTTCAAGATAGTCACCCACATAGCCACTTTCAAATCAATTTTGAAACACCATGATGTTTTCAACAATAAATATGTCATCTTCCCCAGTTTGAGAGAAATGATCCAGTGGCCCCAAATCAGAGTTGTAATTAGTGTTTTTTCAGGCTGTTAATTTCCTTCTGAAGGTTATCCTTCCTGCATCACAACATACGCGACTTATCCTGATTATTTTGGTGTTTATTTACTGAGCTTGGCTGAAATGGGGATTTCTGGAGAAGTGGCTTGAGAGTAAAATGTGCAATGGAGAAGTGATAGGAATGGTCCTTCATGTAATGGTCCTCACTTCATTGAGCTGGCTGAAAACAGAGGACTAGAACTTTCTGGTAAAAGCACCCACTCTGCAAAAACAGTGCTTTTAGACAGTGGAAAATTTAGCAGCTGCTCTCTTAAATCAACCACCTTTCATTTTCTGAAATTCATTGTCTGAATGAAACAATAGCTATCCAATGCTTGTTGCTGGGATGTTTGACTGAAGTGTAGCGTGGAACCCCAAAACGAAAAGTTAAGTGGAATGAATGTGACCAGCCAAAAGGTAGGATACAATAGAAGAAAGCCATATGAAGGAAGAAGGAAATTTTTGATAACTAAATTAGTTTATATTGATCCTCCCCTATTTATCTAGAGCCAATCATAAGTCCAATTCTGTCTTTGCATATAGCAGCTATTTAAAATAGGCTATTCCTTGCCTCATTTTATTTTTTCTCTAGACCCTATAGAGCACAAAAGAATTATAAGGTTTAGTAATTATTCCCCAGTCCTAGCCCCAGTTTTCATGGAAGGAGTAACACTTCAACTAAAGTAGCCCTTCTAAGCCTGGCCTGTAAGATACGGCTTCTATTTATTCTCTCTCCTTGTCTTCTACAGTTTTGTTTTGTTTTTTTTCTTTCCTTTCCTTAACTTCCAGTCTCTCTGGCCTCCTATCTGTTTCTGGGACCTGCCAAGCTCATTCTTGTCCTACAACACTTAGGTTTTCTATTCTTCCTGCCCAGAACTCTCTTCCCCTGCATCTTTGTGCATTTGATTCTTTGAGTTATTCCCATCATTGTTCAGATATGATCTTTCCAAAGAACCTTGGCTAAACACCCTGTTTACTGTTGTCTGTCACACATTCTCTCTTCTATTATCAAGTTTTAATTTCTTCATAATACAGATGGTTTTCTGAAAATAACTGATTTACTTGTTTATTTTCTGGTTCCTCCAGTGTAATATTAAAACTGGGAGAGCAGGGACTCTGTTTTGTTAACTAGTTCAGAACCAGCACACAGTACATTTATTAAAAATCTGGTGAATAAATTCATCAATATAAAATGATCATTGGGCTTCCCTGGTGGCGTAGTGGTTGAGAGTCCGTCTGCCGATGCAGGACACACGGGTTCGTGCCCCGGTCCGGGAAGATCACACATGCCGCGGAGCGGCTGGGCCCGTGAGCCATGGTCACTGAGCCTGTGCGTCCGGAGCCTGTGCTCCGCAACAGGAGAGGCCACAACAGTGAGAGGCCCGCGTACAGCAATAAAAAAAAAAAAAAAAGTTTATTAATTGTGAATTAAAAAGAACAATTTGAGTTTCCCAGACAATAATGGATGAAATGGATTTAGAGATAGGAGGTCATGGTCCTAAGGACACCAAACTGAAGAACATTTGATAAGTAATTTTAAAAGTCCTGAACTTAGAGTTTTTAATTCTGGGATCCACTTTTAGGATCAAGATATGCTCAACTTTCCTGGGTTAAAGCCTCTCAGAGTTGTAAATCTGCCTGAATAGAAGGGCACCTAAAATACTCGGCTTGGATTGCTGTTTTGAGTTGTCTATCTTTTGAGAATCAGGCACCTTGAAAAAGAAAAATCACCTTGGGTGATTTTCTTTTTCTTTTCTTGTTCTTCATTTTTTGAATTGAAGTGAAATATACATAACAAAGAGTGAAGCCTTTCAAAGTATACAAGTCAGTGACATTTAGTACATTCACAAAGTCGTGCAATTAACACCTGTGTTTAGCTGCAAAACATTTTCATCCCTGCAAAATGAAACCCTGCAGTCATGGAACAGTTACTCCACATCCGCCCATTTCTCCAGCCCCTTGTGACCTCCAATCTGTTTTCTGTGACTGTGGATTTACCTATTCTGGATATTTCATGTAAAAATAATCATACAATATGTGACATTTTCTGTCCGGCTCCTTTCAATCAGAACAGTATTTTCGAGGTTCATTCATATTGCAGCATGCATCGGTACTCCACTTCTTCTTACAGTGGAATAATATTCTGTTGTATGTATATACTACAATTTGTTTATCCATTTATATGTTGATGGACATTTGGATTGTTTTCACTTTTTGGCCATAGTGAATAGCACTGCTAGGTACTTGGGTATGGCTTTTCAAGGATGATAAATATAGCCCATTCTCTATTCAAAAGTAAGTTTAGTGCTAATGGTAAGCAAATTGCAGCAAGAGCTATTAACTATATTTTTCTTGATATTTCTCTATAGTTTCAGTGATTTAAAAAAAAAACCATTCTTCATTATTTTGATTGACTGATTGATTGACTGAGTGGAGCACCATATTAGGGCTCAAATATCAATTCAGAAGGAAGACAAGCCACTAAGCTGGGAACCCTTGTTACAAAACTATTACTTATGTTGAATTTTTATTATGTATGTAGATACCTATTTAGAGCAAATTTGGGAGTGAAGAAAGAGCTTACAGTAGGTTATGAGCTCCACTTTAATGTTCTTGAAGAAATTTGAATATAGAATAAAATTTCATTATTTGAAAAAACATTTACTAGCCACTTTTATAGGTGGAAATAGGAAGTCATCTTGGGGCACAAATTTTTGTTATAGGAAAATTTGTTTGAGCATCTTTCTTTCTATATGTTAAAATAAGGCCCATGGGCAAACCTTGCCTTTGGAAGAAGGCATAAAATGACATTTCTCCACTATTTGGTTTGTTCATCTGTGTTCCTACCCTTGGTACGTAGCCATCTAGAGAGGGGGGTAGTTGCCCAATTAAGTAAGAAGCTCAAGCATTTAAAAAAAAAAAAGATTGAAATCCAACTCTGTTTTTTCATGAGATTCCAAGGTTAAGGAAACCTTAGGGAGTAAACTGTTGGGTCCATGACCAAGATCTTTCCTTAGAAAGAATATCCTTTTGGGGGTCCTCAAGATCACCTTCAGGTTCAGTGACTTTCTAGAAGGACCCAAAGAACTCAGAAAAGCTGTTATACTCAGGGTTATGGTTTATTACAGGAAAAGGATGCCAATTAAAATCAGCAATGGAAAAATGTGTGTAAAGCAGAGACCAGGACACACCAGGCACAAGTTGCAAGTTATCTTTTCCAAATGGAGTGACGTGGAATGCCAGTATTACTGGAATTAGATGTTCAACCTCCAATCTCCCAGAGTCAATCTAATATAACATGGCTTAGGACTCCAAACGAACAAAAATAGACATTGACCATCAATCATATTATTAGCATAATTTTTCTGCAGTGACCCAAAGCCTCAGGTACACAAAGACTCTCTTATCAGTCAACATATTCCAAGAGCTCAGAAGTTATCTCCCAGGAGTTAGCCAAGGGCTAGTCCTGAAGACTTTTAGAAGGTGCAGGGTTTTGGGCAACTCAGGCCTATTAAATTAACTCTTTACTGAGCTATCAATTGGAAAGTTACCATGAGGAAAAAGGGATTCTGGACTCTGGGAAGGGGGTGCTTATAGCAAGGTCCACAGGGTGCAGAGCAGAAAAGCTAAGTCAGCTTACTGTGTCTGAAACCCCACAGGCCTCAGCTTAGTTCTGTGTGGAAAAGTCTTGAACGTTTACAGGTGAATTAAAAGAGCTTTGCAATGGATCAATCATGTTATGAAGTATGAGCTCCTCATCCCCTCTCACACTTGTTCCTGAATCCATCTTTAATATTTTCCTTTATTGCCAAAAATAAGGCATCTAATTCTAGTATCTGAATCTAGCAAGGAAAGAAAAAAAAAAAAGGACCTATTTCTAACTCTAGTAGGATCGGAGTGTCCACTTTGTTAGATACAGTTAGGTTGCATAGAGCTTCAATTCCAATTAGAAGTAAGAATCCCCTGCTTTTGAAAGCAAGGGGAAAAAAATACAATTTGAGAAAATTTGATGAAGCTGTCATGCTCTAAAAGTCACAGACTACTCTGGAGACAAAGGTAATATTATGGATGAGAACAAGTCTTCATTGGTGAAGAAAGAACTCATTCTCCTAGACAAGTAGAAAAAGAGAATAAAAGTTGTTAAAATGATTCATGACCAAAACTACTCTTACAATTGTTCTTGTCAATTTAATCAAACCAAGTTTGCTTCCCAAGAGAGGTCTAATCATTACTGCCTAATTGTCACTGAAAGTGAAAACTAACCCTTAGAGTTTTCTGATGTTTACCACATTTCCAAGGACTTCTCCGGTGGTCCAGTGGTTAAGACTCTGTGTTCCCAATGCAGGGTGCTTGGGTTCGATCTCTGGTCGGGAAACTAAGATCCCACATGCCACATTTCCAGAAACATCCTTGATGTTAGGTGTATCACTTAATGAGACCACAGCTATCCTGATTGTTCTTCAGGGAATCAGTTCCAAAAGAAAAGATACTATTAGTTGAAACAAATTAATCTGCAATTGAAAAGGGAGTGTTGATTTAAATTATTGTTGGCACAGTATACTCATTTAAAAATTTATTGACTCCACATAACAATATCTGCTTATTCATATGTTACAGTCACACAAATGTCACATGCTTGCTCACATATTTCTGGTCAGTGCTTTGCACGCATGAAAGTTGTAACTGCTGAATCTTTATCTACTTATGGTATCAGCTACCTATTGTGGAGAATTGCTATTCTTCTCTTTCTTCTATAGCTGATAGAAAATGGCTTCTTGTCTTAAGACAGTAATCTCCTCAGCCATTGTAAGGTTCCAACATTTGTTTCTCATCAACATTTGTTTCTCAGTTGTTTTTGGTTTTTTTTCTACAGATATTTGACAGGAACCAAGTCTAAATCATGGGAGCCGATTGATTTGTCTCCAAGAAATGGCACATCTTGGTAATTTTCTTTAAGTCCTTGAATGTATTTCTAAGTTCTCTTGGTCCTACCATTTTTCAAGTATCTTCTTTTACTCAACATGCTCTCTCTCTCTCTCTCTCTCTCTCTCTCTCCATCATATTTACACATCACACATACACTCTGTTTTTCTACCTCCAACTACTTAGAATTATCTGCTCCAAATCAATAACAATGACTTCAACAACATTATAGCTGGAGGCACTAAAAGGCCAATTAATTGTAGCTCTTTACTATATTGCAGATTCTTGTTAGTCAACTTGCATCTGTGCTTTCAGTCTGAGGATAAGGGACCTATTGGAACCACCTAAGCAAAAAATGACACTGGGCTCTCTTATCAGAGGGACTTCCTTTTCTCTTCTTCTTCTTCTTCTTCTTCTTCTTTTTTTTTTCTTCTTAGAGGCTCTTGATGGAAGAGACAACTCTGTTACTAGGCTTTACGTTTGAACAGCAGGGACATCCTTCCCTGCTGCTGCCAGTCAAGTACCCTTCATTAGCTCTTTACCCAATTAGTATTCCTTTAAAAATTAAAGTTATTATGTATGCAGTGATCTCTCACTCTTCACCATTCTAAAAGTTAGCTTCCAACATATGGTTTGTAACTTCACCATATGTTGGGGTCAATAGATAATGATCTTCCATTCTGCAAAGCCTTTGCTGGAAAGATGCACGTGCATTTTTACATTTAAAGTGGTCTGATTTAAAAGACTAATTAGCAATGCTATTTTTGTAGGAATTAGCATATCTGTTATTTTATTAACTGGCTTGAATAGCAACACACTCCGTCCCACCATGTAAGGCATATCTCTGAAGTGTTGTTCTGACATTTCAGGTTCATCTCTGACAGGCAGGCAGACTTAATCTGTCGGGTTTAACATGGTTGAAAATCTGGAATTTGGCTCTTTGAATGCTTGAATTGGACAAACGTGCTGGTTAATTTTGAGGGTAAATTTTAGCTGCTTATAATTGTTTGTACCCATCTGATTAGGTGAGATAAATGTATTCTTTTGCCCAGTACAGTCAAGTTAGCTGGATGTGTTCATAGGAATGATTGGTTTCGGAAGACCCAAGGCACATGGATGAATTCATTCTAGAATTTGACATTATGGACTTCTGGGAGATAAACTTGCCTTTGGCAAAGAATTTTCTAAGGCAAGTGTAAATATTACTCAGAGTCCATTAAAATGGTAGAAACAAGGAAAATCAATGAAGTTTTAATTTGAACTGCAGTTACTGCAGTGGTCAACCAAATCTAAATCAGGTTTTGCTTACATATGTAAAATCTGGATCAGTTCTATTAGAGTGGCCCCCCTTTCAAGAGAAATATTCTTTTTCTGCCATCATTAAAATTAAAATATAGTATTCACAGGGGTAAGGATTAGTCTCCCCTATCAGGACAAATTTTGGGAATAAGGTTTTATTGGAGTTTCTTAGGAATGTCTATATTCATATGTACCCCCAACCTATTGATTAGTTATTGGTGGTGTGACAAAGTCAGCCAGCTAATAACTCTTTAAGAGGATTACCACTTCTCTTTGTGAAGGGTTAAGTATCATAATATAAAACAGAAAAATAGAGGACAAGCTAAGTCAGTCATCATGAAACCAGGTGGCATGTGCAAGTTAAAGCTGTGTAGATCTTGTTGTAAGATAGATGCAGATAAAATCTACAGGAATATGGAAGGAATTGGGACTGGAAAGTTGTCACCACAGAGAAATCCATGGTCCATAGGTAATTGCACATATAGAGAGACTGTAAGTGTAGAGAGATTGTAAGTGTCACTCTAAGAGTTTCTAGGGCAAGAGAAGCAAAACCAAGTTCTTCAGCCCTGCATTTTATGGCCATTTACTTAGGCACAATTGTTTCCCTGATGCTAACATTCTGTAATAAAAACAATTTCTTTAGATTGATGAGCCTAGAGAAGTACCTCACCCTATTTTCTGAGCATTGAATAGTATTTGGTCCAAAAGGCTCTAACAACTCTTGAGCTCTTGCTGCCAACTATTAGTTTTCATTCTAGTGGTGGTGATTTCTAGGGAAAAAAAGGAATATAAGAACTAAATTTTGTTTCTACTTCAAGTTGGATGGCTGGGCATATGACTTTACATTTGATCTCTCCACTTGTAAATCCCATTGAATAATAGTAAAAATGTACACACAGGAACAAAACCTTAAAGATGTGAATTGGATGATGGAACGTGAGAATATTGGAAATTTTGGTGACTCCTGAAAACAATAGGCAGATGAAATATATCAAAGATTAAACAAAAGTTACTGCTATCCAGCATCTACAGAATATTCATGCCAAATGGCCTTTGTCCTATTTTCACTTCTGTAATTGCAATAGCAGCATTCACCATCAGTTTTAAAAAAGCAATATACTCTAAAAATTGAATGATCTGTCTTGATCAGGCAACAATTTCTAGTATAGACTTATACTTCTGAGAATAAAATCACTCACAGTTTGGTCTACCTGCTTCCTCCTTGCATCTGAAAATTAATATTGACAATTAATACTTTTTAATAAAATATATACAGGTCCATGGAGAAAACCCAGTGGAGTGCTGTATTAGGTTCCTATTGCTTCTGCGACAACTTACCACAAACTCAGTGGCTTAAAATAACACAAATTGATTATTATCATACAATTCTAGAGGTCAAAAGTCCAAAGTGAGTCGTGATGTTCTAAAATCAAGATGTAAACAGGGCTGCATTTCTTCTGGAGGCTCTAGAGAAGAATTTGGTTCCTTGTTTTGTTGTTGCTGCTGCTGTTATTTTCCTGGCTTCTAGAGGTCACCTTCATTCCTCGGTTTATGAACCCCTTGCATTTTTAAAGTCATCAATGGCTAGTAGAATTTTTCTCACACTGCATCACTCTGACACACTCTTTTGCCTCCTCTTCTACATTTAAGGACCCACGTAATTACATCTGACCCACCAGATAATTCAGGATTACCTTTGTTTTAAACTCAGTTGATTAACAACCTTAATTCTCGTTGTTACTTTAATTTCCCTTTGCTATGTGCTGTCACTTATTCAAGGTCGCATGGATTAGTACATAGACATTTTCCAGAAGCCATTATTCTACCTACTTCAAAAGCTAAATGTATAAATCAACTAAGTACTTAGTCCACAAATATGAATTAACAATCAAGATTCTTTTGGACAAAAGAGCAAAAATATCAAGGTAAAATCAACAAATGAAACAATTGATGCCAAAGGAAACAGTAATCATTCAGGAAGCACAACTTAAAAATATTATAATTAATATATATCATTGATGTTCTCACAAAGTATTTGAGATATTAGCATCATAAAATAAGAATAGACTGAAAAGAAAAAGAAATGATCACAAATTGAAAAGGTGTCTTTATTAAATAAAAATATGACAATCAGACAATGATGAAGGAATTGGGAAAACATGTTAAGAAATTTCCCAAAACATAAAGTGAATTGGCACAGCTCTGGAGAATAAAAACCAAAAACTCAGACAACTGATGGGTTAATTCAGGAGGAACAATCAATCTAATTGGACATTGAGAAAGAGAGATTAGAGAACAGAGAACTTATAGGGGAAGAAATACAGAATAATAAAAGAAATTTCCTTTGGTTTCATTCTATTCCTCTTCTTGCCTTCAATCTTCCTTTTATTTTTCTTTGCTCTATAGCATTAATCACCATCTGTGATTTTATGTAGTAATCTGATTATTGGTTTACTTTGTCTATGGCTCAGTTATGATGTAAGCTCCATGAACAGGGAATTAGCTTATTTTGTACCCTAATGTAAAGTTCTCGCATAAAATTATGCTTAACACATAATAGATGCTCAATAAATATCTGTTAAATGAAAGAATTTTTCAATTTTGCTCAATAGTAATTGTGTATCTGATGAAAAAAGACAATCTCTGTCTCCTTTCTGCTTCTCAATTCCCCTACCTTCATCCTAGAGAATTTGCACTTCTATTATGAAGCTGACATTTGGGCTTGCCTTTAAGTCTTAAGGATTCCATGCTGCTATTCCTAATGTTTAATAGGCTCCATATTTTAAATGAAAGAGATTGGCATGCTTGTTCTGAGTGTCAAATGAAAAATTATTTGGACACATGACTTCCATGGGTGCCCAACCCTCAAGTATGTCTTGAAAGGGAAATCAAGGAGATATCTAAATCCTTAGCTCCAGATTCAGTTTCAATAACTTAATATTTTCCAAAAGTAGACACTTATTTAACAACACTACGGAGTAAAAAAAAAACTTTCCCTCTAACCTTCTATGTTCTTGGCTGAGAAACCTCCTGTAATAAAAATGACAGATTAACAAGAGAAAAATAAACAGAAGTTTAATAATATATATACACCTCTTGTATACATGAGGGATACCCAGGAAAACTGAGTAACTCCAAAATGACCCAACCATCACCTTAAATGCCATCACCTGCTAAAGATAAAAGAATATGGGGGATAGGGAAGCCAATTATGTAAGGCTATCAGGAAAAGCACAGTAAACAAGGGTAAGGTTGTGCAGATTTAGGTTTTTGCCTTCTCCATTGATAAGAGTTTCTAGAGATTTAGTCATCCTTCTCTTCCAGGTGCAGAGAGGGAGACACCCTTACAAAGGAAATTTCTCTTATCAGTGTAATTTTCTCTTACAAAGGGTGACTTCTAGTTGGTTTTCAGAGCTTCTCCTGTGTCCGCTGCTTTTTAAAAATAATCAGCTCAAAATAAACCTTATGACAAGGAGGCATATTTGGGAGCAGCAGAATCTACTCCCCTTCAACACTTATAGTGCCGTAATAGGAAGAAATTATAAAACTTCAAAAGGCATAAAAATATTTTCTGGGCTTCCCTGGTGGCGCAGTGGTTGGGAGTCCGCCTGCCGATGCAGGGGACGTGGGTTCAGGCCCCGGTCCGGGAAGATCCCACATACCGCGGAGCAGCTGGGCCCGTGAGCCATGGCCGCTGAGCCTGTGCATCCGGAGCCTGTGCTCCGCAACGGGAGAGGCCACAACAGTGAGAGGCCCACTTACCACAAAAAAAAAAAAAAAAAAAAAAATCTGAAATTATCAGTCTTGCTTACTGTCTTTTAGTCTTATAAACCAAAGCATCACTAAATGAGTGTAACTGGAAGTATATGACCCCCAAAGCCTGCACCATTAACAATTATTTTATCTACATTTTTCTAACACAAAATTTGGGTTGGTAGAGGTGTGGGAAATGATATAATACAGTTTCTGTATTCTCTCCCTTGATGTTAGCTAAGCCTAAATTGTAATAAAAATTGCACTTCCCTTCGACCTTTGGCTATTCATTGGCAGGATTGTTTAGTTAGGTTAGAAAAGGTGAGACATTTTACTGTTATTAATCATGTTTTTGTTTGTTTTGCTTATTTGTTTTGTCCGTCTTCTGTTTAAGCATCATAAATGAAAGTTTTGAGAAGGCACCTCTTGGGTACTTGATAATACTAATTCGTGTAGGTATTCTGGGATAGTTCTACTAATGGAAAATGAATTTATTGTTCATTTCAGGAACTTTTCAAAAATCCATTTATTTGAACACCATACAACTCAATTTACTCTTACTAGCATAAATATCCCCTTCCCAGGACAATAGCTAGTATTAAAAACCATTTATTCTTCAAGACTCACTTCCAAATTCTGCCTTATTCTGCCCACTAACCCTTAACTCTTATTCACTAATCTTCCCAATCCTGATTAAGCCCCTACCTAAAACCACACCCTAAAACCATCATTGCCCCCCTGTTCAAGACCCTGCTAAGAATCTGCTA
This sequence comes from Stenella coeruleoalba, assembly GCF_951394435.1. Classification (NCBI taxonomy): domain Eukaryota; kingdom Metazoa; phylum Chordata; class Mammalia; order Artiodactyla; family Delphinidae; genus Stenella; species Stenella coeruleoalba. The sequence goes on from NC_137154.1 coordinate 19,681,923, forward strand.
ATTTACTAAGTGAAGTAAATAGCTTAATGTATTCTAAAGTCCCTTTACATTGGTACACTGAGTTTTTAGATACAGAAAAATATAAATAATGTGCCTCTTAGATGTGAAGAAAAGTCTCCCCGAAACTCCCAGTTGCCAATCAGTCTCTTAGGGATAAGACATCAGTTATAAAAGCCCCCAGAAGAGATCTGCTTTGCTTCAATCAAAGAGACTCAGTCACATGGACAGAGCTTTGAGTCTGGGACAGGGAGGTCTTGTTGAAGAATTCCTGATGGGGGGGTGGCCAAGTTCTGTAAAGTCTTTCACGGAAGAATTTGCCCACAGAGTTCTCAGAATTGGGAGGCTGGTCTAGTCCAGCCTCCCAATGTGCTCTAATCTACCACAGTTCCTCTAACAGTCAGGAACTAAGAAAAGGTAGGAAGAAGCAGTAATGAGTAAGTGTGCTTGAATGATTTTTTTTTCATGTAAATCATTACCTTATACATGATAATAAGCAGAAGTTTTGCAGGAACATTCAGAGGATAAGAGAAAGTACCCTTGGCAGGAGCCTTAGAAGAAATGGGCATCACCAGGTGATTTTTCATCTTTCTTGATCACCTCCCTTCCATAGAAGTACTTTAAAATAATATCTTATTTTCCTTTCCTCTCATTAAGAATCTGAAGAGGTTTGGGAGGTATAGGATTTCATTACTTGAATAAAATGCCAGTCTTAGGATTGTACGAAGCCAGCCTTACATATTTAAAAAAGACCTCCATTGAGAAACCAGTAAAGCCCTGTTCAATGATTCTGACAGATGTGCCCTGGGAAGACCATTGCATTACAAATCAGAAATGATCACAACTTATAAATACAAAAACATATGCGGTTACCTGTGAATGAATATAAACATGACCCAGAAATAGGCTGAATATCTTTCTGACAATTTGTGTATTTTTTGAAATATGCATTTAATATATTTTTGAGCATTTTGTTTTACAGTGGTTGTGCTTTGACCTTTTGACAGAACAGATCTGAATCACTAGGCAGAGACTGGAAGGTGAAAGTTTAATATTAAGCCTGTGTCCATCTGTAGTCACCATTATTCCTCTCACAGGAAGAATAAACTGAAACATTGCAGAAGTGAGAGGAGATAAAAAATCCATTGCATATTCAGCACAAAGAAGATAAGCATTTTCTGGCTGGACCTTGAAAGCACAACAGATTCCCTATTTTATATACTGTTACAGCAGAACATACAAAAATGAGGAAAATAGGAAGTGTTATTTAAAGGAAATTTTTTTTCTACTTAAGAGATTCCCTTAAAACTGGGTGTTTAGTTTTCCTTGTATTGAAGCCCTTTAACAGAGAAGCCAGGATCATCATATTCAAAATGCCTAATTTCTTTGGGAGCACAAATACAAACATGTATCTTGAGTAGAGAGGCATCTCCTTTGATCCGGGAAAATTATTGATCCAGGAAATGATAGGATATGATCTGGTACCTCTTCTTAGAAGTAAGTATTCCATAGAAAATATATGCACATGGGCTCCATAACATCATTGGGATGGAGCCCAAAAGACGGTAATGAAGCAGCAAAATCCATAGTGTAACAAAAGGAAAGAGGATAATGAAGGAAAGAAAAAATACTGTTTAGGAAAGACAAACAGAATTCAAGCGTGTAACGATTTGCAGTCAAGGGAGAAAAGCCCTAGTAACATATAACTGGAATAGAGTAAGTGCAGAGTATGGTAATATGTCATATGATCACCAAAAGAAAAGACAAAAACGGTCACAGACCAAGTTAAAAAGGACATGAGAGTACAACTGAGATAATGAACTAAACCCTTTTTTATTGGATGATTAGAATAGATACATTTTCATTTGTTTTGCTCTGTTTGATCTGCCAGTACCTTCTTGTAAACTACTCTTCTCCCTTCTAAAATAAAAGTTTTTTCCTATTCATTTAGTTTGGGGTTGATTCCTCCTCTCCTAAATCCCCCAAATTGATGCAGTCCTGACCAGTTTAAACTCTCTACATCTTAGGCTGCATTCAAGGGTTGGTGCATGACTCAAGCCAGGGAAGTCAGGGGTGTCCAAATGTCTTTATCTGAACTATCAACAAAGACAACCTTTTTTTTTTTTTTTTTCTCTCCAGGTTCTCTAAGGTAGGGGCATGTTAGACTATTGTTCACCATTACATTAGCCACTTGGAGACTATGTGTATGAGCAATGGAAAAAGACACAGGGATCTGGTGCCATTATTTGTGACCTTTTAGTCATACCTAAGCTACTCCTACTCGGAGAATTCAGTTATGTGAGCAGATCTATTGTTTTTCATTCAACTTGAGATGGTATGTATTCAGTTCTTGTGTTCACACTGGGAAGTACACTGACTTCATCAATGATGTTTTGGTGATTAATGATAATAAAATATATTGATGAGAAAACTAGGTCTGCTTTACCGAAGGTCCACTATTTATAATGGGCATTTTGTTTTCTTCTTTAGGACTTTACTCCAGAATTCACATTTTGTTTTCATGTCTATCATCTAACAAAATTCTCCTTTAATCCTATCTCTAAACCCATTTCCAGCCATCTTCCAGTTGTTTGTTTCTACACACACACACACACACACACACACACACATCTTCTCAACAGAGTTGTATATGTATAGCTTCTTCAATTAGTAACCTCTTAATCACTTTTTAGCCCAAACCAATTTGACTTATATCCTTACTACTCAATTAAAATCACCTCATTAATGCAACAATTACCATGCTGACAAGCAAATAGTCAATTTAATAATCAGATCCTCCTTTTACTGAACCTTTCAGGAATACTTGAAATAGTTGTTTATATTTTCCTTAGAAGCAAATTCTTATATCAAAATTCCTGTGTACCAAACATGTTCTAAGAGCTCTAAATATATTAATTTAATACAAAACCACTCTGAGGTTGGTAAGATTATGATCACCTTTTACAGAAAAAAAAAATTGAGTATCACAAAGAGAGTGAGTAACTTTCTCATGACTATCTACTTGGTTGGTGGAGATTGGATTAGAGCCCAGGCATCTGGGGTTGCATTCTGTCCTTTTAATCTCTACGTTGCATTTTCCTTTCATTTACCTTATAGTAACTTTCTAGATACACTTTCTTCTCCTGGGTTCTGGCACGAAACAACATTCTGACTTTTTAAAGTCAGATGTTCCTTCTCTATTACTTTATTTTCCCTTCTTTTCTGTGGTTGGTCATTAATTTTGGAATGCTCCAGAGTTCAATTTTAATCACCCTGTCTATATAATCTCCTCAGTCAATCTCATTTGTTACAGATTTAGAATATTAGCAATTTACTACTGAGTCTCAAATCTATATCATCATTCCTGAGATCTCCCAGAGTGCCATAGGCATCTTCTCTTTGAAGTATAATAACATATAATCTGTCTATGTCTTCAAACCCACAAACACCCAGTAAAATGAAATACATAAAATAAAGCATGTTTCTTCCATAGGTTTCTCCACGTTTGTAAATGACCACACCATCCATCAAGATCATTAAGTTAAAAAACTTGAAGTTACCTTTATTATTTCCTTTTCTCATCTTTCACATGCAATCCATATATCCCTGTTGGTTCTACTTCCAAAATATAGACTCCCTTTACTTTTCTCTATCTCTAGTGCTACTATACGGCTGGTTAGTACCAGACTCTTAACCAGGCTCCTTGCTTCTGTGCTTGTTTCTTAACAATACATCTCCTCATAGTAGCCAGTGATTTTAAGAAAGAAAATCAAATAAGTCATTCACCACTGTTTGCTTAAAGCCCTTCAATGGCTCCCCTTGAACTTAGAATAAATGCCAAGCTCTATACAAGGCTCACATATGCTCTACCTTCTGCTTACATCTCCTGTCTTATCTCCTTTGCTACTCTCTTCATTTCAGCCATATTTATTTCTTTGTTGATTTTCAATATGTCAAATGTGTTCCACATTGAGTCTCTGCCCTTTCTATTTTCCTCCTTGGATAGCATTTGCTCATTTTTCAAATCCCAGATCAAATGACACCTCCTCAGAGATGCCTTTTGTGACTGTCTTTATCAGGTAAACCTGTTTATTTTCTTCTTAGCATCGCCACAGTTTGTAATTACATTATTTATTTATGCTTATTTATTTATTCTCTATCTCCTAAACACAAGAATGAAAGCTCCATGGGGGTAGACAATGTCTACCGCTTTTGTAATTTTATCTCCTGTACCTAGAACAACACCCTCCATAAAATAATAATGAATAATTATTCATAAAATAATTTTTATTTTTCATTATTTTCAATAATGAAAAATTATTCATAAAATAATTTTTAATGAATAAATGGATTAAATGATTTTATAAATTCAATCTAATTAACTTTCACAATTGACCTCTGAGACAGAAACTGAGGTTCTGAGAACTTATTTATTTATGTATTTTTTTTTTTTTGACAAGACACAGATCTCATGAGGGTTAAAGCTATGATAACAACTCTAACCGTGATGATTTTTCTTAAATAATTGTACCCCTAATTGAGATACATATTTTTAATCAGTTTAAATGGAGAATTTGGCACCTTAACGGAGGAAGCTGTGATACTGTATAGTATGTGTAACCTGAGTTTTTTTAAGTTTTCTGATTTTCTGGGGTAACTCTCTTCTTAAATATCCAAAAAATAAGACAAATAAACAAGCCTAAGCTCAAATCCAGCATTCTAGGTGAGGGCAGGAATAAATATAATAATAATAACAATAATATTAATAACAGCTAACACATGTATATGTATTGTCTGGTGCCAAGCAGTGTCCTAAGGACTGTGTGTGCTTAGATACTCATGCAACTTAAATCTAGCCCCTCTCAAATATTTTCAAAGCCTTCATGAAAAGTGTCAATGTATCTTATTTGCCACTTGCCAGCTTTTATTCTGAATAGCTGTGCTAGGTTTTTCCTCTATTCACTCTCTCCTCCCCAACATCTTGCCACATATTCCTCCAGCGATTTCCATATGCTTTGCTCTAAAGCAGCTATGTATCTTCCATGTTCATTTCTTCACAATATATAACAAAAGGTTATGTGGATTTCACAAAGGATCTAGAATACTTGGAGGACAACTAGAAGAAAAGAAAGGAAAGGAAAGGAAAGGAAATGGAAAAAGAAGAAAACTTAAACTGATTAGCTATCATTGCTCCAAACTCCATTAGCTAAAATAAGTAATTAAGAGTTCTTACCTTGTGCTCTCTCTTCTTTGCTGCAGAGAACAACTTTTATTCATTTCAATTTTGGGGGTTTAATTTGCAGGTGATACTTGAAACTAGAACTTAAAACGAATGATTGTATAAGCATTACGACTGATTATTTGTTTATTTCTTGTTACCAGTTAAAGACAGGAGAATGCATGCAGGGTGTGGACCTTGCCTTGTCTGTTGAATTCCATAAGAAATTCCAGTCTTGTAGAGGAAAGTGTTGCTTAGGATTTAGAGGAAAAAATCAATTGTATGGATTGGGACATCTTGTTAGGTGGTGTATAGCCAGCACATAGTTAACCCAGAGATCTTAGTTAGGTCTTTGGAAGAAGACTGAGAAGCGTTTACACTTGTTAGTATATCACATATCATTCACGAGTTGTACTAAATTGAAGAAGGTTAGCCATGCAAGTACAAGCATGAGCAACTTGAATCAAGTGTTTTGAAAAAAAAAAATTGAATGGTTTGTGTCCTCTTGCTCCTTTATTACTCATCCAAAAAATTTATTGATTCAATTTGCAAACTAGAGATTATTGCTAGCTCACTCTTCCAAAAGAAGCTGTCATCTTAACACAAATATACACGTCTTCAAACTATTTTGCTTCACAGCTTACATCATTCCATGCCACTTCTTGAACCTATAAATAAACATCACCCTAGGAGCAGCAATGTATTTTGGAGCAATTAAAGGGCACTGATAGCTCGTACTGACGTGGAAAACTTTGTGAAACTTATGAAGACCTGGAATTTTAGTCTGCATAGATATATTCAATGGTGATAAAGTGAGTTAGCTGTTAAAAAAAGGCAAATCAGCTTTAGAGAAATTCAGGTGACTTAGGTAAATCTGATGAAACTTTAATCCAAAGCCATAAAACAAAGATTATTTAAAATTTACATTGACTAACAAATTATAATGTATTTAATAATCTTTAACTTGTGGTGAAAACAAAGTTTTCACACATAAAACATAAAAGAAATTCTGAGGAGATTCATAACTGTTTAGACTTCTTAAATTCTTCACAAAAACAGCCCTATTTAACTATTCTTTACCACAAGGGCAGTAACTGGACTGATATATGATCCAAGTCATCTTCTGCACAGATAGGTTCCAAAAAGTATTTGTGGATTTATGTTTGAGGAAAGTGTGTCATTTTTTATGGCATTAAAACTTCAGGTAAAGTTAGACTTCAGACATATAAAAAAATAAAACTTCAAAGTAATTTTTTGGAAGATGATGGAATTAAAGTAAGATGTTTACTGGTAATAGCACTAAATAAGTAGTTTCTGAAAAACTAAACTAGTTACTATGTCAGTTGGAAATATGCAGCCTTCTAATGAAATTTGATTTATTTATTCATTTGATTTATTATATTCAATTATTTACAAGTTTGCTCTTACAATTTTTTTTCCAATAATTCAATAATACCTAGTCTTTTTCTCAAATATAGGTTAAGTGTTCAGCTTAGATTTAATTCATTTCCAAATCTTCTATATTTAGGGCAGAGGTCTTTTTGTAATCATATAGCCTAGACTTCCAAAAGAAGTTGGAATCAAGAATATTGTCATTTTAAAAGATTAATTCAGGGCTTACCTGGTGGCGCAGTGGTTGAGAGTCCGCCTGCCGATGCAGGGAACGCGGGTTCGTGCTCCGGCCCGGGAAGATCCCACATGCTGCGGAGCGGCTGGGCCCGTGAGCCATGGCCGCTGAGCCTGCGCGTCCGGAGCCTTTGCTCCGCAACGGGAGAGGCCACAACAGTGAGAGGCCCGCGTACTGGAAAAAAAAAAAAAAAAGATTAATTCAGATTTATTCTTACAGATCTTTGAGGCCCTGATATTTACTTTTTTATCCATTCATTTATTCATTCAAAAATCTTAGGAAGTGTGTACTAGATTAAGCCTCCAAGTTTCTTTTTGTGAGAGATCGAAGACCTGGAAATCCCTACCTTAAAGGAATTTATTTAAATCAAGAAATATGGTGTGGATGGAATAATGTAGCTGAATTCTTTAATGAAGTATGAGATTGTGATATGATCAAATTAATACTTAGTGGAAAGGAAATGAAATACATTTAAGATGCTAAAATTTGTATGTACCCAAAATATTAGAACTATTGAAGTTTGCCAGTTGAGTATTTCAAACTAAGTTAACCTCAGCTGAAAGAAACATAAACCTCTAAATAAAAGCCATTTTGCATGTAATTTTGCATCATTAAAATTGTAGAATTTGTAAGTTTTTATATTTATGTATCTATTTAAACAAAAACCTCATTCTGTATTCTTAGGGTAAAAGTGTTTAAGTCAAAATATTTCCTTCAGGAATTTTGATTTATGTCTTCTAAAGATATAACCAAAATTCAAGAATACAAAAAATGTGTCCCCATTTTCTTTGATCAGGTAATAAAAATAGTATTCCACTTTGTACATGTTAAATACACCAAATAAAAAAGAGGTATGTTGTTCAGTCTGTATGCTATCGATTAGTTTGTCTGTCTCTACATTGTTAAAATTTACTTATTTATTACCAATTTTTTACTTAATTTTGTGATAAACCTTCTCTCAGCTTTATATGCATTAATGACTTAAAGATCATCAGTGTGGTTCTTGGCCTAATAAGTGAAAATCAGTAACTAATAAAACATACCATATCAATCAATTCCATTTGTTTTCTTTCTGAAAATATCAGAATAAAAAGACATGGTTTCAATATTCTTGTAAGGAGATATATTCTTCTCTGTTAAGGAGTTATTGAGTTAAAAAGCATATTGACACAGAATCTAGGTATCTCGGGAATGAAATTTTTGTATAAGGGAAAGAGAACTAACCTTGGTATTAGAACAGATCTAACTGCATAATTTTGTTCAGCCATTCCCAGCTGCACAGGTCAGGGACAATTATACCTCTCTTAGAACCTTAGCTTCACCCATGGTACTTTGTTTCCAAGTTCAGAAATTAACTTTGTCTTTAGCAGTCAAGAGACCAAGAAGTTACAGTCTAAATAGGAGGAAGGTAAAAGGGAGACTGGAAGTCCTTTGTAGCAAGACTCAAAGTCAGAGATAATTTAGTCTGCATAGTGGCACACCACTGCAGTGATTGTCAATTCCCCCCATGATCTTGCACGGGACTTAGAGTTCCTGGAGACTTCTTATGCGTTGCCCACCTACAGCGTGAGATTAAAGAACCTCTACTTTCCACCGAGGTTACATAAAATGGGAGTTTCCCAAAAGGGAAATGAGAGAGCTCCCAGGAAGAATGCAGCTTGGGGCTGAGTTTCCTCATCTATGAAATCAGGTTTGTAATACTTAGTTAAGAGCATTACCAATAATGGTGAAAGAAAACTCATTTAGTGCAGAATATAACATATAATATGGTTAAATCTGTACCAGTTAATGGAAAAATGGAGAGAATTTTAAATTTGATAGCAAATCGTCACTTTATGCAAGGAACGTGTAGAAGACCAAACATTTGATGAATAACATGTGCTAGAGTTTGGTCTTCTCTCTGGTGTGTAGGCTCTACTTTAAATCAAAGAATGATGCAGATCCAGGGAGATTTGCTTATCACAGAATAATATGCTAAATCTGAAGTTCTTGTGTCAAGCTATTTATTCATGAGGTTTTTTTCTTCCAAAGCTGACTTGAGTGCCTCCCTTCATCAAATGGAAAGGGAATGTCAAGAGCACATAAGGTCACCATTACAAAAAGAGATTCTACTGACATATACAAAGTCTTTTTGCTTGGCAATGGCAAAATATATAATCCTGTGACAGAGAAAGGAAATCTGCTTGTTTGTCTCAGAGCTTATATTTATATGGTCACGGCTTGAGTCTGAAGTTGTTCCTTGAGCTCATTTGAAATCTCAAGTAGGAATAAATGTCACCCAGTGCTGAAATATTGTAAAATTAATTCAGTTTAGTGTTTGTTTACAAATATGACAGGCAGGAAACTTGCATACCTTCTCTAAAGAATTCTCAAAGAAATAGTTATTTTAACAATAATGTATTACCATTTTTAAAATTACTATAATGGGGGGTAGTATATAGTAAGATGTTCAGAGAATTTTTTATGGATTATCTAACTGAAAGTCTTCAGGTTAAATCTCAAAAAAATGCATTGGGAATCTTTATTCTATTCTAGTAAGAATATGCTCTTTTTAAAGATTACTCTTTTATATGATTATTTGGTCATTCATTGTTTCTATGTTTCCCAAAATCTTTTATTAGTAATTTTCTAACTCATTTTCCAGATTACCGCATAATGGAAATCCATGGAAACTGTTGAGTAATGTCTTGATTTTAGGATATGTTAAGAGTCATTTGTATTGATAAGTGTGGAGCTAACATTTAGTTTAGAATTTTTGTTAATATTCCTTCTCTCTGTTGTACATTTGCCCTTGTAGCATCAACAGAGTTTGAACCAAATGATAGTGATTTGACACTTCAGTAGAGGTTGTGCAGATATAAAGCTGGCAAATAAATTAACTAGGAATAAGTATCTAGGGGCATAATTTATCTAAGAATGTTCTTAATAAGTTAAATAGGAAAGTAAATGTTTGAATCTGTTGAGAGAAAAAGAAAACAATAAAATAGTTGCATGGACTTATATATACCACCAAATGTAGAATAGATAGCTAGTGGGAAGCAGCTGCATAGCACAGGGAGATCACCTCTGTGCTTGACCACCTAGAGGGGTGGGATAGGGATGGTGGGAGGAAGATGCAAGAGGGAGGAGATATGGGGATATATGTATATGTATAGCTGATTCACTTTGTTATAAAGCAGAAACTAACACACCATTGTAAACAATTATACACCAATAAAATTGTTAAAAAAAAAAAAAAGACAAAGACCCAACCTGAAAGCCATCGTGGAACAATTTGAGTGATAAAATAAATAATGATAGAATTAGATTATAAACCATAGAGTAAAACAAATATCTATGACTCAACACTGATACAAACAAATTACTGAATAGACAAATATGGAGAAGGGACAGTTCTCCCTTATAGAAGAATTCCAATCAATAAGTGTAGAAGGAAATGAGAAAAATATAAAATTGCCATCAGGTGAACACAACTATAATAATTATTACAAGCAAGAACTACCAAAGGATGCTGCAATGAGTGGACAAAAATATGAGAACAGGATTTCTGCACAGTTTCAAAGAATCTCCCCCAAGATATCCAGTAATTACAAAGAGAAACAGTAACTTTACAAGTAGAGAAATTTAACAGACATGACCTTAATGAGAGTCAACATCACCTCTAATAGGATATACTGACACCCAGCATCCTGTGATGTGACGCGCTGAGTAGGACTCAGCATCACTTCTCTAGTATTCCTGCCAAAAATGTACATCCTCAGTCTAACTATGGGAAAACATCAGACAAACCAAAGTTGAGAGACATTCTACAAAATAACTGACCACACTCATCACAAGCATGAAGGTGATGGAAGATGAGAAAAGACTATCACAGGTCAGAAGAGGCTAGGGAGACACATGCTAAACGCTGTGTCTGATCCTGGATTGAATCTTGAAAGAGGTAAAGGATATTACAGGAAAAACCAGTGAGATTCAAATAAGGTCTGTAGTTTAATTAACAGTATTGTACCAATGTTAATTTTCCTCGTTTTGATCATTGTACTCTGGTTACGTAAGCTGTTAACATTAGGAAAAGCTGAGGGAAAAGTATACTTGAGCTCTCTGTACTATTTGTGCAAATTTTCTGTAAGTCTAAAGTTACTCCAACATTTTAAAAAATTTGGGACTTCCTTGGTGGTCCAGTGATTAAGACTCCACACTTCTACTGCAGGGGCACAGGTTCGATCCCTGGTCGGGGAACTAAAATTCCACATGCCGCACAGTGTGGCCAAAACTAACTAACTAAATAAGTAACTAAATAAATAAAATGTTTTAAAAAATTGAATAAAAACTTTAAGTAATGTGGTTTTGAGTTGTATATAATATAATATTATAAATTTAATATAAATTATAATTTATATATTTATAATTTATATATTCAGTTGACTATACATCTTTAAGATTTTGTGTATATATATATAATATATACACACTATATATATTATATATATAAATTTATATATTTATATATAAATTAAAGAAGTTTTGCCATTTGTATAAGACCAAATACCAATTAAGTACTGCAGCAGGAGAGAACAAGGAAATAAACTTTACTATCCTTCTATGGATACCCGAATTTCACGACTATTACTCCCATTATCTTTTCTTCTTTGAAGAGCTGTACTCATGTAAGAAAACTTTGACAGAAGATCACATCTAAAGTAAAAATTTTCAAATTTAAAATGTGATTGTAGGCTTTAAAATTTTTATTATTAGTTATGTGTAATTATGGTGTAGACTACTAAATAAGAAAAGCAGTTAGTGAAACAGTTTCTCTTTTGTTAAAAAGCTGCTAGTTATTCACACTTGTTGTAAACATTACTTGGTACTAATAGTCTCTTTTTCAAAATTTTTTTAAATACAATTTAAAATAGTTACACTCCATTTACAGCTATTACAAAATATTGGCTATATTCCCTCTGCTATACAATACATTCTTGCAGCCTATCTTATACCCAGGAGTTTGAATCTCCTACTCTCCCCTTCCTATATTGCCCCCTCTCCCTCTCCCCATTGGTAACCACTAGTTTGTTCTCTATATCTGTGAGTCTGCTACTTTTTTGTTATATTCACTGGTTTGCTGTATTTTTTAGATTCTACATATAAGTGGTATCATGCAATATTTGTCTTTCTCTGTCTCTGTGTTATTTCACTTAGCATAATGTCCTCCAAGTCCATCCATGTTTTGCAAATAGCAAAATTTTGTTCTTTTTTATGACTGAATAGTATTCCATTGTATATATATATATACCACATCTTCTTTATCCATTCATCTGTTGATGGTCAGTTAGGTTGATTCCATATCTTGGCAATTGTAAATAATGCTGCTATGAACATTGGGGTGCATGTATCTTTTTGAATTAGTGTTTTTATTTTGTCAGATGCTTTGTAATGTATATATTTATATTTTATATATTTATATATAAACTATTTTTATAAATATATAATTTATATATTTATTTTAAATACTTATATTTATATATACAATCTAGAAGTAATTGAGGTATATTAAGAACCAGAAAATCTAAAAGTGTGACATATTTTGTTTATTCTTTCTAATTCATATTGGTTTTAAATGATACTGAGATAAATCAATTTAAGTCAGTATCCTTAGCTCAGAGAAGAATCATCAGTTTAATCAGATAATCAAGCTATCAGTTAAATCACTCAGCATTTATTAAATATTGTATATACAAAAAATGTGCATCTAATTAATTTATATTCTATAGAACTGAATGAAATATTCTATATTTTGAAGATAAGTTAAAGCTACAGCAATGTAAAATAAATTGTGTTGTTACTTAGAAAATAATTCATTTTGTAATTAACATATAGCAGTTTCAGGGTTACTATTGGAGGTTAGGCTTTATCAGAGAAATACACAAAAGTAAATTCTCAAGTTTCTTCTTAGAGAAAGGGAAATGCAATTAGGTACCTAGACTACTTCTGCAAAGTCAAAATACTACAGTCTAGGGAAGCTATTATCTTGATAATATTTATGAGAAACACTGTCCACTTTCAATTTACTTAAATTATCCAGGTAAAGTATGGAAGAATCTTTATATGTCTATCAGTATGCTGACACACATGAGACTTCTGACTTCAGATGTACCAAAACAAAAATGAGCAGTTATAATAAATATCCTTCCCTGTTGAATAAGACAGAGCAGTCAAGTGCATTGCCAGTGTGAGATGCATCAAACATGAAAAGTGCCAAAATGTCAGGAAAGGAAAACAAACAAGCACAAGAGCATGAATCAAGGTGATAACAGTAAGTAGCAGGGAGGTTTCCCCAAGTGCTAAAGAACAATTCGGCCTCTGCTGAGGAAAATTCTCAGAGTGATAGCTTATGTGAACCCAGATTTCTATGAAACTGTAGTTCCAAGAGTTTCTCTTCCCATGACCCTTTGACTCCTTATGTCAATTCTTAATAAGGTAAATAATAGCAAGCGTTTTATCTACGGTAAGCTAATACTTTCATGCATCATTTAAATTCATATGAAACACTGTGTTATACATATTATTATTATACTTAGTTTACAGTTGAGGAAACTGAAACTTAGGCTTAGTAACTTGTCCACAGTCCCCTAATAGTTAAGTTGTAGAGATAGAATTCAAACCCGGATACAAATAGCTTCAGAGCTTTTGCCCTAATACACCCTGTTATGTTTCCTTTTTTCACAAAGGAAAAGTTCCTTTTCCTTCTCAGTTCCAAGTACAACTCACTTAAACTATTATAATAAGGAAGGCTCTTAGACTGTAGAATGAGATTCTCTCCTGATGAATCTTTATTTGCAAATATTTTGTGTACTTTCTGTGAAAATTATACAAATTTAAAATCAGAAGCTCAAGGTTTATACCTCTAACATTTACTAACTACTGCTTAGGGCAAGTTTCTTGGTTTTCTGAAGCCGCGATTTCTACAATATAAAAATAACACTCGTCTTAAAAGATAGTATTCAAAAGTAATATTAAATGAAATGGAGTATGAAGAATCTTCATAAACCTATAAATTATTTGATATGAGCTATCAAGTAGAGCTTAGTCCTGACCACTTGGATCTCTCTCCATATACAAGGTGAAAAGAGAAATTGACTCAGTATAGTCTAAAAGAAGACAAAATACCTCGCCTTGTATGTGCTATGATTTCAGGAAAGTCCTTAACAGCTTATCACTTTAAAAATAGGAAAAAAAAAAAAAACCCTCCAACGAGATAAGTCATACTTATAAATCCATCACACATCTTAAAATATTTGGCGCAAGACAAGTGAAACACAGTTCCTCAATATAGTTAATACCAAACTTACATTTCCCTGATCTATAATGATACCGAGTAGCTGTCATATCGTCATTGGCATTTTGCCTATCTTCTTTTGTAAAGTGTCTGTTCAAGTGTGTTGCACCCTTGTTTTTTGGTTTTTTTTTTTGCGGTACGCGGGCCTCTCACCACTGCGGCCTCTCCCGTTGCGGAGCACAGACTCCAGACGCGCAGTACCAGTGGCCATGGCTCACGGGCCCAGCCGCTCCGCGGCACATGGGATCCTCCCAGACGGGGCACGAACCCGTGTCCCCTGCATCGGCAGGCGGACTCTCAACCACTGAGCCACCAGGGAAGCCCTCCCTTGAATTTTTAGTACCAAAATAGTAGCTCTTGATAGCAAAATGTCTTGATTGATTTTCATTTTAGTAGTTTATGCCCACCATGGTGTGAGATACCTCACTTCCTAGAAGCATGTTGATGAAAGAAAGAAAAGACCCATTATTCAGATGGTAAAATAGAGAGTCAAAGAAAAATGTAGGCATCTATCTCAACATTTTCTTCTTTCCCCTACTCTTAAATTGAGTTTTACTTTCTACCTTCACCCTATTTTTCTACAAATTATTTCTTAGCAACTCTCAGAGTTATAATTCATACAACAAAGTAAACTATTGTTGTTTTTCCATTTCCTTTTCTGATTTCTATTTTTCAGCTCAAATGGAAGTCCATTGGATTTGTCCACAATAATGCCCTTTTGAATTTCCAATCAAACATTTTTATTACATGCTTTTTTCTCCAAACATATCATTCTGGGTTTCCTACCTTGGCTTCCATCAGTAACTTAGACTCTAGAACTCAATCAACTTTCATTTTCTTCATGCCATTATTTATTGGGTATGAGGTTCTACAATTGCTAAAGTTTTTCTTTTATATCTATTCCTTCCTTTCCACTTTGTTACCATGACTTTTTTTCCAGATCCTTGTAACATTATCTTGGACTCTGATTTTTCCCTAATCTATTGCCTTGCTTCTGGAATGTATTTATTATTCTCTCATATTACATGTTTCTATGCAATTAAGTTCCAAGTCACTATTATAATTACATTTTACTTTCTGAAAAACATTAAATGCCAATAGCAAGGGACAGCAAAATTTTTCTTTAGAGCGCCTGATGGTAAATACTTTAAGTTTTGCAGTATGTAATCTGGTCTCCATTACAGCTGCTCAAATCTGCAATTGTGATGCAAAAGCAGTCATAGACAATATCTAAATTAGTGGGCTTGCATATATTCCAATAAGATTTTTTCACAAAATCAAGAAAGATGGATTTGATCTGTCAGCAAGTGTGCTGACCGCTGCTTGGCATTACTGTAAAAAATTTTTTTTCCACCAAACTATCCTAAAGTAACTTGTTATGGTCTAGACACTTTTCTTGAAATCTCATGTTATATTTTCATATTTAATATATGTTTAAATGCACATTGCATTTCTTTCCAATATATATTTAAAGTTAATTATGATATAGAAAAATATTAATTGAAGCTTATGTGAAATATATAACATTTGGGTCCTTTTATACCCAATAAATTCAGGGATACAGGTATTCCATTTTAAGAAACATTAGCCTGCAGATTACATCTTGACTTTTTAATCCTGTCTTTCAGTAATATTCATGCTCTTCCTACACTCTTCTAAATACTTCCCTTTCAATCGTAGTTTGCTGATCTGACCTTCAGGTACTCTCTTTTCTCTGTCTGGATCATTGTCATAATCACCTTTACATTGTTTTTTAAGTGTGCTTTGGATGCTTTCTTGTACAAACCCTCTTTGATTCACCCAACCAGAGGTAGATTCATCCACCTCTGAAATCCTATGGACTTTACTTGTATTTCTCTTTTAACATATTATGCAGTAGTCAGTTATTGACATATATTGTTTGTTTGATTAGACTGTGTGATCCTAAGAAGGGCAGGATTTAAGCTCCACAGTGCCTTGTGAAGATTAAGGGGTTCCTAATTGCTTATTTTATGAGGGAAGAAAATAAGGTTTGCTCTGAGAGAAGTGATATCAGCACTGTGGATGCCCTTCCTACCAATAGTGGGATTATCAAGAGGAAAGCCTATTTCTATAGACTCTTTCCTTATTCCTCTTCTTACTTAATCAACATTTATAAAATATCCATAGGATATTAGGCATTATTCTAAACATTAGATTTAATAGGTATGAACAGACTGATGAGGTCTCTATTTTCATAGATGACATTGTGGTGACTGGGTCTTGGTATGGAAGTGAAAATTATACATATATACATAACATCCAGCATTTATATGTATTATAATGAGAAATAATTGATGTTATGCTATAGATAGTGACTAGCTGGGTATCTACTGTTAGATACTGTGTGGGTATCTTATCTGAGGAAAAGACCTGTAAAATAAGGAGGAATGAGATATTCAACATTTTGAAATAAGACGATTCTAAGAAAAGGAAACTGGTGAAAATAAGCATGATACGTTTGAAGGAAAGAAAGAAGACTAGTGTATGTGAAGGTGAGATATACATATGTATGTATGTGTATATATATGTATATATATATTTTTTTTTTTCCTGTAAAGGAAGTGATGCTACTGCGCTTTCAGCATCACAGACAGAATGTGCAAAATAGACAATACAGTAATAAGCATGGAACAGTAGTACAGTAAAACATCAAGTTAACAGAGAAGAGGAAGCAACTTTTTCCTCTCTTTAGGTGGCAGGTACACAACACTAGGAAGAACCCTAGGGATAGCCTTGATATGGGAGTACTTGGATTTAGCTGTAGGGAGAAGTGTGATGCAGACCTGGATATAGGAAGAGACAATATTGTGGGCACATAGTTATATAAAAGGGGCATTATCTTTGAATAAGCACTATAGATTGTCAGTATCATAGGTTAGTTCAAGGTTAGGGCACTCAAGAAAGCTCTTTTATGTAGTATACAGCCAGGGAAAAATTCCTTCAAATCTTCCATAGAACCAATTCAGCTCCACTAAGAACAAGAGGAACTGCTTTTTTTTTTTTTTTTTTTTCCCGCTTCAACTGTAATGTTGACAATTTAAGGTGATTCTAAAGCTATCAAAGCTCCCTGTTGGTGCTCAACACACATCAAATAATAATGAGAGGAAGCTTGAAGGTGACATCCTTTTAATCCAGTTTACAGAGACAAGTTTGTTCTTGCAATAGCACACCATGAAACTTTAATAATTTAATAACTTTGTAAAGAAATAATTTACTTATCTCTAGAGTTCTATCTTTCTCTTTTCCTGACATCTCCTGAGGGACTTTCAGAAAATGTATCCCTATTTTAAAGTTAAAACATGTTCCAAGATGATCCTGTGCAGAGAGTAGTAAGGGTGTTTGCTATGATTATCTCCAGAAGGGAATAGAAGTGTGGGGTTCGTGGTAACCTTTCTTGTCTCAGGAATATGTGCATTTCTTGCTGCCTTTAAGGTCGGCCCAAGAAATAAGGGCAATGATAAATTTTACTGTTATGAGTAAATGGATCAAATGGGAAGAGGATTATTATAAATAACTCCTACAAGAAAGCAGATTTTGTCAGTCTTACAGCTTCAACCCGTCTAGAATTCGTAAGACTGGATGATCTTGCTGCTGAAGGATGTGCTTTTCTAGCCACAGTGGTCTCTACATACACGAGGTGGTAGAGTAAATAAATCTTTCTGAGTATTTGCTCATGAAGGAAAGAAGAGACAAATTGAATATCATACAGATAAAAGGCTGCATACTAAAGATTTTGCTATATTAATATAAAACCATGGAAGCGCAAATCTATGGTTGAGAAGAGATTTCTCTATTTCCCATAAAAGGAAACTAAGGCCCTGGCTTGGTTCCATGGAACTCCAATGACAAGATATATCGTTCCAGGTATATAAATAAATACACACATATGTATATTATCTATTACTATGTATAAAGATATAGAAAGATTTAGTATTTTATAGTAATAGCAATAAAATAAATGGAGGAAATCTTAGTCTACTGTGTTTTTTTTTCTAGTATACGTTTATTATTTTTAAAGTGATGGACACTGTATTAGATGCCCCAAAACAACCAAGATGTCTAAAAACTGGTTTCTGCCCTCAGGGGTTTCATAGTTTACAAAACAGAAAGGTTTGGTAAAACTATATTGTAGAATAAAATGGACTTAATGAATCTCTGAAGAAATTGCCCCAGAAAAACAAATAAACCTGTAGGCAACTGGACCTACATTTTTTGTTTGTTTGTTTTTATGGTTATTGCTTTTTGCGTCCTAAGAAATTTTTGTCTAAAATGTCACAAGGATTTTCTCCTATATTCTCTTCCAGAAGTTGTATAGTTTAGCTGTTAATTTTAGGTATATGATCTATTTCATTTGTATAATATATAAATTCTTATAGCACTGAACAAAAAATACCCAAACTCCACAACTTCTAAAACAAAGACCAAACCCTAAAGGATAACTTTTTTAAGAAGTAGCACTCCTATATCTTAGTGTGTCACAGGTGTAAAGCTTTTTAAATTAAATGTTAATAAATTTTTCAATACTTAAATATATATATATATATATACATATATATCATATATAGAGATAGAGAAAAGAAAAGGTCAAGATATTTTTATGTATGGATATCCAATCATTTCAACACTTTTTTTTTTTAACATTGTTATTGGAGTATAGTTGCTTTACAATGGTGTGTTAGTTTCTGCTGTATAACAAAGTGAATCAGCTATACATATACATATATCTCCATATCTTCTTCTTCTTGTGTCTCCCTCCCACCCTCCCTATCCCATCCCTCTAGGTGGACACAAAGCACCAAGCTGATCTCCCTGTGCTATGCAGCTGCTTCCCACTAGCTATCTATTTTACATTTGGTAGTATATATATGTCCATGCCACTCTCGTCCTAGCTTATCCTTCCCCCTCCCCATGTCCTCAAGTCAATTCTCTATGTCTGTGTCTTTATTCCTGTGCTGCCCCTAGGTTCTTCAGAACCATTTTTTTTTTTTTTAGATGCCATATATATGTGTTAGCATACAGTATTTGTTTTTCTCTTTCTGACTTACTTCACTCTGTATGATAGACTCTAGGTCCATCCACCTCACTACAAATAACTCAATTTCGTTTCTTTTTATGGCTGAGTAATATTCCATTGTATATATGTGCCACATCTTCTTTGTCCGTTCATCTGTTGATGGACACTTAGGTTGCTTACACGTCCTGGCTATTGTAAATAGAGCTGCAATGAACATTGTCAACACCATTTTATAAAAGGATTACATTTTTCCCTTGAATTATCTTGGCATCTTTTGCAAAACTCTATTAACTATGTAGGGAATTCACAATTTCTTTATACTTCTCTATGTGGGGATATGTAGTCTCCTCCAGGAAGATACACAAGTCTCTATTTTATTTACCTGCTTATGGTCTGGATGGTATCTTTCTCATTTTTGATACGTGATAAAGAATTTTATACCTGAGACTTGCAAAGAGGTTTTATACCTAAGCAATGGAAGTTTGAGTATTTATTTGGTCCAGTGGGGAGAAGGTGGGGGACAGAGCAGATAATTATTGGCATTTGTTTTAATGATTGAGTCTGTCACTATGATATTGTGGATTTCAATGACTAAAAGACTTTAAATTATGTTTGATCACTCAGCAAATCTGTCACTTGTTCATTGCCATGGGGGGCTGATAATTCTGGGTGGCCATCTGGCCCTTATTTCCAATGCCAGGAAGCAGGAACTTGGCTGAGCTGAAGCTAAGAGCATTTTAGTTATAGTAGAAGGAAAACTGGATGTTCCCTTCTCAGTTTGAAGCCATGAATTATACAGTTTCACTTCAGAACTCTGACTGGGAAAATGTTTCATCATTTCATGTCAACTTTGACTTCTCAACTGAGATACTTAAAGCGCTTAGAGCTTATACAGTGAAAGGCAAACTGAATAGCGGTCTGATGTTCTTTTGTCTTTCTTCCCTAAATTTTTAAAAGTCAGTATTTCAAAAGTTGCATATGCATTATATAAATTTCTCATTTGAATGCAAATGAAAATAAGCTCTATTATATCTAGAGGCATTATCCTGGTATCAGTCTTATTAAGATCTTATTTAAAAAAAAAAAAATCCCACAGAAGAGTTCTGTGATTCTAGGTCAACTCAATTGTAATTTGATCCAAAAGTATTAGTCAAGTCCTAATGGTTCTACTGAAAATTTGGATACTCTAGCCCTTTACTTTAATACTATAGCAGCCTAGTATTAAAGACGTCAAGATCATTAGCTTGGAAATTAATTGGAATGCATACGCTTAGTGGCTGTCACAAAACTCAAGGCCATCTTTGCAGTAATGGGACTGTATCGGTTTTTCTACAGTGGATTTTCCAGTGCTCTTTGAGAAGAACTTAGATCCTTAGGTATCATCCTCTGTTCAGAAAACTTAAGTGTTCCACACCGTCAATGAAGTAAAATCTGAACTTTGAGTTTGTCACTTAGATCCATTTATGACTGGCTTCATCATCTCACCTAACCATCTTATTCTCCAAGCCCAAGCTTTACACATTTCACATACTGAAAATCTTAAACAATGTACTGGGATTCTATTGCAGGCCAGCTCATTTCCTTAATTCAGTATCATCCTATGTCTAGTAATACTTTTCCTGCATTGGGTTTATGCGACTAGATCTTAAAAGACCAAATGTTATGGCTAACCAAATGGATACTGACCCCAAAATTATTAAGTTCATTTGTTTCAATAGCAAATGATCTATCTCAGTAGTTCACTTTTCTTATAGTATTTATTTTATTCAGCCTCAGCATTTTCATGTGGATATATATGTAATTTTTATCTGGATTTTTTGAGAGCATGATCCATAACTCAGTTATGAATCAGTACCCATCTCAGGACAGATCACAATACAAATATCAGGGTCTTGGATATAGTAGGTACCTACTGCAAGTTTAGTAGAATGCTGAAAAAAGATTATTGATAATTTTCCAACTTGAAAGATCCACACTAGAAATGTTCTATGTACTGCTTCAAACCTAGCTCTTAAATCTTTCTAATTCTAGCCATCAATCATTTCTGAAACTGACAGCCTCCCATTTTAATAACTCAATATTAAGTTCCTCTAAATGAAGTGTATGCATTAATTAGCAACTGATATGTATAACATCTGGCATGGCTTTGTAAGCGATTCAATTTACTGTTAAGGTTCAACACTCTAGAGTCTTAGTACAATAAAAATTCCTCTTGTAAAACACTTCACTGGGTCATGGTTGATAACATAACATTTCCAATCCAGCTCACTCTATCCAAGTGCTCCTTTCCCAGAAATATGTAAAGCTAAACATATGTTATCCTCCCTTTCCAAGCACCAGTGTTAGAGTCAAACACAACTTTATAGATATATTTCAGGTGGCATTTCTATATTGCCTTTTGAAAAAGGGATATCTCATAGGAATCCAAGATCTTGTTTTTTCTCTTGCTATGGACAGACACTCGGCAATTATTCATTCAATAGCAGAGAGGATTGGTGGCATGACAAGTGCCAATTATTGTCAAGGTTATCCATGCGCAGGAGGTTTCAGTAATTGAAATGGAGAGTTTAATTTTAATTGTTTGAACCATTATTTGCAGCATATACATTGTAGGCTATGAGGTTTGTGTACAAGTATTCTTGGAATCAGTTATCATCAGAGCATTGAGTGTTGAACACTCTGAAAAACAATTAGAATGGTGGTGGTAGTTTAAATATGTTGTTCTTTAGAATATTTGAAGGGAAGTTTTTATTGTACATAATGTATCATAAAATATGAAAAACACACAGAAATTCCAGTATCTGAGAATATTCATAAGTGACAGACATAAAGCCTCTTGTTTAGAGTGTAAAAAAAAAATAAACCCTTCTCTTTGGAGATAAGAAAACCTGATTTTTGCATGACCTTTTATAATTTTTTAAACAATAAATAATTAAATAAGGAATCATAGATATTTACAACCCCAAACCTTTTAATATTCAATCAAAAGTATTTTTCATGTGAAGAGGGGGAGGACTAGCTAGAGGGTGGTAGTGTTTGTAGTGAAGTACAAAGCAAATAATATGGTTTTTGTAATCAACGATAGAGTAAGTCAAACTGATCCCTGAACTTCATTTGCAGCCCCCAAGACATGCACACCAATGTACTGAAAAGAACGAAAGAGTCAATGGATTTTCAAGGCAAGTGTTTGCTTATTTATTTATTACAAGATCTATAGCCCCTGGATCAAGAGTTATTGACAAAATTCCAGAATTTACAAATAACCTCATGGGTGACAAAATCAAAGTTGTAAAGAGATTGCTTCTGTTATTTATATGCAGCTGACAATTAGTATATTAATTGATATTATTGCTTACTGGATGACTGACTCTACAATCCATAGAGCTTCTATTTTGCTCAAACTAATATAAACATTGTACTGGTTAACTTAGACCAAAAATATTAATTCTCCCCCAGCCACATAATTCTCATTCATGACATTCTTATATAAAGGTATTACATGGCATATTATTACCTAAAATGGGACAATTTGGATAGCGTTGCTCTGGTTTCTGGTAAAAAGTCACTTTGAGTCATGATGGAAAGAATAACTAAGGGAACTTGAGTTAAAAAGTCAAAAGTGCCTAATTATGTAACTGAGAAATGTACACAATCAAGAAGAACTGAGAAAATAGTGTATAACTTTTATATACATTTGACCCTTGAACAACAAGGGATTGAACTGCATGGGTCCACTTGTACCTGGATATTTTTCAATAAACACATTCTATTACAGTACTACATAATCTGAGATTGGTTGAATCAGAGGATATGAAACCATAGATACAGAGGGCCAACTATAAATTTATAAGTGGATTTTTGACTTTGAGGTGGTCTAACTCCTGTGTTTTTCAAGGATAAACTGTATATTTAAAATAGGTAGGGGCTTCCCTGGTGGCGCAGTGGTTGAGAGTCCGCCTGCCGATGCAGGAGACACGGGTGGGTGACCCGGTCAGGGAAGATCCCACAAGCCGCGGAGCAGCTGGGCCCGTGAGCCATGGCCGCTGAGTCTGTGCGTCTGGAGCCTGTGCTCCGCAACAGGAGAGGCCACAACAGTGAGAGGCCCGCGTACCACCAAAAAAAAAAAAGGTAGTGTGACTTACTTCTGAAGAGCTTACACATGAGAAGCTAGATAGAAACACAGTTGTCCCTTAGTATCCACTGGGTCTTGGTTTCAGGACCTTCTGCAGATTCAAAAATCCAAGGATCCTCAAGTCCCTTATATAAAATGGCGTATGTAGTATTTGCATATAATCTATGCACATTCTCCCATATACTTTAAATTATCTCTAGATTAGTTATAATACCTCATACAACGTAAGTGCTATGTAAATGGTTGCCAGTGTGTGGCAAATTCAAGTTCTGCTTTTGACACTTTCTGGAATTTTTTTCCGTATATTTTAGATCTGTGTTTGGTTGAATCTGTGAATGCAGAACCCATGGATATAGAGAGCTGGCGGTATATTTTAACAGACCGATTAGTTTTAATGTAAAATATATAAATTGTCATTCACACAATATTAATCTTTATTCTTTGGAAAAACATATAAATATATATATTTTGTACACTTTTTCAAATATTCGATAACAAAATGATTTCCTAACATTTATTTTGCATAAAGAGTTTTTTCTAAACTATTGACTTTTCTCTCACAGAGAATTTTCTGAAACTTTGATCCTTGGTTTTGAAGATAATATATACCTATGGATCTGAGAAAAACACTTTTTTATTGATACCTAATATTTACTTTATATTTGTGCAAAGCAGACTGATATTTACATTTTCATCCTCCGTTTGGTATTTTCTTCTGGCAATTGTTATACATAACTTCTTGCATTCTTTCGAATTTATCTGAGTAAAGACGTTTCCCAACTAGACTTAAAACTGTTATTTCCAGTCACTTCATCAGATACACATAATAATGCAAAGTGGTGCAGAGTATAATAAAAATATGTATAAAATATTTATCACTTATTGAGTGTATACTATGGGCAAGGTACAATATTAGATGTATATATTTTATGTTGGATTGTTTAATTCTTAAAAGAAAACATTGTGAAATGGATAATAACATCCCCATTCTTTTGACTGGAATGATCAACTGATGCTTAAATGTCTAAACAAATAGTAGGTGCTCAATAAATATTATTTGATATGTGAAATATATGAATGAAGGAATAGATATATAAATGAATGAAGAAATAAGCAAATAATGAACGAATGGATGAATATGTAAGCTTGTTCATAGTACCCACCTAGAATGAAGTGGAATTAGGATTTGGATCTAATCTGTGTGACTACAGAGATCTCAGATTTTCTTTAGAAGAGCTTATCCTATACTTACAGTTGCTTGAAACAGCAGAGACTCTTAATTAAATAAAATAAATACCGACAGATTCTTCAGTTCAAAATTAGCTCTATCACTGTGTGTTACCTTGAGTGAACAATTAATCTGCCCTGAGCTTTTCATGTCATGTGTGTAAGGCTAGCAGCTTTTTAAGAGAATTCAATGAAGTAATTTAAGTAAATTAGTCAAAAAGAATGATATTATTATGTTAATGACTTTGATATGGATTAAACTGTGTTCCAAATGGGACTATAAAAATACTGGATTAGCTGGTAAGAACCATACCCCCAACTTTAGCCCAAAAGAAGTCTTAAAATGTCCAAATTCTCTAGAAATGTACACTCCAGAATAACCTGACTATAAAGAGCAAGGGTTGTATTTGCATGGTTTATGGCTTTCTCCAGTAACACCAAGGACCACATGGGTGGAAAAAGCAAGACTTGTATTTTATGGCTTATTTTAGTAAACTAAATTAGAGCTACTGCCTAGGTGCTGATTTAGATTTCCAAGGGCTTTCTGTTTATTCTTTTATTTTCACTTTCTCCTCTCTTCTTCTTTCCTCTCCCCTTCTCTTCCCTCACCTTCCATCCCCTTGCCTCTTCAACCCTCTCCTTTCTTTTCTTGAATTCGCCAGCTCCAGTGATGGCCGTCTCTACTTTACTTTCTAAGTACCACATTGTTCTTCAGACCTCCCCACAATGAGGGGAACTATTTTTTTCTACAAAATTCCAAAATCTTAAATATTAACCTCTGGCCAAGGTCCTATACTGCACCACTCTTGTCCTGTCCCTTCACTTGGACCACTCTTCATTCTCAATAAAACTTCAGTTAATCTTTTCCAGTTGTTTCAAATCATTAGCTTCGCTCCCCTTTTACTTACCATTTTATCCAATCTGGGTCAAAGGTTCAAGAAATTTGACAACACTCTTATTCCTTCCTTCAAATCCTCAATTCCTTGACACTCTGCTGCTTTCTTCTTTCTACTCCTGGGTTCTGGTAATGCAGTTTTTATACTCCCTGATCTTAGGCACTGAGTGTTACTGAGGAAATTCACGCTATTATATTTCAGTAGGCTTCCATTATTGCTTGATTTTTTTTAAAAAATATTGTTCTAAAATGACTAGCACATTTCTCAGAGTGACTTGTCTAAGGTTACTCCTCTCGTTTAAACTCCCAACCTTTAAAATCCTGTCCATCTTCATTATTTTTGTTATACATGATATTTATTTCCTTACTTAATACACAAGACATGTATTCACTTTAAAAAACACTTCTCTACGTAAGATAATAGCTCCCATCACCCCCACAAACACATACTCTCATATAATGAGCTGGATTTAGGAATAAATAAAAAGAAGGACACACTTTCTTCTGATCTTTTATGTGCCAAAGCTGGGAGTTGTGTGGGCAGGATCCAATCGTGAGTAAGCAGTTCTTTCTTTCTAATGACTGAAATAGAAGGAAAACCCTGAAACCAACAAACAAATTAAAAAATACTGAGTCTAGACCACAAATGTGATCTGCAGTATAGCAGGTTGCTGAGACAGAGTTTGAACCTGGTCCTCCTTAGCTTTCTCTAGAACGAGAACTTTTACCATGTATCCAGAAAAGCCAATCCACCATTTAAGTGATAATTATATTTATTTCTAGCTGCGTCTTTTTTCAGGAAGGAAACTCAAAGACTGAGGGAGGAACATGGACATTTGTTGTTTTTCATTTCATTACAAATGTAAAAGTGTCAGCGTTAAAAGGCTGAGTTCCGTCACTCACTATGGTGGAGGAAATTAGCTGATTGAAATACTGAAACTGTTTAGGTTTTTTACTGATGGATCAGATCTAGAAAGTAAAGGATATTATGTCCGAAGGAAGACAAGAGCACACTGTCTAGTGAACTCTAAATTAAAGCAAATGATGCTAAGGGAAATATTGTCATGCGTGATTAAAGACTTGAATCTGAACTAGGATTAAATCTTGTGAATAGTAGTATAAGAAAAAGTATCTTGTAACCATGTTGAAGTTCCATGAGAGATGGCTTATATCAAGCAGAGCTTGAATGAATCCCAATTTGCCTAAGCCAGAAATTCTCTCACTCGCTGCCTTGATCAGGGCGGGGTCATCTGAAATTGTGCTAAAATAGTATTACAAAAATACATTTATATCTATGTCCTTGTACACAGTCTTTAATCTCCTTAGGATAAATATCTAGAAATTAGATAATTAGGTCAAGAGTTTGCAAAATTTAGACCAACTCCTTCATTTTTAATAGGATAACTTTCTTTTCCTCCTAGTTTATTTAGAAGCTAGAGACATCTGAGGTGAATTTCTTCTATCTTTCTACAGTGCATGTCAGGAACGGTGAAGTCTGTTATCATTTCCTGTTTTCAAGTTGACAAGTTAATCTGCCATAGTATCATGGATACTGACAGAAGACAAGACTCCTGAGTCAGAGAGAAAAGATTTTGTTACTCCCAGCAAGGCAGGAAGCCTGAGCTTGTGCTTACATTCGTTTCTTTTGGCTCCCAAGGCCCGTGGGATGAGGGGGAGAAACCCAGAGGGATGCTATATATACAGTGTGTTTTGGTATATATGTTCTACCACTGAAGGGCACCCAGCTTAGGAAATCCCAAGTTTTAAGGGAGCTGCTAGCAAATCTACCCAATATTTGCCTTAGAAAGAGACATTATCTTTATTATGCTGGTCAGAAAGCAAGTCTTCCCTCTACCTAAGAAAGAGTTAGCATGTCTATCTAATACTTTTGTTTTACAAACATCCTTGAAACAATAGTCCAGAACAAAAGCTCACATAAGACCTGCAGCTTAGAGTTGTCTCCAAACTGTCCATTTTGGGAACGATTTGCTACTTTATATTGCCAAGGGAATTTGACCATTTGAGATTAAATTCTGGGACCAACAGTTAATAGTGTATAATTGTGGTTAAGCTAAACTCATGTCAGAGTGTTTATTGCTTTTTTTTTTTCCCCTCATCTGCAAAATGGAGTAATCATAAAATCCAACTCACAGAGTTTTGGTGATAAAAATGAGAAAAGACTTGAAAGTGGTTTTGTAGTGTGCCACAATTGCAACTATATGTTAGGCATCAGTAATAATTATCAGTTGTTTTGTTTAAAACAGACAAAATAAGTCATTAGAAAAATAATAATTTAGAAAAAAATGGTTGTTTTGTTATATATATACGTATATATATGCATATATATATAGTTGCTGCCTTATTTCTCTGCAGGAGGGTCTCATTATTCCATTTTAAATACATACATTATTCCATGATTCTCTCACAATGTATTCTCAGACTATTGGGTAAGTTGAGCATATTTCTTTCCACTCACTGGTCTATTTCTGCACATATTGTTCACTTTGCCACTAACTAGGAAAATAATAATCATCTAACAATAATATATCTTTGCATTAAAGTTATCTTGTTAAATATCCTTGAATAATGAAGATGTTCTTTACCCTCTCCTCTCCTGCTTTGTACCTGGCACACAGTGGATCATCAATAAATATAAGGCACAAAAATAACTTAGGAAAGTAATTAAAGTCCAGAGTAGACTCAGATTTTATATATGTGTTGCTATATTTCAAAAGTAATAAGAACTAATATGATCTAAAATATACTAACTAGTCCTCATGTACCAGAATAGAAAAAAAATTTAATTCACTCAGAAAACTTAATATATTTTATCTTTCAAGCACTAATTTCTGTTGTGAATTTTATTTCCAGGAAAATCTTTGGAAACCAGATATTCAAAACTGGTTTCTCCTGTTGCCAGTAATCCTCGCCATTCTTTGGTTTGCAGCTGACTAACTCTCATCTCTGCCTCTGTGATCACATGATATTCTAGCCTGTACCTTCACATCATCTTCACATCATCTTCTTATAAGGACATATTACATATAACATATATGTATTACATATACATATAAGGACATATACATATTACATATGCATATAAGGACATACTCTGTATAACAGTCATATTGGAGTAAGGGCCCACCTTACTCCAGCATGAGTTCATCTTAACTTAAGTAATGTATATCTACAACAATTCTATTTCCAAATAAAGTCACATTCTGAGGTACTGGGAATTAGTAATCTAACATATCTTTTTGGAGGACACATCAACTCACAACAGGGGCAAATAGATGACAGGAATCATATAGTGAAGATTAGCTCTAAATCCCTTTTCAGCAGAAATTTTGGTTACCTTTCCAACCTCTGTTACATTTCTACACCATCCAGCCTTGATTGATAGGGTGGTGTCAACCACATTCCTCACCCAGGATCAGGTCCCTTTCGGTCTACTTGATCAGTAATCAGTGGCATCTGCATTATTATGGGAAACACCATATAGTGAGGCTTTATTGTCCTCAATAGTTTATCTTCAGCAGAGTGTGGGGAATAATTAGGGAAGGACAACTGATGAAGAATTACAACATAACCCTACATGTAGAAAAGAGGGAAAGCTGACTGTGACCCTTGAGTTCCCAGTATTCTCATTGGGCAACAAAATGAACTCTAATTCAGGAGTTTACTGGAATCTTTGCTTCTGTCTCTGAAGTCTTGGTCAGCCACAGCACCCAGAAACATTCTCTTTGCTGCTCAGCCTTTAATCGTTCCTAAGTAACAGTCAGAATTTATTCAGATGGCACGGTAGGCCTCTTGGATTTCTAGTTATTTTATTAAATCTGCAGTAACATAGTCCTCTATTTTTCACAACAAAATTGTTTTGGACCTGAAATCATGTGATAGTACTTATACCTTAATTTGCTTTGATCCATCATATTAAATTGTGCCTCTGTACCCTTTGGTATTAGGTGTGTCTCAAGTATTAGTAAACATTGTTCTCATTCCTAATTTTGAAAGGAATTCTAATATTTCACAAAAAATTACCATGTTTCCTGAGATAATCATAGCCATATTGTATAATCTAAATTTAGATTTCTTTTTTAGTTTGTTTAGTTTACTTATGTTTATTGCAATTACTTATGTGTTTTATACATTTGATTTATTTCTACTAGCCTAATTTGCACTAATTTTGTCCTATTTACTTGCTTTCTTTTGGATTAATTAATGGATCTCTTGTGTGTGTGCGTGTGTTTCTTTCCGTTCAAACTTTCGTGTCTTAAAACAACAAATATTTATTTACTCATAATTGTGTGGATTGGTAACTTGGGCTGAACCCAGCTCCATGTGGTATAACCTAGGCTCACTCAAATAAATTAAGTTTCTTTGTCATTTGGGACCAAAAGAAGTTGAGACTGCAATATTATAGTAGTGATAGGACAAGGTCTTGAACCAGAGTAGTTCTTTCAACCTTGTATAATGACAATAAAAACTAAAACAGCAGAATTTTGTAAAAAGAAAGATAAATCTGGGTTTGTTCTCAAAAACAAATTCAGGCAGCTCTCATCATACCCTACTCTGCTAAATCAAAAGTTCATAATATTTGAGGAATCTCCATATTTTTTTCCATAGTAGCTGCACCAATTTACATTCCCACTAACAGTGTACGAGGGTTCCCTTTTCTCCACATCCTCTCCAATGTCTGCTATTTCTTGCCTTTTTGATGACAGCTCTTCTAATGAGCATGGGGGATATCTCATTATGGTTTTGATTTGCATTTTCCTGATAATAAGTGATGCTGAACATCTTTTTGTGTGCATTTTGGCTATCTGTATGTCTTCTTAGGAAAAATATCTATTTAGATCCTCTGCCCAGTTTTTAATTGGGTGTTTGTTTTTTTATTCTTGTGTTGCTTGAGTTATTATGTATATTTGAATATTAACCCCTTATTGGACACATGATTTTCAAATATCTTCTCCCATTTGGTAGGTTGCCTTTTCACTTTATGGATGGTTTTCTTTGCTGTACAGAAGCTTTTTAGTTTGATGGTAGCTCTGTTTGTTTATTTATGCTTTTGTTTTGCTTGCCTAAAGAAAGAGATATATCCAGAAAGATATTGTGAAGACTGATGTCAAAGAGCACACAGCCCATGTTTTCTTACAGGAGTTTTACGGTTTCAGCTCTCACATTTGTCTTTAATCCATTATGAGTTAATTTTTATGTGTGGTATAAGATAGTGGTCTAGTTTCATTCTTTTGCACGTGACTGTTCCATTTTCCCAACACCATTTATTGACCATATTGTCCAGCTATTCCATTTCTGGGTATTTACCCAAAGAATACAAAAACACTAATTCAAAAAGATAAATGCACTCCTATGTTCACTGCAGCATTATTTATAATAGTCAAAATATGGAAACAACCTAAATACCCATCAACAGATGAATAGATAAAGACGATGTGGTATATATATACAATGGAATACACCCAGCTCTAAAAAAAAGTGCAATCTTGTTAGTTGTGACAACATAGATGGAACTTGAGGGTATTATGCTAAGTGAAATAAGTCAAAGACAAATACCATGTGATTTCACTTATATGTAGATTATTAAACAACAATGATGACAACAAAAACAAAATTAATGAACAAACCAAACAAAAACAAACACAGATACAGAGAACAGAGTAGTGGTTACCAGACAGGGAGGATAAAAAGGGTAAAGGGGGTCAGCTGTATGGTGATGGATGGAAACTAAATTTTTTGGTGGTGAGCATGCTGTGGTGTGCACAGAAGTCAAAATATAATGTCGTAGCACATGAAACTTGTATAATGTTATAAACCCATGTTACCTCAATTGAAGAAAAGAAGTTTCTAGTAACATCCTGCACCTCGCTTCTTGCTAATTCTACTACATCATTCAGTAACTGTCATCAGTTTTTCAACAGATGAGACTAACAGCACATACACAGTCTAAGCCCGTGCACTCTGGATTTTGCCTGACAGATCCACTTTAAGATCCAGCCTCTAAGAATACATTGCATCTAAAGCGAGCACCACTTGTAAGTGAATATAAAAAAACAAAGATATGTGAAGATGGAGACTTTCTTAAAATAAAACATGCTGGTGAAAATAGTAACTAAGGGAACAGCAATAACAGGAAAACTGTTCAGTACAGTCTATACATGGTCACCTTAAGGAAATATTCCAATTATTTTGCAACTGATTTGGCTAGGGCACATCCAGAGAGAATGAGTCGACAATTTATCATACTAACTGTTTCTGCCATGTTCCAGGATATTGTTTTGGATTATATCAACTTAAATCTGACAACTCTCTTTGTGCATGTATATATGTTACTATGAAGGGATTTATTATACATGGTAGTTTACTGAAATTTTTGTGTATATGTTCTTCTTTCCAACTGATACCGTAGCACGTAATAATTTCTGTTGGCAGAAGTCTCACTGTAGTGAGACTTCAATAAAATATTTCACATGTGCCTGATATATTGAAAGGACTGATTACATAGTGTTATTTTATGTCAGTATGTGTTATTTTAATTTGACAAGAGTTTTTGATATTTGCTAGGACAGGTTTTCATGTATCAGAACACTCTGAAGAAGTACTAGCATTTTCAATCTTTGGAAGAATTCATAAATAAGCTGCCTATTTGCTGACAGTTAAACTGTAAAAGAGATTCCTATGTTGTTGCAAGATTGGACTAAATGGCTTCTAAAAGTTCTTGTAATTCTAAAAGTATCGGATATTTTTTAGATAACATAAAAGCCCAACATGCATTCTAAATGGTACAAGTAGTAAAGAATTTTGCAGTGGGAGAGATGAAGGGAGAGCAGTCCCACCACCTGTTTGTTGTTTTAGCTTAAGCTGATGATATCACATCTTTCAATGTCTGCTTTACGGAGTTCCAATTCACCATGCCTTGGAGATGACTCTGGCATAGGTCAATTTCATGTGCCATTTTCTCTCCTATTTTACTCTGATATGATATCATATTTTATGCTAAATTCTCGCTTAAAAGAATGATTTTTGTCATTATGTCTTTAAGTTCATAAGTACCTCTTACCAGTTTGAAGTTTGCATTTTCATGTTTTGCCTGCAATTTGGTTATTCAGACAATGACAGACTACTTAAGGAGAAACCAAAAATACGGGTTATATGGCCATACTTAAGGGAAATATTTCAGGTATAGAGTGAACATATACATACTACTATATATAAAATAGATAATCAACAAAGACCTACTGTATAGCAAATGGAACTTTACTCAATATTCTGTAATAACCTATATGGGAAAAGAATCTGAAAAATAATGGGTATATGTATAGCTGAATCACTTTGCTGTACACTTGAAACTAACACAACATTGTAAATCAACTATATTCCTATATAAAATAAAAATTAAAACTAACTGTTTTAAAGAAGTTAGTAAAATTAAGTTCATGCTTTCATTCAGTAAAAGAAACTTAATTGTGCAAATTTTATGTCAATTATGTCATTCCTGAGTTTAAATGTTTGACTCTTGATTTGAAATGAGTCAGTTTAATGTTCTCCTTCTCCCTCTACATAGAACAGATGCAGGGGAAGCTGAGGCTTGTGTTGTCCTGGTGTTGGAGAGGGGACATCCTGCATTGCCTGCTATTCCTTGTCCATCCTGGCCTCTGTTCAGATGTAAAGCAGAAGGCCTTTATCATTGTGCAATGTTGTCTTCTACTGATGTCTGTGGTCCAAGCATCTCTTTGCTCTTCAGATGCATAAATTCTTTTTTTTTTTTTTTTGCGGTACGCGGGCCTCTCACTGTTGTGGCCTCTCCCGTTGCGGAGCACAGGCTCCGGACGCGCAGGCTCAGCGGCCATGGCTCACGGGCCCAGCCACTCCACGGCATGTGGGATCTTCCCGGACCAGGGCACGAACCCGCGTCCTCTGCATTGGCAGATGGACTGTCAACCACCGCCCCACCAGGGAAACCCCAGATGCATAAATTCTTCATCCCAAATACGAACTTCATTCAAACTAGCCTCCAGGCTAGGGTGGAGGTTGGGAATAGAAATGGGCACCGGGCTTATTCTTAGGACCCCAGACAGTTTCTCATCTAATCACATTTTTACGACTTCTCACTCCAGCAGGTAGAAATTTAAGTCCCTTTGAGTTGGAATTAGCTGCATACCTTTTAGCTTCATTTTCACGTTCTTTTTCTCTTCAGTTGATAAACTTAATTTTGCTTTTCTTTAGGTTTTGACTCCTGAACTTCCCAAGCCAAACCATTTGGAATTCAGAAGAATAAAATACCATTTCTCTTTCAAGTTCCTAGCTCGTATAAAATTTTTTAAGTGTAGACTGTAAGACACTTTTTTCTTCCTACAGATTTTACAAAGCCTACTTAAGAGCTCAAAAGCCTAAAATTAGACACTGTTACTCCTCTCTTAGTCTTTGAAACCAGGACAGAAAGAAAACATTTGCTGCCACCTGACTAATGATAAGAGATGTTAGAGTTAAAAGGAATTATCAAGATCAGAAGTTTGATCTAAAATTTTACTTTACTACATCCAAAATATGCAAAATACTAAGCAAAGGATAAGTTTATAGACGCAGTATGAAGCTGAACTAGGAAAAGGGAGATTTCGATGACATTTCCAATCATAGAGTTGAAGAGAACAGATAATGAAGTCACTGTCAGTCACAAGGGAAAGGTAGAGGTTAGGACAAAAGACTCAGGTCCATGATGGAAGGATAAAGTTGAGTCGGTTAGACATCAACAAATAGAATTTCATTATTCTGTTATTCTTAGCTGTTTGTTGCAAAAGTAATTTATTACTTTTTTTAAAAGAATTTACAGGAAAAAACAATTTTTCTGCTTCCTTCATTCTAATTGAATCAGCCAATAATTAAATTATGCCAACATTGCCATTTATCCTCTTTTTTCCCACATTTTCCCACCTTTTGTAATATTAATTCAAACACCAGCTTGATAGAGCCAGCATCATCACTTGGTGCAACGTCCCAGTTTGATTGCAAGAAGTTTCTGGATTAAATATTTCTTCTCCTTCTCCCCTTTTCCTGCTCTTCCTCCCTCTTCTTTTCTGCATAAAATTATCATCAGGTTATAAGACTATCTATGGGATTGATAGTCATTCTGAAAAATATAAATATTCTGTTTTGTTGTCATTGTTGTTTTGCAGTACGCGGGCCTCTCACTGTTGTGGCCTCTCTCGTTGCGGAGCACAGACTCCGGACGCGCAGGCTCAGCAGTCATGGCTCACGGGCCCAGCCGCTCCACGGCACGTGGGATCTTCCCGGACCGGGGCACGCACCCGTGTCCCCTGCATCGGCAGGCGGACTCTCAACCACTGCGCCACCGGGGAAGCCCTGTTTATTTTTTTCTTTTGAGGAAAATGTGAGATAAAGATGATTGCAGGAAGGTTACGCTTTATTACTGTGCTGTCAGGCCTAAAACTGAGACCCAGTATTATGTGTGACCTTGACATCTGGGGAAATGTGGGAAAGTCTGAAATTGCCTGACTTTAAGATCTCCTCTTCATTCTGTTCCCGTGTATAAGATGCCCCAGCAAAACAACACTTCCCACCAAATGGATCAGTCACACTTCCTGTTCATCCCTGAGTGTCAGGTCTCAGCTCCTTCCAACCGGCAGAATGAATCAGACAAGCCAATCACAGCCTCTTGCAAGTATCAGGGATACTTTACTTTCTAGTACAAAGCCTGTCTCCCAGATCACCTTGTCCGCTCTGTTCCCAGGTATAATCCTAGTGTGTTTTGCCGTGTGATATCCTCCTTCTCCAGGCTGTGAGTATATGTGACTAATAAACTGACATGGATTTTTATTTGCCCAGTCAAATGCTGTGAGTTTGGCCATGCTAAAACCCTAGGGTGGGAAGTCCTCCATCACCAACAGAGGGCAGAGATGATTAAAACAATTACTTTGTTCATTTACTCAAAAACCTATTTAGTGACTCAAACTGGTTAGGCATTGAGCCAAGTACTTTGTGATGGTATTTAATCCTCCTGACAGCCCTTCATATTGGTGCCATTATGTCCATTTCACAAGTAACAAAACTGTGTTTCAGAGAGGTTAAGTAATTTTTCCAAAGTTACAGAGAAAGTAAGATCGACCCTAGGTTTCCTTCTAAATTCCATACTCTTTCCATTACCTTACATGACCTCTATTAAAGGTAAGCTTACTTTGTCTAAAAATGCAAGGAAGTGTGGTATAACAAATTTTCCATGAAATAGTTAGAAAGAAATGTTTGCCTCTTAAAATGAACAAGTATCTCTTATCCTTGGGTTTCACTTTTCACTGATAATGCACAATTAAAAACTCACAAAAACATATTTTAATGTTACTGATTATAGTAGAAGGAAGCTGCTACACTACGTAAAATATGTATTATCTGTTAGCTTGAGCCTTTGTGCTAGGAACAGGGATACAAAATCTGACTTAAATTACTGGGACATCTCCTTTGATCTTGGACTTTCTTATTTTTCACCAAACTTCTCGAGCAGCTCTATGACAGCCTTGTCCAAATTGTCCGCATTTAGTTCTTTCAAGCATGACTGGTCTCTAACAAGTCTGGGTGAAAGATCCAGAGGATGGAAGAGACTTAGGAGCCTCCCTGAGGTTAATATACTAACTGGACTAAAGGTACAAATGCTCTCTCATCTCTAATTCTTCTGTTTTTCATAAAAATGCTCTGAGCTCTGAAACAAAGTTATCACGGGAAACGATTTACCTCTATCTCCAGGACTTAAAACTCCTTTCCTCACAAAGGATAAACTAAATGAAAACATGGTCTGAGAAAACTCTGTTTACGTAGACACTTCTAACTAACGATATTCTTTTTTTTCTTATTTTTTTATAAATCTATCCATTTATTTTTAGCCGCGTTGGGTCTTCATTTCTGCGGTTAGCTTTAGTTGTGGCAAGTGGGAGCTACTCTTCGTTGTGTTGTGCAGCTTCTCATCACAGTGGCTTCTCTTGTTGTGGAGCACGGGCTCTAGGTGCATGCGTTTCAGTAGTTATGGTACACGGGCTCAATAGTTGTGGCTCGTGGGCTTAGTTGCTCTGTGGCATGTGGGATCTTCCCAGACCAGGGCTCAAACTCGTTTCCCCTTCATTGGCAGGCAAATTCTTAACTGCTGCACCAGCAGGGAAGTCCCATAACTAAGGATATTCTTAACCCATATATTCCACCCCCTAATCTCAATGTCTCTCGTGACTCATAATGTATTGAGTCTGATATGTGACAGACTCTGCATTGGTTGCTATACATATATCACCACTTTTCTGCATTGAATTACATCATCACATTAATTATTTCCATGGGTCAATGAAGAAATCAATGTATAGGTAATGTAAGAATATGCTTAGGTCAGGTTGCTAGTTGTGGAGGAGCCAGGAGTCAAACCCAGGTTGGTCTCTGCAGCCTAGTCTTAAGTCACATTAAGCTTGATTAGACTGATTGATTAGGAAACACCACAGCTTGCTTGCAAGGCAAAAGCTGCTTCTAAATACATTTTTGGTAGAGGCAGGTCTTTTCACTGATTTGCCTGCTGCCTACTTGATCCCTAAAAATGTACTGTTGACTGTTCATAGCTTCAGAGAAAATCACTTTTCCATAAAGGGCCCATTATAGTGTGTCAATGAATGTGATAACCTGTATAATTTACCTCTGGGAAGTATGTAATTAGAAAATTAACCTTTTACTTTTCTCCTGTTAATCAGTTAGAAAAAGCGATGGAAGGATAATACATTAGCAACTGTGTCTACTGTATTATTGTGCTTTTCATTTCCAAGTTGCTTGAAAGGAACAAAATGCTCAGAGCAAGGGTCTGAATGTGTCGAGAAGAAATAGCAGTTTGCACATACAGAAGGACCCACTTCCCATGTCTTTCATATGCCTGTAAAATTTTCTTAAAAAGATGATATATCTTGGGGTAGTATTTTACTCAAATGAGAAAGAAAATTCAGAATTGTCTTTTCACCTCTAAAATCATTCTTGCTTTTCCGAAAGCATAGTGTTTGTATAACGTACATGCTTGTGCTTCATGAAAGGATCCAGAACATGCAAAGTAAGAATGACATGCGCTTTTACTGGAGTAGGGCCAGCAGCTCTACTGCCAAACCCTATCCTCCCCGATAGATGCTGATTTGCTTTCTCTGTTCTCAGAAGAGCTTGATTCTCTGAACTACAAGCAGAGTCAGCCTCATCAGTTTTGAAAGCTTTGATCAGTTCTAACCCTGGATCTCACAGACACTGAAAAGCAACATTTGTTTTGTGCCTTGAAATTTTTTTTTTTTTTTTTGCCCTGCTTACCTTAAAGAATCTATAAAGAGGAAAGCTGATTTCTGTTAAATGTATATCCAACATTGCAGTTGTAATTTTAAGAGAATGTTAAAGTGAAATATTGTTATTCCTACCATCTGCTGTTTTTAAGTGACGAAATTTTCTTTTTTACTAGCAAAATGAAGGTCAAGGCAGCATTCCATATTTTATTCTCAAATTCTCTGTAAAAGTAACTTTTCATATTCTAAAAATATTCTGTAGTTCTTTTACTCAGGAGACACTCTTGAACTTGAAACCTTTATCTTTTCAAGATATTACTTAATCTAAGGTAGTCTGAATAATGTCTCTCAAAAGATTGGGTCCTAAGGCTTGGAGACTCTAAATTTTATATGGAACAAAAGTCTGTACAGATGTGACTAAGTTAAGGGTCTTGAGATGGTGTGCTTACCCTAGATTGTAAAGGTGGTCCTATATGTAATTCAGGGTCTTTATAAGAGAGGGAGATTTGGCACAGAAAGAAGAAGAGAAGGTAATGTGATCACATAGACAGAGATCGCAGTCATGCAGCCACCAACCAAGAAGTGATGGCTGCTGCAGAAGCTGGAAGAGGCAAAAACTATTATAGATTCTCTCCTAAAGGATTTAGAAATCACACAGCCCTGCTGACACCTTGATCTTTGCTGGCGAAACTGGTTTTGCACTTCTGTAGGAGAATAAACGTGTGCTGTTTTAAGCAACGAAGCATGTCATTATGTGTTATGGCAGCCACAGGAAACTAATACACCATTCCCCCATCACATCAAGGAGTATTCTAGGTGAAATGTGGAGTGACTGTGGCAAACCCCCCAGCCTACATTCTCACACCTCTGCCTTACTTCCCCTTCTAACTTGAGAAGTCATCTTACGTCTCTGCAAAATTCACTTTTGCCTTCTCAGTGAGGAACTGTGGGATGCATTGTCTTCTATCAATAGGAAAGCTTTCAGCTGGCAAAAATTGTTAGAATTAAGTGAGTTGTTATTTTTTATTTACTTTTCATTTTTTTATTTTTTTTGGCCGCACCACACGGCATGGAGGATATTAGTTCCCTGACCAGGGATGGAACCCAGGGCCCCTGCAGTGGAAGCACAGAGCCCTAACCGCT
Source organism: Stenella coeruleoalba (assembly GCF_951394435.1). Taxonomy (NCBI): domain Eukaryota; kingdom Metazoa; phylum Chordata; class Mammalia; order Artiodactyla; family Delphinidae; genus Stenella; species Stenella coeruleoalba. The sequence goes on from NC_137154.1 coordinate 19,720,841, forward strand.
GGACTGCCAGGGAATTCCCAGATCGGACTGACATATACATGCTACTGTATATAAAATAGATAACTGATAAGAACCTACTGTAGAGCACAGGGAACTCTACTCAATACTCTGTAATGGCCTATATGGGAAAAGAATCTAAAAAAAGGAGTGGGAAAAAAAAAGAATTAAGTGAGTCGTGAAATATGAAGTGGTGTTTCCCAGGTGGAATGATTTAGACAAATATCTCTTTGATGGTTTGAGAATAGATCTTATTATGTATTAGTTGAGATTCTTGCATTCTCCTTTCTTGATTGAATTGTTGTATACCATGTGTCTTAGTGGATTCTCTTAAGAAATGTTAAGTGGAAATGTAAAGGATTACATCTCTTAGGATTTCTCTTTCCTCTCCTTTTGATCATGTTGTTGTTTTTTTGTTTTGTTTTTTCCATTGGCAAGTTAGTGTCCCTATTCTTACTGGGAATCAAATCTTTAAACTAAAGGGCTCTTAATGCTATAAGAGAAACAAAGGATGAGACTTCTCTAAAGATTTATACCATACATTTTTGAATATGTTTAAAAAGAAGCAGGTTAAGACAAAATCATTTTGCAGGCATTTCTAAAACATTTCCCTTCTGTTGGATGAGGGATTTTTGTTTCCTCTACAGGTTAATAAGCTGTTGGTTTTGCCACCCTTTATAATGAACTGACAACAGACTCTTCTTAAGAATGGATTTTTTTTTCCAGTTGGTGTTGAATGAACAATAGTGAAAGAGGCTTTTTTGAATGAATGGATATTGAACTAATAAGCTGTTTCTCAGAGATCATCGGTGACTGAGGAATATCTATAGGTAAGCAGCAACTAACTTGTTGAAATATCCCTTAATCTCTTATAATGTCTACAAGAAAATATATTTATTTTTGATCTATATCATGTATTAAATATAAATACTCAGATTTTTATGTCGAAATAGCATTAATTTCACACTAACAAAAGTTCCCTAAAAGATTTTTTTAAATAGTACTACTAAATATAGTGCATTAACAAATTGCCAGAAAGCTAACAGGGAGAAATTTATCAGTTAAATGATAGTGAGGGATATTTATAGCTTTAACTGCTGTATCTATATAGTTTCCTAGCAAAATAGTATATTTCTAATCCTTCTCTCTGTGGCAATATCTCTTTTAGTCTTTGCCTCCATTTTTCTTTTTTCACTTATTTACTATATTACTCTGTGTGTGTTTTAATTAGTGAATGAAATATTTAAATTAGAAATTTCTAGACTGGAGGTAATAAAGGGAAAAATGGGAAAAAACAGTTGGGCTAGAAAAAACAAAGGAGTCGTTTCTCCTCAGGAAAAAAGACTCAGATGGTCGGTATTAAAATATGTCAGTGAATGAAATGGAGGCATCTGGGGTTCAGTTTTTATTTGGACACTGATTACAAATGTATGCTTATTTTAACAAGCAGCTTTTAATTTGTGCACTTTTCTGAACATATTATATGTTTTAAGTTTACTTGAAAGTATAAAGAACAAATAAAGTGGCAAAGTAATTAAAATTCTTGCAATGAAGTAAAAGGAAAGTAATTTAAAAGTGAGATAGAATATAAATATAAAAACGGGAAATATAAAAATCCCGTGTTTCTCATATTCTTGAGAATTTGTTACCTTTTAAAGGAAAATATTTTACATATTATTTAGCTCAACTACTACATTCTCTTTGGTTTGTTAGGCATATGCTATTGGTTTGGGTAGTTATAATAAATGCACCGTCCTATGAAAAAATAAGTTGGCATATCACTATACTCATTTAAAATTTTTAAGTCTAAAAGTCTGAACTACCAAGAGTTAATTTCAAAATCATCTTTCATTTAGGTAAGTAACACAGAAGCATCTATATTCAAACTTTGGAACAGCAAATGAGTTCCATTCTTTTCCTGGTATTAAATAATTTTATGTAAAACCAGGATTTTTTGTAATAAAATGAATTGAGGGTTTAGGTTAGCATACAGTTTCCAAAGAAAAGGAGTGGAAAATTTTTGCATTGATGATAGGAAATTTTATTAGTGTTAGTATAAACTTGTATTCACATTTCCCAGTTTTTGTATGTATTTAAAATGTGTTCACTTCCCTAAATATTGAATTATATAATATATAATCTGTTTATGCACACACTCTGAGAACAAAAATTTCATAAAATTAGAAGTTTCTAGTTGTGCAGGAAGTCAAGGCTCAGATATATTTAAAGGTATAGTAAAGGTTCTTCACGTTTCTTTAAGTAGCAAAAATATTTCAGGATTACACCAGAAATTTTAGTGTTAGCTAGCAGATACCTTGACAAGGGGAAATTTAAAAAGGCCCAATGTGGGAAATGGTGGGAGGGTATATAACTTAAGTCTTGGATGAATGTAAAATGGAAGAAATAGAAGAATGGGGGTAAATTTCCATTAAAATAAATGGAGAAAAGTATTTCCATACAGGGGTTAATATATTAATAAGAATTGAAGGATCTGTTAAGTGGAGAATGGAAAGAATGTACATTAAATGACCTTCATACATGGAGAAGTGGGGGCTGATAAAATACACATCAATTGTGCTCTAGTACTTTAGGTCTTCTTCCCTGAGGAGAGTTTGCATCAGTCTGTGTACTTTTGTAAGAAAAAATAATAAGGTATACTGGCTCAAAAGTGTCAGAACTCTCTAGGCATATTCAAGGTTCTTTCTTATATGGATGTTGCTAAATTTACCTGGTATCTTAGTTCTGGTTGCTACAACAGAATATCATAGACTGGGTGGCTTAAATAACATTTATTTTGCACAGTTCTGGAGGCTGGAAGTCCATGATCAAGGTGCCAGCGGATCTAGAATCTAGCAAGGGCATTCTTCCTGGCTTGCAATTGGCTGTCTTATTACTTGTCCTCATATAGCACAGAGAGAGAGATCTCTCTTGTCTTTCTTCTTATAAGGGCACTAATCCCATTCATGAGGGCTCTACCCACATGACTTAATCATCTTCCAAAGGCACCACCTCCTAATGTCATCATGTTAGGAGATAAGATTTCAACATATGAATTTTTGGGGGGACACAAATATTTCATCCACAACACCTGATAATATAATTATATCAATATTATTATATTTAGTACCTCCCAAATTTAATATTTTTATCATATAGTCCATCACTCAGTAATAAAATACATTTTGTGTCAGGCTTGACTCATATACTATGATGGTCAACAAAAGTAAATGGTCTTCAAGCATGTAATGGAGAATCTTATTTAGTCTGAGAGATGAGGAACATGGCATGGTAAAAGTCACTGTTGAGCACAGTCTTGCAGAATAATGTGTCACCTAGAAAAACTCTGATTATGCCTGGAAAGAGGGTGATAGTGCTCCAGACAGAGGCAACAGCATATGCAAAAGCAGACTAGATGTATTAGTATATTAAGAGTATTAGACAATGCATGGCACATTTGGAGAACTGAAGAAGTCCAATGGTGCTGGGAAGCAGAAAGCAAGTGGTAGTAACATACCAGGTAAAGGCAGATAATCAGAAGATAAAGTCTTTGTGTGTGTGTGTGTGTGTGTGTGTGCGCGCGCGCGCGTGTGCGTGTGTGTTAATCTCTTTATTCTAAAGGCAATGGGAAGCTTTTGAGGTATTTAAACAGGAGATGGCACAATAACATTTTGGAAGATTTACTAGCAAAATGGATTGGAAGATGGTTCATGCAAGGCTACTGAGGTAGTCCAGATAAGAGGTGATGGTAATGTTGGTCTGCAGTGAAGACAGTCATATGGATGAAAATAGGCAAATTCTAGAGAAACAAAGATAAGAAAGTTGTAACACTGTATCCCATAAATTGAGTTAGAAAGAGATTGAATAATTTATAGCTTTCTGGCTTGTGTGTCTTTGAATAAATGCTGAACTATTCAAGAGCTGGTGATTCTGAAACATTATCAGATTTGATGTGGAAGTCCATGACTTACATTTGGGGGAAATGATATCAGTATGCTTTGAAACATTCATGCGAAAATGAGAAAGAAAAGTAAACTAGAGAATAGATTTTGTTTACCGTAAGTCATAACATAAATGGTATTTGAAGCCAGCAGCGAATGAGATTGCTTAAAAGAGTTTACTGTAAGAAGAGTAGAGAGAGCCTCGTATTGAGCCTTAAGGAGTTGTAACCAGAGAAAGAGCAGAGGGGAAAATAAAGACAGTATTGGTCACGGAATGCAAAATCTGAGTCTTTCTGGGAGCAAAGAGTAGAAATGGCAAATGTTGCTAGGAAGTCAGCAAATTAACAATTGAAAAAAATTCTCTCAATTTGGAAAGAATTCTTTCTACAGATGAAGCAAGTTCAGAGAGTTTGGTCTCCTACCTGAGAGAGAGGTGAGATATCAAACACTGAGGACAATGTTTCACGAAGTTTAGCTATGAATGGAGGGAGAAGCAGGGCAGTGATTGAGGGGAAAGTGGGGTGAACTTTTAGGAGGAAGGTGATCCTTTACAAGGAAGGGGTCAAATTGAGAAAGAGGTTGAATACTTAAGGAAGTCTGAATAATCAGTCCTGCAGAGGTCATGAGAAGAAGGGGGAGAGTCACAGATATGGACTTCAGATAGGAAACTATAATCTACTGAAATAAAACAGGGAATTGGAGAAGTCAGGATTTTTAAAGAAGTTGTAAAAGTCAGAAATATTTGTGGATTGTGATAGCGCAAATAGATCAGAGAAATAAAGAAGAATTTCTGAGTCATGTTGAGATTGCATTTGTGCTTGGTAATCATAAATCTAAAGAGGAACAAATCTGCACTTTTGTATGACTTTTTCCAATGGAGCACAGTTATTTTGGTTCTGACTATAATAGATGGAGAATGTAATAGATGGATTTATCTCGTTTAGGAGTTTTGCTGGTTATGGAAAATAAAAAGAGAAACAGGTGTGGTAAATTATGTTACTGACAAGTATAAAACTGGACTTTCTTTTGAATAAGGAGGAAAATAGTGCTGTTTCAAACAAGTGAAGTTGTTTCTACCTTTGTGCATGTAAGGTTTGTAAAGATATAGACAATATGGTCAAGTAAATATAGAAGCTCCATATTGAATGAGAACAAATAAAATTGAGGCAATGTCCACCATTTTGTTTATCCAGAGGATCTACACTGAGCTACTTCAAGGTTGCAGTGCAATGGTTATATATGCTTATGTTATCTTTCATTCTACTATAATCTACTCTGTATTCACATTTTGAGGTGGCCATTCATCAGAGTGCACAGAGCCAATTGTCTGAGTAATTTCTGTCAGACACTGTAGCTCCATCTTACAAGCATTAAATTTGAGGATCAGACAAGACTGTGCAGCTTATCCCTTTCAATCCCCTCATTTTGGAGATAGTGTATTTGAAATTCAAAGAAGTGACATGATAAGGGACAGAGTAGTTAGGAGAGCTATAACTCCAGCTCACATCTCTTTAACCTCAATATTAAGCACTCTCTGTAGTCTTACTTGTCAGTGACATTACAGATTAGTATACTGACATTGCAGAAGATGACCCAGACCAAGGATATCCAAACAAATTAATCTCTGGTTAATTTTACCAAATAACGACCCCACTGTACTCCGAGGTATATCAATCACTAAAATAATATCAGAGATTATTCTATGGCAGTATGGCATGTGATTAAAGAGTAACTCCTAAAAGGGTGGAGGAAAATTTTAAGTATATGTTATTACAAAATATTTATTTGCTTTGGATGGCAGTAAACAGTAAATGCCAATTCTGTCTATTTAACATTTTTCCTCAGACAAATTCAATATAATATTAAGCTAGAAAAATGAGCTAATTTATTTATAATTGGAAAATATGACTTTTTGTTAGGAAATTTTTAATTGAATATCATGTCAAAAAAGTCAGCTACAATATGGATGAAGAGAGGTAACATCTAAAGTTTACAGATAATCTTTACCTACACAGAAGGTAGATGCTGTGTAAAGCAGGAGTATTCATCAACCAATGATATCATGTAATGAACTGAATAAATAAAATCACTTCTGATTTCTATAATCTTTCAGTATCTTACAGAAAGCTTGCCATATCAGAAACCTTGGACTGATACACATTATACATAAAGTTAATTTCATTGACACCCTATGCAATAGCATTGACAAATGCTCTACTGTACACACATCAAAGGGTTGATAGTTGGCACTCTAATTATTTGTAACCATCAACATGAAATCCTCTTGACCAGATTCATGTGCTCTTGTCATAATGGATATGATTTTGATAGTTGACTGAGATAATGTGCCAATGCTGAAATACATAAGTTAAACATATATCACCAACACCTCTCCCCTTAAATTATAATAATATTAATCTTCTCATAGAGTCTCACAGTTCAGATACTGCATACTAATCTCTCCACATAGGTAGAAAATGACCTTACAACAACAACGACCTCATTTACTGTTACTAGCTTCTCTAAAAGCAGGAGGTATATGCTGCTGTAATTCCAGATGTAAAGGGAACAACTTTCCTTAGCTAAAAATTTCAATTAAGATGTTCACTAAGCTTGTGTAATTCATTATCAGTTTTGTTTATTGAAGTATCTCAAGTGCCTATGATGGCTTCCGGCAACTAGGAGGTGGTCAAACAATACTTGTTGAATAAATGAATATGACAGACATAAAAGATGAAACATTGAGAAAAACAAGAAAACCTAAAGGACAAACAATTTTATGTTGTCTCAGACTTTGCTTTGTTATCATCAGCATTTATAGGCACTGAAGAATTTCTTTAAAATATTTTGTTTAAGATTTAAACTGTAAGTGTTTTACATTAGAAATAGTGCATTTATGCCCATTAGCTAAAAGAGAAACGTTTTAAGCAAAGATATATAACAACCATGCATATTGTAAGGGGATTTTACTTTTGTTTGCCATTCGATAATATATCACCCAATGGAAAACGTTATGTGTCATTACAAACTCACCTCAGTATGCTGGGGACTACAGTTGTTTACAGAGTAGAAAGTCAAACAAAGGTTGTAAAAACAAATTAATTAAATGTTTGAATCAGAAAATGCCAAAAAAGAACACTCATTGTTCAAACTTATGAAATCCCAAACCATCCCCAGAGGTGCTCTAGTTAGAACACTATTGGAGCAGCATCAGTATTTCCCAGAGGTTGGTAGCAACTTGCGAACAGTAAATTGTGATGCCAGGGGCAAACATTAATTTTAGATATTCTAATACTTTACACATTTTTAACAAGGAATGCACAGTAATAGGGAAAAGGCATCTTTTCTTCAACATTTAGTGAAGAAATTAAACTGACAGATGTAGAAGATTCTGGAGATGAGTGAGCAGGCAGACAATCAAGTCATGTGTTCATTATATTAAAAATGGGTCCTTTATTAAGAACAGCCACCAAAGCAGTATTATAAGTTAACTTTTTGATTCAATGCAAAAAACTTAGAACATGACATAAGGGTCACCATCAATTGAGAGGTGTTTGTTTGGCAAGTAATATGGTTAAAGTATCAAAATTAACTGGTGTTTCCCCTGCCTAGAATGCTCTTCCCTGAGACACAAACAAAACTCAGCTTTCTTCCTTCACATCTTTTCTTAAATATCACCTTTCAGTGAGGCCTTCCTAGTTACAGTATTTAAAATTTAAATCTACCAGAACCTTAGAATTTCCTATCTCCATCCTCCTTCCCTCATGTGTATTTCCCACTGTCATTTACCACACTATGAATTTAAATTACGTATTTTGTTTCTGTTCTCTTTATTGTCTGTTTTGTACAATGGTCTACCCATTGTAAGTGTTCAATAAATATTTGCTAAATCAATTAATTATTTAATATTTTTCCTGAAATCTATTTGATCTGACATTAATATTGCTGCATAAACTTTTTGTTAATTTTTAAGTTGGCCTCTGCCTCGTATATACTTGTCAATTTGTTTTAAACTTTTCTCTGTTATTAATTCAAATATGCATTTCCCAAATCAGATATAGATTATTTGTTTAACATTTATCTTCCCTGGATGATAAAGAGATGAGTGATGTGTATTGTGCTTACTTTTGTCCGGTGCCTCATATGGTTTCTAGCATACATTTGTAACTAAACAATTTTTAAAAATAAAATTGGTAAATGAATACTTTTTTCAAAATATAAAACTAGGTAACAAACTGAAATGAAGATAGAATAAGCTGTGATTTCAAAATAATAGGAGCTGAATCTTTTCACAGGAAAACAAAATATTAATTATTCAAGTTTTCTTCATTTGGGTATATGCATATAAATAATTATAAAATATATAATTATGTGTGTATATATATAAAATCACTCAGAGTGGAAACAAAATAAAGGGTAAATCATTTTAGTGTCTTCAGGAAATACTGAGGAAATGTATAACTTCCATCTTAGTATGTATATTTATTTATATTACTCTGGCTAAGAATTAATTTTTGAAAATATTAAGATTATAAAGATGAAACAATGTATTTTTATTGAAGTTTTATTTTACTTTACAAAACTTATAAATAAGTTTTATTTATATTTTTAATATAAATCCATTTCATAATAAGTTTACTATATCACAGTAGCAAATCATTTACGTTAGCTACTTTTTCCCCAGAAACAGGTAATGCTATTAAGTAAAAGCATGTTAGATGCTGGACATTCACTAAGGCTTCTGTTGAAAAATAGCATGTTACTTTCTTTTAAAATTAAATTTTACAAGTTTAAAAATACTGATGGCTAAATTTCTGCTGAATTGTTTGTCATTTTACCTGTTCTACTTTAAATAATCTTTCTATATGGGAAAAGTTTGCATTCACGGATCATGATTCACATTTTGACAAACAATTAGAGGGGGAAAGGACTCCAGGTAATGTATTAGGGTTATTAAAATACAAATCACCAAAAAAGGCTGATGAAACATAAGCAGCTAAAAATCACAAAAAAATCTCTCTTCATGAATCCTTGTGGCTTTACTACTTCGGTAGATAATCACCATGGTTAAAGCTTTGGAGACAGAATAAGGATAGAGTAAATCATGGAAGATAAATTAAGAAAGTAAAATCCCATTATTATGGATAATACTATTCAGATTACCATGTCAGAAGGGCTGAATAAATTAAAGAAGTTCCATCTTGCTGAGACTTAAAATAATGATTTGCAAAATATCACACAATACTGTTGAAGCTTTGGGCTTCTTCAAAGAAAATTCTGATTTAAAAACCTATACATGTTCCTACAGAGATAATAAAAATGAAAACAATGCAAATCTTGCTGATTTTCTTTTTAAATCTCTGTTATTGGCTTCTATAATTTTGTCTCATATTCTTAGGAATTGAAATAATAAAGATAAAGATCTAAATAAGGTAGCTAAGGATTTTCCCAGAAATGGAAAAGTCTTATTTTATAATTGTTGCTTTATTTTTTTCAGAATTCATAACGGTTCTTATTTAGGTTAGGTGAAAGTGAAATAAATTTTCAATTAAATGAGATGATTGAGTATGTTGTGAGCTGATAATGCTTCCTCTCTAATTTAGAGTCTATCTAGGATTAATCTACTTTCTTTGGGTAAGCCATATACAAACTATCCTAGGCATAGCTTGCCTTCTGTTCAAGAAAACTCATCAGTACACTAACTCTGGTTTTTGATAATGTCAGAAGAAATATTTTCCAGAGGCAAGCTTGGAATCTGTCATTTCTATAATGCCAAAGCCTAAAGAGTATTATAGATAATTATTTCTAAAGAGAAAACTTCAGTCCACAATGTTGTTACATATTATATAGGAATATAAAGACATAGGCAAGTGCTCATATTTGCAATTTGTTTTCTCTTCCTCTTCTTCTCTCCTCTCACTCTCTCTTTAATCAAGTCATCTACTTGCCCATCCTTATAGATTAAGCAAAGAAAATTCAGGAAGAAAGTGGTAGTAGATTTTCCTTGGTGCCTTTCCATATACTTTTCAAAACACTACATACCTTCTCCCAGGTTAATCCATCTTCCTTTAGGAGGTTGTTCTCTCCACCTTCTAGTTAGGTCTAAGTGGCTTAGAGCATTGTGAAATCTATGTTACTTGTTATATAATGGAGAATTTTAGAAGACTAATATTTTGATATTGTGGAATATAATACAGCAGGGGAAAAGAATAAGGGAGAAATATGTGTACTAGCAAGAATGGAACTCTAAAGTATACCTCTTGATTATATAATTATATGTATGTATATATATATATATATATATGCACAGTTATAAATAATATGTTCACAGCCCGCACAGGTAAACATATCACACCCTCCCCCAATACTAAAACACACATGAGGCTTACTGGTACATATATGTATGTAAACACTAGAAAAAAAAACAGTGATTACCTGGTGGTAACAAGAGTAGAATTGCAGGGGAGTAAGATGGTACAAGAGGACTTTTTTCCTATCTGTAAAGTTTTTATTGTTGATTTTTTTAAACATAATGTACCCATGCATTACCTGCATAATTTACAAAATAAACAGAAGAAAGTGAGAAAGGGATCAGGGAAGAAAGAAAAAAAGAGAGAGTAGGTCAAGATAGATCCATTCAAAATATTGGAAAAAACACTATTATGCAACTTTCTGGTATATAATAGATGCTCAGTAAATTCCTGCTCATATAATAAATGATAGTTTTAAAAGACATATGCCTTTGAGCCTTATAAAAGTGTCATTAATTGCAATTTAATGAGGCAGAATAATCCTATTAAGAAATTAACTGTTCATTTCTCTGCTGTAAGCTTCTTATAAATACTGAAATGTATGTTGCATATACATTCAAAGAGGCTATAAAGCCTTTTTAACAATAGCCATTCTGACTGGTGTGAGGCAATACCTCATTGCAGTGTTGATTTTCATTTCTCTAATAATTAATGATGTTGAGCATCTTTTCATGTGTCTGTTGGCCATCTGTATATCTTCTTTGGAGAAATGTCTCTTTAGGTCTTGTGCCCATTTTTCGATTGGGTTGTTTGTTTTTTTGTTATTGAGTTGTATGAGCTGTTTGTACATTTTGGAAATTATGCCCTTGTTGGTCACACCATTTGCAAATATTTTCTCCCATTCCGTAATTGTCTTTCATTTTGTTTATGGTTTCCTTTGTTGTGCAAACACTTATAAGTTTGATTAGGTCCCATTTATTTATTTTATTTAACAAATGCTGGAGAGGGTGTGGAGAAAAGGAAACTCTCCTACACTGTTGATGGGAATGTAAATTGGTGCAGCCACTATGGAGAACAGTATGGAGATTCTTTAAAAAACTAAAAATAGAATTGCCACATGATCCTGCAATTCCACTCCTGGGCATATATCTGGAGAAAACTCTAATTTGAAAAGATACCCGCAGCCCAGTGTTCATAGAAGCACTATTTACCATAGCCATGACATGGAAGCAACCTAAATGTCCATCAACAGATGATGGATCAGGAATATGTGGTACATATACACAATGGAATACTACTCAGCCATAAAAAAATAAATGAGACAATGCCATTTGCAGCAACATGGGTGGGCCAAGAGATTATCATACTAAGTGAAGTAAGTTAAAGAGAAAGACAAACACCATATGATATCACTTACATGTGGAATCTAAAATATGATACAAGTGAAGCTATTTATAAAATAGAAATATACTCACAGACATAGAAAACAAATTTATGGTTACCAAAGGGGAAAGGAGTGGGGGAGGGATAAATTAGGAGTTTAGGATTAGCAGATACAAACTACTATATATAAAATAGATAAACAACAAGGTCCTACTATGTTGCACAGGTAACTATATACAATATCCTGTAATAAGTCATAGTGGAAAAGAATATGAAAATTAATATATATATGTAACTGAATCATTTTTCTGTCCACCAGAAACTAACACAACACTGTAAATCAACTATACTTCAATTTGAGAAAAAAGAGGCTATATAAAGCTTTGAATCCTTGAGGTTTTTTTCTGACTAAAAGCCTTTTGATTCTTAAACCCTTTCAGAACCATAATAGCATTAAGAATATTTTATGTCAGCCTGTACTATCTGGAATTGATATTTATAGATTATATGAACCACCTAGACATGTAAACAAAAGTCAGTTCAGAATAATTGAAATAAATGGAGAAATAAATGTATTTGTTATAAAGCAATATGTAATTTAATATGTGAATATTTGCATTACTTTATTAGAAGATGCCATGAACTAATCAGTAGTTAAAACTATTTATGCAAATGAAGACTAATACAAATGTGTTGCAATGGTCACACAAATACTTCAGGAAGTAATAATGCCCTTGGAGATACGATAACTCTGAAAAGTTCTGGATGAAATAAAATCCGTCTTTCATCTGTACACATACATGAAGTTTGCATGCATATAAAGTCATTTTATCTTAAAACCATGAAAAATTAGTATGTATCAATATGTAAAATGGGGTTAGATTGTATGATCAGGTAACTACATTTGAGTTTTCACCTATATACATATCTGTCAAGACACTTAAAATCATAAAGCATGCAAATTAATTCTTCATTAGGTGAAACTGTTCATTGAATTGTAGAGTGTCTGATATGGTCTTGTCCCACAGAAGGTAATTATCTCACCGATCAGTGTGGCAGTAAATAGCACACTAAAGAAAATATAACCTAGGTATATCATCCTCGTTAATAATCACTGGCATAGACTTTTGGAAGTGATTAGACCAGACTACCTTATATGGAAAGTGGTCTGATAAGAGTGGCTTCTCAAAGATAAGAAAGGTCTGTGTCTTTATTCTAGAGAATGGACTTGAGGACACAGGGAAGGGGAAGGATAAGCTGGAACAAAGTGAGAGAGTGGCATGGACATATATACACTACCAAATGTAAAACCCATAGCTAGTGGGAAGCAGCTGCATAGCACAGGGAGATCAGCTTGGTGCTTTGTGACCACCTAGAAGGGTGAGATAGGGAGGATTGGAGGGAGACGCCAGAGAGAGGGGATATGGGGATATATGTATACGTACAGCTGATTCACTTTGTGATACAGCAGAAACTAACACACCATTGCAAAGCAATTATACTCCGATAAATATGTTAAAAAAAGTAAAACACGTTTATCACACATACACACACACACACAAGATAAGAAAGGGTAAGGAGCTAGGACACATGGGTTCAGTGATGGGCAGCAGGAATGATACTGCTTTCATGAGTGGTAGGAATCTAGTCCCAGCTCACATGGGGTATATATAAGTGGTAAGATCTTGAAATGAAGCCATCTGTATAAATGTTTGGGAACCCCATGCACAAGTTGGGCACAGATAGATGAATGCTGACCATGCAGCAATGTACTTTTGAGTGTACCTTCTGAAGCTGAGCAAGGATGCTGAGAACAGCAGACATAGTGACTAAGGACCAGATCAGAGCAGTTTCTCTGGATTGTGCAAGCCCAAGTTTTGTTTGCATAGTAAGAAAATAGATTCACCCTACTCTCCATTGTGCTCACAAAATGAGGCTTGAGTCAGTATAGTTTCATTTTAAAAAGCATTGAAATGAGTAACTTTTGGTTAGAGATGTTAGACTGAACACATGCATTTAGCTCTACTCATTTTTGAAATCTCACAATCACAACAAAAAAAGTAATTTTAGAAGCAAAAAATGAAAAAAAAAAGGCAAAGGCAAAATGAGAGGGGAAAAAAGCAACATTTCATTTTTGAAATTATAAAAATAGTAGGACAAGTGTCAATTAACTTAACAAATGTAGTTCTAACCTAGAATTGGGGGAGCACCTAGAGGCAACTTTATTTGAATCACAGAATTCTCTGAAATCTCAAAATCAGAAGTCCATATATATATTTTTTTTTCTGGAAAGGAAAATACTTCTGGGAATAAATATTTGGCCAAAATATAATGGGATTTGTTTAAGTCTATGTATTAATATGCTCAGGCTGCCATAACAATATACCATAGACTGGGTAGTATAAGCAATCAAAACTTATTTTATCTCAGTTCTGGAGACAGAAAGTCCAAGATCAAGGTGATAGCAAGGTCAGTGTGTGGCGATAGTTCTGTCCTTGGGTTGCAAACAGTTGCCTTCTCACTATGTCCTCAATGGCAGAAAGAGAGAGAGAGGGAGAGAGAAGAGCGAGCGAGAGAAAGAGAAAGCAAAAGCTATATGGAGAACTCTGGGAAGGATATGAATGTATTGAAAAAAGATCAAAAAACCTTGGATTTACATAGCATCCCTTATGAATATATTTGTCTTTATTAAAGTATACCTTTAATTTCCTATTACTCCTATATCATTCTTTATCACGTACATCCAGATATCCATCCCATTTAAAGGTAATTTTATGGGTTTTGACTGCTTGTAACTACAAATATTAAAACTTCTAACTGTTAAAAACTACTGTCCAAAATGAAATATTGTTGATACTAATACATGGACTGATTTTTTAAATGATAAAGTCTCTTTAAACGTTTAAAATGTAATTTTATTTAAGACAAATACATTTTTATGCAAACTTTTTGGAACACATGTTTTATATAAAGTATATCTGCATATGAATTCAAAAATTAATCACAAATTCTAATTGCTTATGAATTTATTATAAGTATGAGATATCTATGAATTAAATAAAATGTAGAACATTTCTATTGAGCAGAAATAGCAGCGTGTCTTTGTAAATGTTAGTTAGAAAATTTGTCTGAAATTAAACAATATGGCTCCGAACAACAATTTGAGATAGGATCAAAATCAAGGGTATAAGCTTTGCATTCATTAAACGATTCCTAGAAAGCTCAGGATGGAAGGCTGGTTTTAAGAAATACTAATCTGATTAGATTCCAGATCATATATTAAATGTGACCTATTTGGCTTCTGCAATCATTAGAGTTCCAACTCTTTGCCTGTCATGATATCAGGAATTTCTTAGTATTTCTTTGGTGTTTTACTTTGTTGTACTCAAATCTGTAAATAAATATTATGTTATACATTAACAATGAAAGAGAAAGTAAAATATTTCTAGTAGTTCACTTGGTGGGACAATTATCAATTTATAAGCTATATCTAAAAAAGTCATCCCATATAAAATGTTTAAAAACTAGAAATCTTGACCACTATGTATCTTCTTACATTCTAAGAATGACTTTGATAATATTCACAAAGACTAAATCCAGGTATACCTTACTTTATGCAGAACTATATTTCTGACAATTTATATATGAATCATATCCTATTTTTCACTAAACAACAAAATAAATTCCAAGAGGTTTTATCATGATATGCAATTTATTCTCAGAGGGCTGTATTTCTTAAGACTTAATATTGAGTTCTTATGTACCAAGCAGAGGTCTAGGTCACAATCATCAAAAATCAATTCTGAGTTATTTAATTTATAAAAAGAGTTTATTATAAAGATATTGGTTAGTACCAAGAAATGCAGAATACTGGAAAAACTAGACTCCGAAGATAAGCAGGAATAAAGAAAACTGGAGAGCAGCTAGACTCAGAGACAATGTGACAGCCCGGAACTGGTCCATCAAAGTGGCCATTGCCAGTTTCTCTGATACCCTACGAACTGGATGTTTCTGCTTCTGTTGCCAGATGCCCCTATTCCTTGCTTCAAAGCTTGTGATTCAGTTTGAGGTAGATCAAGAATTAGTTAAATGCATATTTCTTAAGGACAATAAAACCTGGGAAAAACAATGTCTGGCATTTTGGACTTTTACAGTGGAAGACTGTTTTTGCCTCCTACCAACATTCTCTTAATAGGATAGTTCCAAATATACTAGGGGCATTCAGGTACTAGCAGCTATGACAACTGTTTACATTATCTTGTTCCCAGCATCTGAGTTTAGCAATGAATGATTTATAAATTGACACGTGCCCTAAGAGGTCATGATAAAATGAAACCTGCCATTGCTATTACTTGAAAAGTTATTTTCATGTGAATAATCTTGTTTTTATTTCGACTATTGTCTTGATATTTTTTTTCCTATTTTTCATTTAATGATGGATATAGCCATACTCTTTAACATCAGTGCTACAAAAAAGACAATTCTGTTCGGAGCCTTTGTCAGTAGCTGACCACCTACTCCCATATATGCCCAGACAATTTACACTCATATCTTATTGACTGCCCCACAATTCCTGTCTCTGCTCAACTATGTGGTTCCAGTGACAGTTCTACTCTGACTTGCATGATCTGTTCTCCCACCCCCATGGATTGATCCTAACCATTGACCAAAGCTGAACCAGTGAAGATTCTTTTACAACACGTGTTTCAGAACAGAACTGAGGGAGAGGAAGCCCCTGCATAGAATAGGAGGCTCAGGTCCTGTCAATGATGACTGTGGATCCTGTCAAGTTGTCTGAAGTAAAACAGAATACACGCATGCATGAGGTGTGCTCTCCAGAGGAAAGCAGACATGACAGATGGATTGAATAAATCTTGGTGGCATCCTAATCTTTTTGTTCCTCTCCTCCAGACTGTTTCGCTTTTCAACCATTACTTCTATTACAAGTGATACCCTAATATTCTTCCTATAAATTAAGATTCTTACCAAAACAAATTCAATTGAGATTTTGTCACTTGCAACTCAAATGGTATACTATTACTAACATTGAATAACGACTCAAAGCACCTGCTTGACAAGGTTTTTAGGTGGAAAATCTTATTTCTCCATCTTTTTTTTCAGATAGCTTTGCTCCACTCCCCAGGAGAGAGCACTGTTAAGGGGAGATTCTTTTAGGCTCTTTTCCCTTCCTTACTTGATCTATCCCAAGAAAAGAGAAGTAATTTGGTAAGAACATGGCAACTTGAACAATGTTATCTGTGGATGGTAATGCTGCTAAATGCATAAAATCTCTCTCTCTCTCTTTCCCTCTTGGTCTCTCTCTCTCTCTCTCTCCCCCAGTGTCTTGAATCTACAAAAACTCCAAGTTCTCTTCTACTCTTCCCATGTTGGTAGTTACAAAGCACACTTGGAGGTCTCTATTTCTCTAGTTTACTGCCTTTCCAGCGATGAAGTCTGTGAGGTTGGCTGGGTTATGCTTTATAGAATCTGCTTTGCAGAATTCACTCCTCTCAAAGGTAAGTTAAAGGCAAAATTCAATATGGAGGGAACTTCCCAGATTGCTTTAAGTCTCACTTATGTTCTCTAATCTATCCTTTCAAGGAAGCCCTTCACTTGTGTGTGTGTGTTTAATTTTATGTATTTATTTTAATTTCTACTTTATATTGGAGTATAGTTGATTTACAATATTGTGTTAGTTTCAGGTGTACAGAAAAATGATTCTGTTATACATATACATGTATCTCTTCTTTTTCAAATTCTTTTCCCATTTCGGTTATTACAGATTATTGAGTAGAGGTCCCTGTGCTGTACAGTAGGTCCTTGTTGGTTATCTGTTTTAAATACAGCAGTGTGTACATGCCAGTCCCAAACTCCTAATTTACTCCCCCCACCTTTCCCCTTTGGAAACCATAAGTTTGTTTTCTAAGTCTGTGAATCTGTTTCTGTTTTGTAAATAAGTTCAGTTGCTAACCCCAGTGATAAAGCTTACTCCCTGATCCTCATCAGGCTCTTTGGATCTTTCCTCTAATGGCTAAAGCTTAGAATCAGATGGATAGAGGATCAATGAATTGGTATTCCTGGCAATACAACAGTATTAGAGAGGAACCTCTATTATCGGTTTAATATAGACTCACATATATTCAGCATTTCATCCTGTGTTGATATATGTTCCCCTCCATTGGGAATCACATATTTTCTAATAAGAACAGAAAAAAATCTGTCTTTATTCCAAATTTATATGTAAAAAGAACAGGGCATATATTTACTCAGTCACTCATCAGTGATCCAACAAATATTTTCTGAACAATAACTATAACATAAGATCTTTTGTGCTGTGCTAAGAAATGGAAAAAACATATAACCCCACCCTCAGTGTTAGGAGAGTAGCTTATCAACTTTGATCAGAGATTTTTCTTTTCTATCAGATGTTTTTTAGAATACTGGAAGAATGTACTAGACTCAGTAGCTGTGAAAATGTCTGTCTACTTATGATAGCAAATTTCTCTCTCTGGGTACAAAACACTGAATGGTCTTTTGTTTTGTTTCATTTTTATTTTTTAAAATTTTTATTGAAATATAGCTGATTTAAAAAGTTGTTTTACTTTCAGGTATACAGCAAAGAGACTCAGTTATACATATATATATATATATATATATATATATATATATGTGTGTGTGTGTGTGTGTATATATATTTTTTTTTCTTTTTTACATCTCTTCCATTATAGGTTTTACAAGATATTAATAATGGCCTTTAAAATACGTTGTATTGAAAGAACTGACAGGTAGGTATTTGATTTGTGTCTTTTCTCTAGCGTGAACTAGATATGTGCCATTGTACAAATCATTTAAACTTTATGGGTTTTGATTTTCTCATCTATACAATGGGAGTAAATTTTATGGTGCAGATTAACTAAGCAAGCATAAGCCACTTGAACATCCATGAAGGCATTCGTGCTATGTGAGATCACACGGGGCAGTGGAGATTGGCAACACAAGCCATGCAACCTCAGCAAGATGACACTATCCCCAAGGGGGTAAAAATTGGTTGTTGAGGGCAAAAACATCGTATTTTATGAATAATGCACAAATAGACATATTGTATATAAAACATCGATGTATAGCTTATCTGTGGTATTAGGATTTTATGGGGGAGGTGATTAGGAGAATAATGTTATAAAAACCTTTTCATCTGGGGTAATAAAAGAAGTGTTGAGAAACATTAATTTAGGGTATAGTCTAGTTTTCTCCCCTAAATGCCTGTAAAACCATGGAAGTATTACTTCTCCTGCTAGGTTCCATTTCTAATGTTTGTTAAATCTTGTGTAATCAAAATTGTTGTACCTACCTCACAGGGTTTTGGTGAAGATCAAATGAAACAATGTGTAAATACTCTGAGGTGCACAAAGTACTATAAATTATCAGATATTATTGACACTTGGCCATAATGGCTAAGAATAAAATACAGTTCTTAAAGAAAAAAAATCTTACTATGTGGGACAGTGCAAATTCCATTTTGCAAATGAAAACTCATTTTTTAAATGAGGTGATGATAGTGACAACCTTGAAATCTGGTCCATCTCCTTGAGTGATTTAGGTATGTTACTAAATGCATTTTAAAAGAAGGTTGCCTGTTTCTCAATTTAGGCAAATAGTAAAGGAAGTAACTTTCTCTTCCCACAGGAACATTAGTTCTTACCTCTCATGTCCTGTGCCCTACCCTCCACTCCTCAAATCACACATTGTCCTTGAACTATGAAATATACAGTGTTACCTAGAATTGTTCCTTCACCTATCTCCTTTCTTCTTTAACCCAGTGAATCTTACTTAATTTAGTTTATTTATTCACTGTTTAAAACTATATATTTAAGACCAATGATGCGCTGGATGCCCTACCAGATACTGGGCATACAATAGTAAATAGAACAGACAAAATTCCTAAGAGCAGGTGCTGACATTGTTATATTTTATCTTAGAGGAGTGCTCCTGGAAAATAGCAACAATTAAGAAATCCTTCCATATGATCTAGAAATCCCACTTCTGGGCATATATCCAGAGAAAACCACAATTTGAAAAGATACATACACCCCAATGTTCATTGAAGCACTATTTTACAATAGCCAAGACATGGAAGCAAGGTAAACATCCATCAACAGTTGGATGGATAAAGATGTGGTACATATATACAATGGGATATGACTCAGCCATAAAAAAAGAATGAAATAATGCCATATGCAGCAACATGGATGGACCTAGAGATGATCATACTGAGTGAAGTAAGTCAGACTGAGAAAGACAAATATCATATGATATCGCTTATATGTGGAAACAGAAAATGATAGAAATGAACTTCTTTACAAAACAGAAATAGATTCAAAGACTTCAAAAACAAACTTATGGTTACCAAAGGTGAAAGAGGGGGGAGGGATGAATTAGGAGGTTGGGATTAACATATACACACTACTATGTATAAAATAATCAACAGGGACCAACTGAATAGCACAGGGAACTCTACTCAATATTCTGTAATAACATAAATGGGAAAAGAATCTGAAAAAAATATGGATATATTTATATGTACAACTGAATCCCTTTGCTGTACACCTGAAACTAATACAACATTGTAAATCAACTAGACTCCAATATAAAATACAGATTAAATTAAATTGAAAAAAAAAGGAATTCTTCCACTTTTCTCTGTTCTGGAAAAGGCTTACCACAAGGCAGAATCCTTCCCCGTGTGACTTACACAATATTCACAGATACCCCTTTTGTTTACCTATGACAAGGCCAGACATGGGCCCTCTTTGCTTCATAAATGTTAGCTGAACTGCTTGTACTCACTGACCAATCTGGAAAAAACACTTACTATATATTGAATTGACCAAACTCTAGTTAAGCAGCTCTCCTTCCCCCAGGCTCCTGAACTTAGACACCCCTCCCACATACTCCTCAGCCGAGCCAGCATACAGCCCTCCTTATGAGCCTTCCTGAGAATAGACTGTCCTCAAATAAAAGTCTCGATCTACTGTCCTATCAGACGATCCTTTCATCCCACTCACTGGTACCCAGTCCTCTCTGAAAGATCACTTCAGTTATGATCAGTGATTAACAGCTTTGCTAGTGTTTTGACCTGCATTTAACAGTTACCTAAACATGTTAAGGTGGTAAAACAGTGAAAACAAGTGCGATTTTAAATTTGGAGATTACAAATTGCAGTTTACACATAAAATCAGTACTTGTGCTGAAGCCAGCAGGAGTAAAGAAGGGAAATTGGTATGGCAGGAATGAAAGTACAGAAAGATGACATTTTCAGTAATCATTTGCAGAGAAAGAGTTAGAATTTGAGTTTACTTCTAAGTTTTTCCTTTTGCAATTTTTTTGAGTTTTCGGAAGAAAATGAACAATTTGAATATAAACCCACATTTACAAAGGAGGTAGAATGCTTTAATATTTCATCTATCTGTACATTTTTAAGATAAGCATGATGCAGTAAACTATTAAATACAGACTAAATGAATGACATGTGGAAACTACCTAGTACATAATTCCTTTTCCTTTAATGGAGGTGAGAATTGACGTTTTACCATTTTTCACTGAGATACACGTGTTTCCCTGGACCTCTCTTTCATTCTGAATCTCAATTTCTTTCAACATGAAAAATGGAATGGCAGCAATAAAACTTTTTTTCTCCTTTTTGAGATTTGCAAAACATCTGAGGATAGGAAACCATCTTCTACTATCATGTAAGAACAGGCCAAAAGGACTGGGCAGAAGAGAAAATGTCTGGCATCACAGCCACATTGGTTGCCCCAGATCTCTGCCAGGCCCCTGCGCCAAAGGTGTGGAGAACCCGGGGAAACCAATTCTGGCCAGCATTTTGCAAGCATGCTTGCGTTCTACAGCACAACAAGGCACAGCTGCAGGGAGCAGGGGTGGTACAGCAGGTTGTGAAATGAGATATGGGCTTATGTCAGAGTCATTAAGATTTTCTGATAAATGGGCTGCAAATTAATTGGTGGTTCCACTAATTAATTTATCTGACTTGCTGAAATCCTCAGTCCTGGCTAGGGCTGCTGGCAGAGCAGAATGATACTTCAACATGGAAAGTATTCTTTTTTTCCCCAGATAAAGAATTTGAATTTAGGCTTACTCATTGGTAGAGCTTCTCAAAATACATCAGCAACAAAAAGATTAAATGATGCAAAGTACTTTTTGTCTAGAAATATTTAAGTAATGATTTTTGAAATCAGAAGAGTAATCAAAATGCAAATCCTCATAGGTTTCTGTTGGATGGCATGTGTAATGCCCCAAATGCCATCAGTAGGCCTACATGGAATTTTTGTCATTGTTTCAACAGGCTAAGTATATATCTCTGGTCTAATGGAGAAGGGCCATCCAAATGGCAGGATTAGGAGAAGAATATAGGTAAATATGCTCATCTGCTTCAGAAATGACTTCTGATGTATGTATCTGTATCTATCATCTATCTATCTATCTATATCTATCTACATATATATGCATATAGATTCATGTGTGTGTATGTATATCTTTTTTCTTTTTAAAAATGAAAATATTTTCTTAAGAGAACAAAATGATTCAATTTGTGCCAATATGTCTCATTGGATTGTTATTGTATAAAGAAAAATAAAAAGTGCTTATATTTTAAAACATAACCATGAATCTGCTATGTATACGTGCTTAAAATAATTGTCATTTTAAGTATATAATTTAAAATGTATTTTCTACATTATTTCTTTTTTGTCTTTATAATTTCATTAAAAAGAAAAAGATATATTTTCACAACATCTAGTGCAGAAATATAAGGTAGAATGAAAAGTCCTGAAAACCCCACCTTTTCATAGAGACAACCACAATGAACATGTTTTATTAAACAAATATGAAATTGTAACTTACATATTTTGTATATATGTATATATTTATTTTTATGTATTACATACTCTGCTTTTCTTTTTGCTCACCTAGTATTATTTTTATTCATCATCCTGTATCAGTTGATTTACTTATATTTCTTTTTAATGGTTTATATATAGTGCTCCACTTCACAGATGACTATACAATTTTTAATTTGAACCCATTAGTGGACATTTAGGCAGTTTCTAACTTTTTGCTGTTATAAACATTTCTTCATCGATAATCTTAGTACATAACACTTTTATATATGTGTGTGTCATTTCTGTTGAATAAATTGCTAGAAGTGAAATGTTCTGCCAAAATATATGCACATAGTTAATTTGTAGGTTGAGTAATCAACTGTTTTCTTTAACTACTTAAAAATATAGAAGTAATAAACAAAAGCAGTTGAAAGAGGGAAAAGTAATGTTTTGTAAAAAAATTCATATCTCTCATCCAACTTTTATCTAGAAATTCTTATTTTATTACTTATAATTAGACTTCCCTGAATACTGACTTCATTTAAAGATATATATTAAATTATGTTATTATCTCTTGAACACTCTAGAATGAGCTAGTCATCATTATTTGAATGTAGATGTGTTGTACGTGCCAGAAGTTCATGTTTAAGTAAAGGTTTTAAATAATTATTAGACACACAAATGGGAAGATTGGGGAAATTAAAATATATTCTCAACAACTGAATTATTGACCTCATTCCCATTAGGGTTAGCTAATAATGAACAATTTAAAGCAAAAACCAAATTTGGCAAAACAGCTGTAAAAAACTTTAAAAAAAGTCTACATTTGCAAATAATTAATATTGAAAATAGGTTCTACCTTGTGGAAGTATTAACAGCTAGTCTGGAAGAAATGAATGGACATAGAAGCATAACTGCTTTATGTCTTAACATGAGTATCCAATCCATCACTCTCTTATTTGTGTATGGAAGTGTTCTTTTCAGGTCATTCTAAGCTTTGTAGTAAATTATTAAAAGTATTCAAAAATCATATCACTAAGATGTAATCTAGCGAAACTTTTTTGTAATTATGTTCAAGATCAGTACAATCAGAGTTTAACATCATGTATTTGATAGAGAAAGAGCCCATCTTTCTCTCTCTTTGTTCTTTGTCCTTCCTTTATTCTCTATAGCTAGTTACTGGACACCAGCCATCAAAAAATAAATTGACTAATTACTCACAAGTCAGGAGGCATGCATGAGTTTCAGAAGGCTTGCAAGTTGACTGTCTTATTCCCTAATCAAAAGCAGCTGGATGAGGTTTTCCCAGGGGATATTAACTCCTAAATTTTCCAAAGTAACACCTGGAGACTTAGCCAATTAGCCTCTACATTTTTCAAGCAGTGCATTGTTTTGAATCTCATCTGTTATTTAAATGACCTAAAGCTTTTATGCCCTTGTGTTGAAAGTTGGTAAATGTGAAAGAGTATCTGAAAGAATTTCTTGTTCATGGATTATTACTGAAATTCCAGTTTATGGCTGCCCAAAAGTGAAATATTCTTCTCCCAGTGGCTCTTGTTAAGCAGCTAAAAGTTCTATTTACCTGACATAGCTCTTTAATTCCATGCTCAAAAATCCTTTAATATAATAGAAAATATTGTAATGTTTTAGTTACTTTGAAATCATACAGAACCAGGTTCAAATTTCAGTTCTGTGAATTATTAATAATGCAACCTTGGACAAATTATTCTAACCTCTTTGTGCTTCAGTTTCCTTACTTATAAAAATTGTGCTTAGGACTGTGAAATAAGCTGAAGGAAAAATCACTCTTTTCAATATTACATATAAATAATTATCCTTTAGTCTGGAAATTGAGTTCAAATGATTAATAAATCTGCATAAAGTAATTTATCCATTTCTATTAAGGTATAATATTAAATTGTTTTATCTGAGCCGTAATTTGCAATATACACAATATATATTTAGATAAATGATTTTAATTATACAAAACATCAAAGTCTTCAGTTTCAGCATTTTAAAAGAAATATCCAAATTTGAATACTACTCTATCTTTCTGAATTCGACTCTTTAGTATTATTAGTATTCTCCATTTATCGGGCTTAACACAATGCCTTTGCATATAATAATAAACTCTGTAACATTTATTATGCTTATTTTTAAGCAGACACTGTATGTGATTTATATTTATAACTCACTTTATGAGGTTAGCTACTATTCCTATTCGAATTTTCTAGATGAGAAAATTGAGGAACAGGACAGTTTTGAAACTTACCCCAATTTACAGTTAGTACACATCCAAAGTCAGGATTTGTTCACAGGTAGATTATCTCCCTAGCACATGCCTTTAACCAGCATGCTCTATTACGTACTATTTTTCACTGAATTTTAGAGAATCATATGTTAGCAAGTTGAAACACATCATTTACTATTGGTAATGTATTTTCCACTGATTTTAACATGGCTATTTGTGTTGGAAAAGTCGATTTGTGTGTTCTATTTGACCTAAGAAATCAATCAAACAATTAAACATTCCCAATTGAATTGTATTATCAGGTCTTTTCTTTTTTAATTTTTAATTTAATTTTTATTTTATATTGGAGTATAGTTGATTTACAATGTTGTGTTAGTTTCAGGTGTATAGCAAAGTGATTCAGTTATACATATAAATGTATCCACTCTTTTTCAGATTCTTTTCCCATATAGGTTATTACAGAATATTGAGTAGAGTTCCCTGTGCTGTACAGTAGGTCCTTGTTGATTAATTGAGGAAACAAATCCTTACAATTCATCATTTTTTTGTGAAAGGCAGGAGTTTACAAAATGTTTTCCATAAAACCCCAATATCACTGAAGTGATATTGGTTAAAGTTTCCAGGTAAAATAACTGGCCAATTCTGCCCCTTGATTGGGGATCATAAAATAAATTAAAGTCTTTGAGAGGTCTTGCAGAAGAGAAATCTGTTTAATTTGTTCTAACCTAACATTGTCTAAACTTGGTTGAGCAGAAACACTTGAGTAAGTGAGTATCTTGCTTCTTACTGTTCTGCAGAGAATAATTTGAGAAATGCTAGTCTAAGTGACTCATCTTGACAGGGGATTTTTACTCTTTGAGACTTGGTTTGTGTTCTATTTCAATGTTTTTAATACCAGAAGACTCAGTAGCATTTTCTGTTCCCACTTTTCAGCCCATCTTCTAAATCAACGGTTGCAATAATAGTCGGGAGTCCCTGAGATAATTACCCACAAGCTGTTATTTGTTGATGAGTGTGCCCCATCAAATATATAAACATACATGGTCCAATACAAGCAAAATGAGGGCATTTTTATGGCACCAGGATGTACCCAGGCAAATAGATAAAGGAAGTTTCATGAAATAAGGTGGCTGGGAATTATTTAAAAAATACACATTGGCTTCTCAGATGCTCCTAATAATGGATATAGTCATAGGCAAAAATAACCAAAAACTATCCCACCTCTGTTATCCTTTCCTCCAAAAAAAGACATGTCATTCAAGCCTCAGGAATGTGAGTGTTTTCTGAAAGATAGTGATAAACCTAGAGCTTGTGCCTACAAGAAACTCAATAAATATTTGTTGAGTGAATGAAGGAAAGAATGAGACAGACGTTGAAACTCAAAGATAATATTGCTTGAGCAGCTACAGCATCCACAAACAGGCCTGTCTTCAGAACTACTCAGTAGGGGACAGCCTATTAATTTTTCCAGAGCTACCTGACTGTGGAACTTTAATTATTATCAGTAATGCTATCTCCTTATAGGAAGCCCAATAGTATATAAGGCCTGGTGGAAAATTTATACTTGTTCTTGTTTTGTGAAAGATTTTCATAAAAGACCATATACCTATGAAGGCATTTTTCTCATTCAGTGTGTTTGCCCTTGTATTTTACGTGCCAATAGTCTGCTTCTTGAAATTACCTCCTTGCTTTCGAGAGCATTATATTTTAGTAATCCTTTAACTTCTCCTCTGTTTTCTTCAGACATTTCACTACAGGCAAATATCAATATATTTGCCCTCTTCCCTTTTTTCCACTTCCTTCCACTCTCCCTTCCACCACCAACACTCTGTTCTTTTTCACTGTCACAATTCCAATTTTTTACTCAAAGAAAGTGGTTGGCAAATGTTTCTCTTAAGCTAAATGTGATTTTTACAGAACACAGACTCTGAAGTTTTTCCAACTTCTGCAGATATTTTCAACTTGAATATTCCACTTACAATTGAACTCATATTCCAAACAACTCTTCCATTCCAAAGCCACCTTTACATCTACCATCTTGGAACCCCCTTCTGATTCTTTCCAAGGAACCCATTTTCTTCTTATCTTTGAGAAGTTGTTGCTGTTTCCAATTGGAAGAGACAGTCCTGGGTTTGGTGTGTTCTGTTGCCAACCACCTCACGGGCATAATCCCCAGAAGAATCAATTTAAGCTGCAGCTGACCCATTTTGAGAAGCCTGAGCACTACCACTTACCTATTTTCCTGTTATAGGTGGCTGCTGGGATCAAACCTTTTGAAAAACATGTATTCAGTTAAAATGATAATGCCTCATAGTCCTGCTATGCTTGGTAATTACCTAAAATATTAGTAACTACAGTTAATAATATTTAAAAGACCTAAATTGGGTTTCTTTTACCTAACCTAAATTTTCCTTGACCCTTTCTCTTACCTCTGCCTTCTAGAATATCTGGAATCTCTCTGTGCTCTTTCAGACTTCCTGGACTAGCTAAAACATAGGGCTTCCTGAAGGATGCTACTTTCACTACATTTCTTTTGAGTAGACACTCTTCATTTTTCTACTACTCATGGGTATAAGTGGCATCAGTAAGTACCCAGGTATACTTCAGGGTCTATTACTATTCCCTGCATATATTTTAAAAAGAAAGAAAAGATTCTACCTCTATAAGATTCTTGCTATTTATTTAGACAATCATTTTGGTCCTCATCCCTGTCATCTGCAATTAACTTGATCACTCTGTCCTAAGTTTGGAAGATTTTGTGATCTATTTCACAGTTCTCTTCCTATTCCAAGTCCTGCCATCAGATATGGTGACGATGTTAATCTGGTGACCTATTTCAAAATCCAGTCTCCTATTGCCTAAGCACTTCAATTCCAATAATTAGGGTAACTTAAAAATAATGATTCTAGGGCTTCCCTGGTGGCGCAGTGGTTGAGAGTCCGCCTGCCGATGCAGGGGACACGGGTTTGTGCCCCGGTCCGGGAAGATCCCACATGCCGTGGAGCGGCTGGGCCCGTGATCCATGGCCGCTGAGCCTGCACGTCCGGAGCCTGTGCTCCGCAACGGGAGGGGCCACAACAGTGAGAGGCCCGCGTACCGCAAAAAGAAAAAAATAAAAAATAAATAATGATTCTAATGGAGACAGTTCTAAGGGTGAAAAGGGATGTTATTCAGAATTGCACCAAGATAACATTAAATCATAACTTACTTGGGGAAAAAAAGAGTACATGGTCACTCTCTCAGTAATGATTATTTTCTCTCTACTTCAACTACACACTCCAAAGACCGGAAACTGGAATGTATTATGATCCAATATAAAATAAATATATAGATAAATAAATTAATAAATGATTTGAATATCTGACTACAGCCTCATATCTTCCTATTCTGTAAATTTTAGATCTACTTCAAGGCATCTTGGATAGCATATTGCCAGATTAAGATGTCCAAACTGATTACATCCATCTTTCATTTGGTTCAACATTGTAATCATAATTTGTACTTCCTTTATTTCTCTATTTCATTTATTAAGCCTATTTCGTTTTTACCTTATACTTTCCCCACTTGAGGATTCACTGTGAATCTCTTCAACCAATTCCTTGTCAATATCTTTACTTCCTTTTTCTTGTTTCCTTACTGATATACCCACCTCTCAGAATTTCAACCCTTGATCAATCTACTTCTCATCTTCCTCTTTAGATTTGATTCTCTCTAACACCATCAGATTAAAGAATACTCAAATGTCTTACATCTTTTAAAAATGTCTTTTTTTTCTGAATCCTCTCCAGTGACTACCTTAACTTTCTCCTTTTTTTATAGCCACATTTTCTATTCTTACATATTTACTAACTACGATACACACTCCAGTAGATATACTTACATGGTATTGAAGTCATTTTATGATTAGCTGTTGACTACTTTTCTTTGCCACTCTTTGGAAACTGTGCAGTCTTCCAAGGCAGCAACTAGAGTGTATTCTTATTTATTTCCCCAACATCTATAAGAGTGCTTGGAACACAAGCCAGTAACTAATAAACATGGTTGAGGACATTAATACCTGATTTAATAAATATGTACTGAGGTGATGCAATATGCTTGTGGACATTCTTTCTCCATCACTTTTACATGTAGTATTATCTTCCCCTTGTAATTGTCTTTCTTGTCTATTATCACTTATCTTTCGTTAAGCTTAATCCCAAAGTAGTCTAAGGTAAGTAAAATGACTCTGAAGAGTCCTTGTAATTTGACATACTTTGGGTGATAGTCTGCTCTCTATTCTTTAGATGCACTCTGTGGAAGACCTGTCAGATCCATCCTGTCCAAATGCTATTGGCTTTAATGCAGGCAGATTCTCCATCAGCATTATGACAATACTGTGAAGAATATAAGCAAAGCCCTGTGCCTGTCAATGTCTATATGCCCTAGAAGTAAGCTAAATGTTCTTAATTGCAAGTGTTCCACTTCTAGGACTAAAGAATAGAATCTAGATGTTAATTTTTCAATAATTACCAATATTATTCATCTTTCCTACAATTATGCTCCATTACCTATATTTAAAGCCAGATTACTGGTATAGCATCCAGTGTTCTTCAATGATCCAATCCGTCCCCTATTTGAACAAAGCAGGTCAGCCAAACCGAACTGGTTCTTTGAGCTCCCTGAGTTCTTCCACGGCTGGCTAAGTTTGTACCTGCTATTTTTCCTCCCTGGAATATTACCACTTAGTCCCCTTGCACTTAGCTATTATTACTTGTCCTTCAATGCCCAGCTGAGATATTAAGTCTTCAGAGAAAACTTTACTGCTATTTCCTAGTGGAGTTGAGTATCTTCAACTCTGAACTTCGTCAGCCTCTTGATCTATAGCTACAACATCAACATCATAGAGGTATAATTATTAGCACTCTTTTTTTCAAGTTTTCACAAATCTGTGAGATCCTTGAGGGTAGATGCTATTCTGTTCATTGTGCATAGACCCACACAAATAGGAATCATAATAAGAGAAGAAACTCTCGTCTCCACACCACAGCTTGGACACTGAAAACCAAAACTGTGCCTTACTAGCTATATCAACCTGACTCTGCTATTACACTGTCCTCATTAGATGGCTTTATTTTTCTGAGAATCACATACCCAAGCAAATGGCTTAATTGTGCATTATAGGAACTTACTGAAATACTCAACAGATATTTTGCACCCTAAAAATTTTAAATAATTTGCCTCACAATGTTTGTCTTATTGGTTTCGCCTAGGAAAAATATGATCTTTTCCCAACCTTAATCAAGGCCCCATTTTGAAAGACTTGTCCCAAATCAAACTTCCACTTCTCAATAAATTCCTTTTCTTCCTTTCTTCCCATGAGACAATGCCAAAATTCTGCAGAGGTGGTGTCTCTCTCTCTCTGGTGGTAATCAATAGACTCAGCTTTGTCCTATCAACAGATTGTTTTTTGATTATTTGAATTAAACTAAATAATACACTTGTTTCACAAAAATGTGGGTTAAATAAGATTTCAGCCTCTTTATAGTATTTCATGCTAAAAACTTAGGTGATAAAACCTTTTATGCTTTTTTGAGGTATCTAAAATAGTCAAACTCACAGAATCAGAAATACAGTACGGTTGCCAGGGCCTGGGAGGTGAGGGAACCGGAAAAGTATTATTCAATGGGTGAAAATTTTCAGTTAAACTATACAAATAAGTTCTAGAGACATGCTGTACAACACTGTGCCTGTAATTAACACCACAGTATTGTGAGTTTCAAAATTTGTTGACAGGGTAAACCTCATGTTAATTGTTTATATCAAACACACACACACACAAGGACACAGGGAAACTGGGAGGTGTTTGATATGCATATTACCTTAATTTTGGTGAGGGTAACACACCTGTTTGCATATACCTAAATTCATCAAATTGTACACATTAAATATGTGCAGTTCATATATACATTATAAATTAATAAAGATGTTTTAAAAAAGAAAATCATTTTTTGTATTTCAGGGCCATAAAGTTGGATTATTCATAAGCAAAATTCAGCCAACAATCTTGAATACATAACCATTATTCAAAGGCAGGGGTTCAGATTTAGCCAAGAATTAATAGAAGGGAAAGAACATTTATTGGATACCTACTGTGTGTCTCTTGGCTTGATACTTTGCATGAGTGATCTCCTTTTTTTTTTTTTTTTTTTGCGGTACACGAGACTCTCACTGCTGTGGCCTCTCCCGTTGCGGAGCACAGGCTCCGGACACGCAGGCTCAGCGGCCACGGCTCATGGGACCAGCCGCTCCGCGGCATGTGGGATCTTCCCGGACTGGGGCATGAACCTGTGTCCCTTGCATCGGCAGGCGGACTCCCAACCACTGAGCCACCAGGGAAGCCCAAGTGATCTTCTTTTGCTTAGATTTGAAAGATTTCTGCTTATTTAAATCAAACTTGTAAATCATTTTAGACTCTTTCCCAATACTACTTCCAATTGAGGTTAAATGGTTAATATGCATTTAAAATGTAATCAGGCCCAACAATGATTCATTATCTGGTTCAATGGTTCATCGTTTCACTCTCATTATACAGCCAGAAGCTTCATCAGAGAGCCAGGCTGCATCTGTCATAGGAAACAAAC
Organism: Stenella coeruleoalba; assembly: GCF_951394435.1. Lineage (NCBI taxonomy): Eukaryota > Metazoa > Chordata > Mammalia > Artiodactyla > Delphinidae > Stenella > Stenella coeruleoalba. The sequence continues at coordinate 19,752,176 of NC_137154.1, forward strand.
TATCATACATAGGTTATGTCCATATCAGCCTTGTATATTTAAACCAGGTTGATTCATCCACATATCAGCCACCTGGTGTTAGAAATGATCCATCAAAACACACCATTCTTTGCCATATGAACTCTCTCACATACCTTCCCTTTATCTTTATTTGTGCAAGTCTGGATAAATCTTTCAATTATAATCAGCAAACAAAATATAAGATTAAATAAAAAGTCATTTCTTCTGAAAGAGGTATCTGGGAAATTTTATGGGAGATGTGGGATTTAAACTGGGCTATGAATAAATACAAAGTTGTCTAATTTCTACCTTCATGTGTCTTTGCTTGTATCTTATCTCTCTATTTTTGTCTTTGTACTTATCAGCTCAAGCTTGAATTTGGACTGACAGCTTTCTCTATATAGACCATGTTAGCTACTCTAGCCCCAGTGGTTCAATTCCTAGTACAAGGCTATCTGAACACTTTGGATTGCTTCTTAGCTAGAAAAAGGAATAGGAAATCACACATTTATGTAAACTATGTAATTGAGCACATGTCATTCAATGCTACAGAAAGAAAGTGAAGGAAAGTTGCTTTTCCTCTTCTTTTCCATTCATAGTCCCCAAGACAAAGGAACTCTTCATTTAGGCCATCTACTGCTTAAGATAGACAGGATTGATGGTAAGTTAAAAATGATTTTACCTGTGTCTGACTTACTTCACTCAGTATGATAGTCTCTAGGTCCATCCATTTTGCTGCAAATGGCATTATTTTGTTCTTTTTTATGGATGAGTAATATTCCATTGCATATATGTACCACATGTTCTTTATACAACATAGGATATCATTTACATGTGGAATCTAAAAAGAAGGGTACAAATGAGCTTTTTTTATAAAACAGAAGTAGAGTCATGGATGTAGAAAGCAAACTTATGGTTACCAGGGGATAAGGGGAGGAGGGACAAGTTGGGAGTTTGGGACTGACATATACACATAACTATATATAAGATAGAAAACAAATAAGAACCTGCTGTATAGCACAGGGAACTCAATACTCTGTAATGACCTATATGGGAAAAGAATCTAAAAGAGTAGATTGTGTGTATATGTATAAGTGATTCACTTTGCTGTATACCTGAAACTAACACAACATTGTAAACCAACTACACCCCAATAAAAATTAAATAAATAAATAAACTATCCTGAATAATGAAAAAAAATATGATTCTACCTGGGCCATGTCTCAACTGCACAGCCCTCTGCCAAGACTTTTGACCAGGTACCGACATCAAGGTGGCACCACAGCATCAAATGCAGAGCCTGCTCCTCACTGAATCCTTTTCCCAAGGTTGTTTACACTTCATGAGCAAAACTCTATGACACAGAGAAGTTGGGTGGATTCCTTCATTATTGTAGGCTTGAATATTTTGGATTCTTTCATTACTAGAGGCTTGAATATTTTATCTTGCTTAAGAAGTACAAATATGGGACTTCCCTGGTGGCGCAGTGGTTAAGAATCTGCCTGCCAGTGCAGGGGACACAGGTTCAATCCCTGGTCCAGGAAGATCCCACATGCCGTGGAGCAGCTAAGCCTGTGCGCCACAACTACTGAGCCCACGCACGGCAACTACTGAAGCCCGTGTACTCTAGGGCCTGTGTACCACAACTAGAGAAAGCCCGCACACAGCAACAAAGACCCAATGCAGCCAAAAATAAATAATAATAATTTAAAAAGAAGTACGAATATAAGAGAACAGATTGATGGTTGCTTGAGGCAGGGAGTGAGGGGTAGGTAAAATAGGTGAAGGGACTCAGAAGATACAAAGTTTCAGTTATAAAATAAACAAGTCATGGGGATATAACATACAGCATGATGACTATAGTTAATAATACTGTATTGCATACTAGAAAGTTGCTAAGAAAGTAAATCTTAAAAGTTCTCATCACAAGAAAAAAAATGTAACTATGGTTACAGATGATCTCTAGGCTTACTGTGGTGATCATTTCACAATATATGCAAATATTGAATCATTAAGTTGTATGCCTGAAACTAATATAGGTTAATTGACATACAGTCAATTATATTTCAATATAAAATACAAATGTAATAAGAAGACATATCAGCATAGTGTCCTCAGCCATAGAAAGCACTGAAAAACAATCTTTAATTTGCCTGTCCACAGCAGTGTATGTAGACCATTCAGTATGACTGTTGTTTTGTTTCCACCCTATGTTATTTACCAAAATCACCATATTTTGTTGCATTTCAGCCTCATTTTATAAATCAGGAATCTGAATTCTAGGATAATGGGTGACTTTTGCAAATTCAAACAGAAAACCATAAGAGGAATTTGATCCAAACTTATAGACCCAAGGGTATTTCTAGAACCCTGAAGGCATTATTAAAATATGGCATATTTGTGCTCAAAGAGCCACATCTGTATTCACTTCCTGTATTTCATTCAATATGCTTATGAATGTAATGCCCAAATTCTCAAATAAAAGCACTTATGAATTCATCTGAAATTGCTAAACATTTCACAAAGCAAAATCTGAAAAGCATTAATATGCTGAGTATGTTCGTTCTTTGCCTTTAAGGGATCCAATCTGTATTTAAAGGCTGAATTATTTATTATAGTATGGAACCAGGAATTTTTTTAAAAAAAAATCACTCCTGTAAACTGTTCTTATGTATTCAGAACTACAACAAGCCTTTTGCTATTAACCACTCCCTGATTGACAAAGGACTTAGATAGTCTTCAACTAACAAAAATTTCATTTAGACGAACATCAAAATTTGAGCAAACATTTTGAAAACACGTGTATTTTTTGAGTAGTTTTCTACAAGATAACATAGGAAAATGACAAGTCTTTCACCTGTAAGAACACAATACTATTTCTCTTTCTGAACTGAATGGTGGTAAAAAGCCTAAGAAACAGGCACACCCCCCCAAAAGAGAATTTATGGTATCCACCTGCCCAGTCTCAGTACAAGTTAAGGGCTGGAACTGTGGTTTTTGAGGGGAGAAAAGTATAGGGAAAGAGTAAAAAGTTTGCCATCAGGATAGCCTGGCTTCCAATCACCCTGAGCATATCAAAGATTTATTTCTTGTCCACACAAAGTCCATTGTTATTCTCCATGCGGAAACTCATTGTTCCAGGCTGACTGGTCACATAATTTTACGGCGGTACCATGTGGAATGTGTTGTCTCCTATGTCAGTGTAGCAAAGAAAAGAACATTGAAGGGTCCCCCACCTACATTTAAGTGCATCAGTCCAGAACTGGCTCATGTCAGTCACGTCTGTTCCCAACACAGAAATAGTAACTTGACCTTGACTAACTGTAGGAGTGGAAAACTGTAAAACCTCTCTATGTCTGGAAGGAGGGGAAAGCTGGTAAGGTCTCTCTAGCACTAGATATGTGACCAGGGACCTTTTATATAATCTCTCAGAGCTTCTGTTTTCACATTTGTAAAATAGGGATTCCAGAAGTTATTCCATAAATTTGTTATGAGTTGGAGTTGAATTAACATATGCAGATGTCTGACCTGTGGTCTAACACACAGTGCAAATTTAAGAAATAATAACTTTCTTCTCTCTATTTTTTTGGCCCTCACTAACCCTATAACAGTTTATTCATTTATATATTTCAAAATGATGCTCCCATTGTGACTGTTCCCATTATTTTCTCTCATTTTTCATCATTTTTATTTTAAAATTAAAAAAAAATTTAAAGTGCTTTCAAATAGAGCAATGCCTTGTATTTTCCCAAGAAATAGAAAAATAAAATTAATAAATTGTTTAATAAGACATTTTAAACTATTCTTTCAGTGAGTCACAGATCTTATTACTGGATGACAAATATAAATATTGTATTATCATAAAATTGTAGATTCACCTGGAGCCTCTGATCATTTTTTTTTTTTTTTTTTTTTTGGTCCTGGAGAGTTGCCTTGGTTAAATATTGAGGGAAAAGGCAAGTGACATTCAACTTGTAATCATTCTACCTTCCTGAATACTAGTAAATCACTAAATAAAGTTTATTTCTCTCTAAACAAAGAGCTTGATTCTTCTTTTTCTTCTGACATTTAGTATATTCCATTCTCTGCTCCTTGGTGATGGAAGGCCCTTCTGAAGGATTCCCAAGACCATTCGTGAACTTAACAAGGACTGAAGATGAAGGTCTGTAACACCTATTAAGTCCTTATCCTATGCCAAGTTATGCTTCTCATTTTACCTAAGCAGTCTTATTAACCATCATATGAAAAAGCTATTATTATCACCATTTTAAGGATGAGGAAAAGGAGATATAAAGGACTTTAAGTGATGTGTTTATCTCATAAAGCTCATAAATGCAATTAGGAGATTTGACTTCAGGTAAAATTTAGGTTCCTTCTGCCACACTAGAGTTCTCTTATGGACACTAGGTAATTTAACCAACATCACAAAATTAATATGGAACAATACAAAATAAAACTTTGAACTCTGTTAACCTGAAATCATGGCAAAGCAAACATTATACTGGACAAAGTTAAAATAGAGAAGGAAGACTTTATTCAAGGTTATCACAATAGGATAAAGAGACAAGAATGCAGTCTGAACTCAACTCCACTGAAAGGAAAGGTAGGAGAGCTGGGACGGGAGGATCATAGGCCATTTGTGTTTGCAAATTGGCCTTACCCCAAGGAAAAGTAAACTTACAACTTGGAGCAAGGTACCCACCCTCTTACAGAAGTTAGCCTCCTACCTCCCACAGAGAATGGGAAACAGGGACACTTTCTTTCTTGATGATTACATTTCAAAGGAATCCTCCTCATATCCTAGAGAAAGCACTCTTGGGTCTTAAAATTGGCAAGAGACTTTAAAAAAAATTGGATCTCAGGGGAGCAGAGAAATAACTTAGGGCATCTAAATTAGATGCCCAAAGAAAAGGGTTGGGATTCTGTGATTAGGCCATTCTGTAAGGGTCAGGATGAGAGAGAGATCAGGGGCTGAGGGGCAGGAAGAAGACTGCCTAGGGTTTAGTTATGCTGAGGGAAACACTAAGGTCCTCTTGGTCACCACTATGCAAAGAATTCTAACAGAGCACTTAATTTGAAGTATAAAAGATGCAGAGTGAGAAAACAAAAATAAACCCTTTTGTTCAGAAGGAATATTTTCTCACTTGTATGCAGTACGTAACATCCGAACTCCTGGGTTTAGCAGCAGTGGCTGTTTCAGCCATGAGTGGGCAGCCTAGAGGGTGGAATAGAGGTTGAATGTTCAGGCAAAGCTTTCCCTTGGAAGATGTTAGTGAAGTAAAGCCCCAGCTGATATGGGGGATGTTAGCTCATGTGGAGGAAGGGCTTATTGGACTGCAAAGAAGAAATGACAGAATTCAGATGTAAAGCCAAATCAAGCTATAGCAGGGTTACAACTACCCCAGACTCAGTGGCACCAAAGCACAGCTATTTTATTTTGCTCGTGGATTTGGTAGGTCAAATATTCAGACAGGACACAGCAGGAATTACTTGTCTGTACTCCAGGAGATGTGAAGCCTGAGCTGGCAAGACAGTAGATTGGACTAAGGGACCCACTTCCAAGATGGCTCCTTCATTCACATGTCTGCTCCTTAATGAGCTAGCTACGAGGCTGCTCTCAGCTGGCACTGTCAGCCAGGATACCTACAGGTGGCCTCTTCAGTGTAGCAGCCTCTAAATGGTTGGACTTCTTACCTGGCACCTCAGTGTTCTTATGTGCTGCTCAGTGAACAAGGTGGAAGCTGCATATTCTTTTATGATCTAGCCTCTGAAGTCATACATAGTGACATTTCTGTTGTCCTCTATTGGTTGACTTAATAAGAAACTTACCCAGAATCAAGGTGGGGAGGGTGGGGGACATCCTTCCTTGCAAGAGAGGAATGTCCAAGATTTGGGAGCCATATTTAAAGCTAGTTTTTAAAAAGATGAAACTGAGGCAATTTTGGAACTGTAGAAATCCAAACTAAAGACCAAAGTGTTGAAAGGGAGACCTCATTGAAAGATTGTTGCACAGCACAGGGAGATCAGATCGGTGCTTTGTGACCGCCTGGAGGGGTGGGATAGGGAGGGTGGGAGGGAGGGAGACGCAAGAGGGGAGAGATATGGGAACATATGTATATGTATAACTGATTCACTTTGTTATAAAGCAGAAACTAACACACCTTTGTAAAGCAATTATACTACAATAAAGATGTAAAATAATAATAATTATGCCAAGTGAAAGAAGCCAGAGCCTCTACTTAAAAAAAAAAAAAAAAAAGACTACATGAAAGATTGTGGTATATTGTGTCATAAAGCAGAGTCCAAAGATCTTGAGACCATGATAAGTTGATCATGAACACACCTGGTGTTTCCCTGTTTCTTTGGTGTGGATGAACACCTTTGAAGATTTCAAAACTTATTCTCTAGGTTTTGGATCTCACCTTCTTAAATAGTGGTGATACTGGTGATATCCTGTAAAAAAGTTTTGGAAACAAGGGTTTCAATCTTGGCCTTGGGCACGATATTGTACCTTCCTGAGACTTTCTGTATTTTTTTAAAAGAGTATATTAAAATCTCTCTAAATGTGCTGCTATAGGTTTAAGATAATCTCGTTATCTAAGACTTAACACCATGCGGGATGCATAATATACCTAAAACAAACGTGTATTCTTTGGTCGAATATGTATCTAGACTTTTTTGTTTGTGGCAGCTGACCCAATGAATGTTGGGTTGGATATAATAGAGGATAATGTCTTCTGAAGAGGATGGATGGTGCAACTGTCCTGGGAAGGAATGGGGAAAAGAGAGGAACTTATTTAATGGTTTCCAATTCCGATGGTGAATTTGAATTTCCTGGAAAACTTGTAAAAGAAATACATATTCCTAAGCTTCACTCTAGACTTACTGAATCAGAATTTGGTCATATGATGCTCAGAATGCTGTAGTTTTCAATTAGGTCTTCAGTTAATTCTAATATAGCCAGGCTGAGTGGCAGCAGTCTGAGAGGCATCGCCAAATATATTACATTATGCCGTAAAAACTCACCTGGGCTGTAGCCACAGATGCATTTTTTCCCCCAGAAATGGTAATTGTGATCAATCACTAAACAAAGTGTTAGATGACATCTGTCAACTCAGGATACATGAATGGTAAAAGTAATTATCACCTTTCTGACTTTGTTTTTAGCAGCAAGAAAATTAATTTAAAACAACTTCTTTCTTTATGTTGATCAACATCCTGGCAATCTGCCTGCCTAAAGTCAAGGTTACAAATATGTAAATAGAGAAATTTAAAAGTTATTCTGTGGCATTTCAGAAGTTTAATAATGTAAAATATGTTCATAAAAATAATTCAAATGTGCTCTTAATATATACTGCTGACTTAGAGGTTGCCATTGATTTTTTCTGAATGTGTGCAGATACCTGGCCAGTTATTATTATTTACTACATTGGCATTTGTCTAAGGTGCTTGAATCATACAACATACATCTAATTTGGGGAGAAGGGGGGATCCTCAGCAAAAGTTTTCTTCTTTCCAATTCTACCTGCCAAAATTAAACATTATCCTCCATTTCTACAAACCCAACAGAACAGATAAATTAGAAAGAGGGAGAGACTACCAGATGTCTGAAGATGTGATGAAAGGCTGTTTATAGCTTTTCTCATAAATATTAAAGACCTCCTTCAGCTACTTCTACTCTCAAGTCTAAATGACTCTAGCAGATTCTGAAAGGTTTATCTGCATCGGAGTTACCACCTATAGTTTGATTTCAACAGGATATTAGTGAGCTACCACCTGAGAGGGTTTCTAGGAACCAAAGATGGGTAAAACCCCTGCCTCATGTCACACCAAGCTTGATGAGCTTCTTTCCAGAGGAGGAACTGTGGTCTCTTACTGTGAAATACTCTGGGAAGTGGGTCTTAAAATTTTAGAGTCTAACAATTTATTACCTATTTAATAACAGAGTGAAAAACAGCACTATTCTCTCCATCCCAACCTACCCATTCTTCCTCCAACTAGGCTTTAAATACTCGATTCTTCAATACAAGACAATACAGGTTTTTTTGAACACTGTCAAAGGCATGTTTTTCTCTCAACCATGATGATGCAGAAAGCGAACCGATCAACCTCATGAAAACGAAATCCAGATTACAAGCATGTGCTAGCTATTTGTTCACAGAAAAGTCTTTGAAGCATTTTCTGTGTATCAGGATGTGTTTTGTCATATCAATATACAGAAATCTGCTGAGAATTATTGTTAATACTTTGAGAAGGGAGATAATTGAATAAGATTTTCCCATAAATCTAAAAAAGCAAAAAAATTAGCCAATCCTTTATGCAAATATGTACACATACAGAAAAAAAATTTTTTTCTCAGGCTTTCACAGGGCCATAGAGTCCATTTTTTAAAATAAAAGTGTCTAGAACCACTCGGCCTCATATTCAGAGAAAAACTTAAAGTAGAAGAAAATTTTCTGAATTCCTAATTCAGAGGACTTACCACACTTTTGAAAATGGTAGTCTAGAATTATCGGACCACAAGATATTAGACAGAGAAACCTATAATCACACATCAAGTGAAATAAAATAGATTACATAAAGCATCTCTTACCATGCTTTAATGGGAAAATATATTTAGCTGATCACTATTACTCCATTAATCCACTCATTTATTTACGTAAATGGCTATATACACAAAACAGCAGAATTTGTTTAGCGATGTAATCAATCTTGAAATCACACTCCCTACCTTCTTTTACAGAAAAACAAATAAAACAAAAGTCATCCTGCTTTTGGAATGTCCCTCAGTCTGTCCTGTACCCTTGACAGTGCTATTATCTAATGCTTTCCCACGTTTAGCATCCATTATTATCAAATGATATGTTACAAGAAATTCTAATGTATACAGCAGAACCAGAGAATATTTTGTTGGTATAAATTATTTCATGTTTAATTCAGTTTCGGTTTCCAATTTATTTCTCAATTTTGTTTTTCATGGCACAGTGTTGAGAAATTCTTGATTTACACAGATAAATAATTGCAGATGATTTTTAAACAATTCTATGTACTATCAAACTTCCAATTAAATTGTTCTGGAAGCTTGACAAAATAGCAGTGATTTTTTTCAAAATTAAATCACTACCTTACCAGTATTTAACTGGTACTTGCTCTTTAATTGAATCTGAAAATGTTCCTTTGCCAACAGAGATGTTCATTGTTTGAGAAGAGCTTTATTTTTTATTTTTTTGCGGTACGCGGGCCTCTTACCGCTGTGGCCCCTCCCGCTGCGGAGCACAGGCCCCGGACGCACAGGCTCAGCGGCCATGGCTCATGGGCGCAGCCGCTCCGCGGCATGTGGGATCCTCCCGGACCGGGGCACGAACCCGCGTCCCTTGCATTGGCAGGCAGACTCTCAACCACTGCACCACCAGGGAAGCCCCAAGAAGAGTTTTCTTTTAAATGTATCTTGTAACTTAGAAATCTTTCAAAAAATCATCAAATTAGATGTGGCTTCACCTATTAAATAATCATTCAGTATTTCAAAATAGTCACATTTATTTTTCCTTAAGTGATGAAATCAGATGTTAAGTTTCAGTTTTAATGCTGACAATTTAATGCTGACAATTAGCTACATTTAAAAGTAGGTGACTCTGTGAATGTGAGTTGGATTTATTTAGATTAATATTAGGAGCAAAATATGCAAGCCCCATGAACAATGTATAGAGTTGAACTGCTAACATTTAAAATGCCATTTGAAATTCTCATATAAACGTTCATAGAAACATACAACAGATTCCAGTAAAAAAAAAAGGACTCCAACTAGGATTACAAGTAACTCTAAACAAAATAAAATTAAAATCCTCTGCCCCAAAACTTAAATAAAAATACACTTAATGATGATATTTTATGACAATATTTTCCAGCAACTTTCTTAACCGGTGTTATTTTTCTATGAAACATATAATGATAGCTTACACATAATAAAAGTTTCATAGTTTTTCTCTCATGCTGTTCAGATTCTCAACACAAATATCATCACAGTTTTGACACCTTACCTGACAGAATATTTTTTAAATGCCAGACACTTAAGAAGGTTGTTTCTTTTTTTTTCATACTCACTTTTTGTTAATCTTCTATTAAAATAAACACCTGAAAAATGAAGAGAACAGCTACATTGGAAACCTCTTCCACCTGCTGTGTGAAGATTTCAAATATTCTTAGCCTTTAAATTAATGTCTCAAGTGTTTTGGATTCATATTTTTGAGTTATTTTCTATACTCTTTTTAGGATATTGTACTAATTGTATTTTCACAGATTTTTTTGTGCTTTTAACATGTTTATTACAATGTCAATAACACTGCCTTGATAAATTATTCTCTGAGACTTACGAGCTTCTTCCTAAGTGTCAGGTGGCACCTTGCCTTTAACAATATTGCATGTGCATTTTTACAGTCAGATTTTAATTCTGTTTGCCTAAAATATTTGATAATATTGAGTTAATGCTGCAAGAAGCTGAGAGTCTTCTTTCAAAACACATTTAGTTGTGTTTTGAATGATTTGGAATTTAACCACTATTTATTAAAATTTTATTACAGAAAAACATTAAAGATCCACGTAAATTCTATTATCATAAAAAGTAAATCCCAATGCAAAAATAATCTGTGATATCCAGAAATCGGATATTCTAGAGTTCAAGTGATTATGTGTAAGTTTTAATACATTGTTTTACTTCATTTACTTTTATCAATGTGGTTGATATTAAGAAATTGGTTGGTACTAATATTTGATATTTAACTTTGAGTCTGATCAAATCTCATAATTAAATGGTCTGAAATTTTTTTCTATTTTCAATCATACAACTATTTCTAATTTTAAGAGTAATTATTCTATTGCACCAAAAATGAGCATACGTTTTGTATGTGGGTCTGGATATATATGCGTGCATAAAACAAGAAACAGTACAAAATTATAAGTGCTGTCTTGTTACATGATGTTGCCACAAAAAAACTGCATCTTACCTGTTATTGATCTCATAAAATGGACTGGTTTTCCATGCTAAGAACTTATTCCAGCAAAAACAACTGAATATTTCCTGATACATCTTAAACATGAAGACATTAAGATTTGAATGAAAATCTGAAGAATGGATACAATTTGTAAATCAGAGAGAATCAGGATAGGTTCTTCATGTAAGGAAAATAATTCACTAAATTTTTTAAAGGTAGAACTGAGTATATTGTGTTGGGTCAGAGGTGTCTGGGGGTGAGGGTGTGGTGAAGGAGACCAGTTTGTCTATAATGAAAACTTTAGGGGATTAATAAATGCTGATGGTGGAGGTATAAAGTGGAGCAATATTCCTGAGAACTCTGACTGCCTGCCTGTAGTTCTTAATTTTCAGTTAGAATACTGGCAGTTGAGAGCCCTTAAAAGATTTGTGGTGCAGAATTAAATTAAATTAAATTAAGTTAAATTAAGTATAAATTAATTCCTTCAAAATATTTAGTCTAGTTTAGAGAATGTGATAAATTATTTTTTAAATTTTTTAATTGAAATATCGTTGTTTTATAATGTTGTATTAATTTCTGCTGAATGTATATACATGTATATACATTCTTTTCCATTATGGTTTATCATAGAATATTGAATATATTTCCCTATGCTATACAGTTGGACCTTGTCGTTTAGCCATTCTATATGTAACAGTTTGCTTCTGCTAACCCCAAATTCCCACTCCATCCCTCTTCTGCTCCCCAAGAAAGTGATAAATGTCAGACAGCCGTGTGGATTCAGGAAAAGGGACCAAGCCAGAGGTGAGATGACAATGCCTTGGTGAGGGTGTTGGCACAGAGACAAGGAAAGAAGCAAAGAGCAAATCAGAGATGCTGTCCTAGATGTACCATTTTTTTTTATGTCATCCTATTTTCACATGACTTTTGAATGTCCTTCAGACTTGAGAGCATTATCTTTTGTGTGAATGACAACAACAACAAAACACTACACAATTAGGCAATGTGGTCTACACACTTATTTCATCAACTTGGGCAAATCGACTGTGCTAATGATTTGTATCAACAGACACTAGGAAATGGTTGCCTCCTATGTCCAGATCTCAGTTCACACTTCTACATGACGGGTTCAAAACCTACCTTCTTACTTCTGCACCTGAAAGGAATTCCATTAAAGCTTTGGGTCAGAAGGAAAAGATGAGCTATCAACATACCACAGTTTTTGACAGCTTTTCCATTTGTATATGCCTTTCAATCAATTTTAAATCAGAGAGACAATAAAGCAAACCTCTTTCAGCTTTCAATTTGCCTCTGCAGTGGTGGGTGCCCTGTCTGATGTTTACAGTTCACAGTCTCATAATAATAGATGATTTTAGCACCTTGCTTCTCTCTATACATTTTTCTAACACCTTCAGCAATTTCATTAGAGTTGTTTTTTAAGATGACAATTAGAAGAAAATGAAAGGCTCAAGAAGCCATCTGAAGCACAACAAAAAGGAAATGTAATCTAACTTTGGAAAAACTGATTTTTAAAAATTCTGCTTCTTTCTGACAATTTCATTTATTTTCTACTCAAAAAATTCCAGGTAAACTTTAGAGGGCCTTTTACATTTTCTGCAACCACTCTACAGAGAAGACATTCTCCAGCACATTTCCTGTGAGTAATCTTTCCCCCCTCACCCTATATTTACCATTCAAAAAATAACACTCCACCAAATAACTCTACCTTATTTGTTTGCCCCAAATGACTTTTACTTGGATTTATCTAGTTCATCATCCTAGTTCCACTGTCATTCTATAAAACTGATTAGAAGTGTATCTAAGCTCTATTGCCATTTAAAAGAAAATTAGGTTGGCATAACAAGGATCTTATTATAAAGACATTTTGTCAGTAAAATATTTTGTTTAAAGCAGTCTCTTTCAACACCCCATGAAACATAATAAAATGTAGCAGGTTTGAATTTTTTCTTCAAGTGAAGAATAATTTCTTATGGTAAAAATATATGCTAAAAATAACCTACATTTAATTGGCTTGAAAACCTGATAGGCTTACTGTCTCTCAAAATTCTCCCTTGTATGAATGTAGGTGGCATCATGGTGAACAAATATGGAAGGAAACAGATGATTATCAATCAGTAGGTAATAATATCACATTTGAATACATAAATCACAACCATATGTTGGGAAAATTATAATGGCAAGCAAACATTTTTTTTCATCTAATTAGAACTTTGTAGAAATCAGACCACACTTAAGAATCCATGTGCCATTTTGGGTGCTGGTTTTAATGAGTTATTTTCTAATTACAAGTGATGGAACACCTACTGAATATAGTTTAGGAAAAAACTTCATTGGCTCTTAAAAAGGTGAGCCCCAGGGCTCAACTTGATTGCCAAGTTCTAGGTTAACAATGTCACAGTGCAACTTTCTCTCCAGACCTCAACTATACTAATTTCTACTGATCCCCATTCTCTACAGTTTCTCCTCCTGTGGCAGCAATAGCAGACCATTCAAGCAGTAACTCACATCCTTTTAGCTCAGCAATTCCTTCAGAAAATGGATTTCTCTATCTCAAAGTTTATATAATTATCACTGGGAAACCTGACTGGCTCTGCTTGAATGGATTACCATAGACATAGAAAGGGATCCTCTTTGGGTCAGCTTGAGCCTGCATGATTGACAGCTCCCTGTTGTCTTTCTAGAGCACTTCTCTCTCCAGAGCCTGAAGAAGATGAGAAAAACATTACGGTCGAAAAAACCAGAGCTTCCACCATCTGCAGAACTTTTATAAACAAGCAGTACTCATATGGGTGTGCATTTCTGGTAAAGTAGCAGGAATAGTATGGCCACATACATAAATAACCCAGGGAAGAAAAAAATTGGGAATAATATGATAGATTTCTTCATGTATGCAATCATTTAATAAATATTTATAAGCTATTATATAGCAGATTCTAGGCTAAGTACAAAGAATATAATGCCACAAATAGGGGAAAAAAATAATCATTGCCCTTTTGAAGGACCAAAAGGAGGGAACATTACAATTGTTCTGCAGAGTTTATACGGTAGAATTAGAAAGCAGTGGGTGTGAGATATAGGAAGATAGACTTTCATTTATTCTTGGGAAATGTGTTTCAACAGTAACAGATGTTCTCCCCAGACATAGAATATATGGCATTTTTCTGGTCCTCCAAAAGCTATGACTTCTCTCTGATTCCATTCTGTGACTTCTCCCTGAAGTTCAGTATGTATCACCAGCACTCCTAGATGAACACTTTTTTTTCCTAGTAATCTGATTCTATCTCCAAGTTTAAAACTTATCTAAATGTTGACTTGAATTCCAATTCCATTTTTCCTAATTATCTAAGAAAATCTTCATTCAGATACTATTACATAAAAGCCAATGTGTTCAGAATTAAACAGTGTTTTCTTCCCTGTTTCTTGCTCCTAAAATCCCTCTTCCATCAATGGCATCATATTCACCCTGACTCAGATTTCTCACTTTCATCTTCATATCTTTCCTTTTCCTGAATTTGTTATTATTACTCAATAAATCAAGAACCACTGATATTTTTAGTCATGATTTATACATTCATGAAAACCAGAATCACATGACTACCTTCCTTTTCATGTGCCAGATTCTAATATTAAAGACATTATTTTAGGTTAAGTGACAGATTTTTATAATTACAAATTATAATTGTTTAAAACAAGGGCTTATTTGTCTAATAGTGTAGCCCATGGAAGGATGCTTTGAATAAACATCAATGAATGCTTTGATTCTAAAATTATAAAAATTAGTAACATTCATAAACAACCATTCCTGGATCTTACAGTTATCTCTTTAACATATTATAGATAAATTGAAGATAACTGGTCAAATCTCTAGACCAAATCATGGTGGAATTTAATACCATATCAGCTGGCTTCTTTTGATATGCAGTCTTCCTGAAAATTCTCATCTTCACCAATGTGTCTTGGCATATGTTTTAGAATTTTTGTGCTGATGTTCATGAATTGTTACCACAACTTAAACAAGGATGTGCATTTATATCATGATTTGTTCTACATGCAAAGATTGTTTCCTTTGAAGTGTTTTGTTTCCAGTAACTTCAACAATGATCTTCATTCTCTCAGACATTCAGTTGTTCATTATGCTAACTCTAAATTTTCTGTTATTAAAATAGTTCTGATTTACTACAACAAGGTTCTGCTCAGCATTCCTTTTCTTTACTTATTATGAGATAGGCATTATATACAAGCAAGTTATAAATAACTAATTCATCTCTATATTAAAACATATATAATATTTCTTCCTGAAATCTAATTTAAATCTAGAGTTCTCTCAACAGCGGTACCTCTTAGAATTGCCTAGTAATCCTTTTAATATCAATACAGTATAAAGAGAAATGATGATGGAGCTGATGACGAGGACCATAATAGCTCATCCTCACTGAGGGTTTCATATGTGCCAGGCTCTATGCTTTTCATGAATTAAATAATTTAATCCTTACCATGACACTAAAAGATAGATCATTATCTCATTATTCAGATGAGAAAACTGATGGAGGAAAGGTATTAACTAACTTATTCAATATCACAAGACTAAAAAGTGGGAGTGGGATTTGAACCCAGGCAATCCACCTCCAGACTCAATCCAGGCTCCATCATTGAGTGGTCACATACCAAGAACTTAGCATACATTATCTCAAGCATTCAGGAGTTTTACAAAGTATAAGTAGCATTCTTAGGAGAAAAATCATATTTCCTTGGTAGAACAGAAATTGTGAGGAGGACATGGGGTTCAAATTCAGTTATGTCTGAATCTAATGTCTTGGGTCTTGATCACTATGTTATATTTCAAGTGAATGCAGTAATAGCAT
Organism: Stenella coeruleoalba; assembly: GCF_951394435.1. Taxonomy (NCBI): domain Eukaryota; kingdom Metazoa; phylum Chordata; class Mammalia; order Artiodactyla; family Delphinidae; genus Stenella; species Stenella coeruleoalba. Next base: position 19,768,047 of record NC_137154.1, read on the forward strand.
TTTGGGCAACTTGGAAAAATGCAAAAATTGTGATTAATGAAGAATAAAATATAACTTGAAGACAGTTAATGCATAATAGTATGCAAATTGTTAAATTACTTTCTCTATAATGTTCTCCCCAAACAGAAATGCAAATATTGTCCTCATTAATATTAACTTAGTCTAAGACAGTTTTAGTTTACTAAATCTATTATTTATTTTTTTTCCTTACTGTTAAATGCCTCTATCATTAGCGCTGTGGGAAAGAAAAGGCCTCCAAATCATGGCAAATGCTATGGTAATGAGAATTTTGTAGAGTGGGCTGAAGGGGCAAAATTCCCATTTTTTTCTCCATATACTTTTATTAAGGGCTTACTTTTCTATGTCTATAATTGTTATAAAATACATTTTGTGTTAAGAAATACAAAACAGTTTAGAGTGTTTGGGGTTATCAGATGCAAACTATTACATCTAGAATGCATAAGCAACAAGGTCCTCCTGTATAGCACAGGGAACTATATTCAATATCCTGTGATTCAAAATGACTGAATCATTTTGCTATACAGCAAAAATTAGCATAACATTTTAAATCAACTATACTTCAATTTAAAAATTTTTTAATTTAAAAAAATTTTATAGGGACTAATCCCATCGCTAGTCTGTGCCTAAATAATACCTTTTAACAATGCATGACGATAAGTTAGAACACATAATGGCCTCCCCAAGATATCAAGTTCTAATCCCTCTAATTTGTAAATGTTATCTTATTTGGATAAAGGATCTTTGCAAACGTGAGTTAAGGATAGTGAGAAGAAGAAACTACCCTGGATTACTTGGCAGAAAGTAATGTGAAGATGCAGGCAGATACTGTAGTAATGTGAGCTCAAGCCAAGGAAGGCTAGAAACTACTAAACACTAGAAAAGGCAGAAACAGAATTTCCCTTAGAGACTCTGTAGAGATTGTGGTCTTACCTTGATTTTGGACTTCTAGCCTCTAGAACTGTGAAAGAATAAATTTATGTTATTTTAAGCCACCAAATTTATGGTAGTTGTTACAGCAGTCTCAGGAAATAAATACAGTGCTTAAATATCACTTAAATGGTCAAAAGGAATAGTAGAAAGAAAAGAGAGCAGATGGCAGCAAAGATAGGTAGTAAAATAGACGTTCAGATTGGATTCTCTGTGTATCTATTTTGACTTGGAACCCAAAACAACAGGTGAAAACTCCCTACATATTCTAATGTGAAATGCTTGTCATCTCAGCAGTTCTTGCAAAGAGATGGTCAAAAACCAAGAAATAGAGAAAATGGTTTCTGATAATAGTTTGATATAGAATCAGCCCAATCTTTCATTAAGGACATATTAGGAGAACTATGACATATAAATTTACAGCATAGAAGCAGGTATGAATGGTCAGTGGGGGGACAAAATAAAGGATTGCCTTTTTCTGATAATACCCAGCATATCCCACTTGTTTGACATAATTGTTGAAATGATGGTATGGGAGGAAGATTAACCCACCATCTGGCTATCAATGTTCTATGTTATGACTATACCAATTGAAGTGAATATTCCAAGAAAAGAGGTACTTATACTGCACTGAAGTTTTATATGCAGCCTTCCTGATATCCTGTCATCTGCTGATGTAAACAAGAGCTGTCCAGATTTATTCTGCAGTAGAGAGCACTGGATTTAAGAATCCAAACTAAATTTCTTTTACCCTTTCTTTCTACTTCTTATTCTGGAGGCTCATAGTAAGGAGTCACTGTAAAGTATTCACTATAAATTGTGTCTATCAATCTATGTCTGTCCATCTATTATCTATCTATCATCTATCTATCTATCTATCATTTATCTATCTACTACTATCATTTGTCTACCTCTATCTGTATCCTTCTCTCTTCCCTTTTCTCTCCTCCAACCACTTTCCTTTTGACTATGTATAGAGAAGTTTGCAACTGGACAAGATGGCTTTAATGTTCTCTCAGCTTGACTAAATTTTAGACAGGCTTCTTCCTAACTCTGGCTCCTGATCTCCCTTTTCCTAGACTGTTTTATTTGTAACTGTAAGATTGTTCTCTATTACTCTGAGATGCAAATTTTTTTAAAGCCTCGTTTTTACAACCCAGGAATGTCTTTCTCTAGGACCTGGGGGTCATCCATTTGAAATGTAATCATCTAGGCAGATAAAGCCTCTATCTCCTATCCTCTGTGGGTAAGCAGGAGCCTAACTTGGGTAGATGCCTCACTCCAAGTAGTAAAACTACCTCCTGCCATGAAGATAGGAGAAAGTTGATTTTTCCTATGGATAAAGCCAATTAGCAAATATGGATGTGTCTAAGAACTTCCAACCCTACCTTCATAAAAATGCTCCTGCCCTTTGTTTCAGAGGAGTTTAATTCAGGCTGAATTCTGAACTCATCCCTCTCCTCTATTGCAAGAGCCTTGAATAAAGTCTTTCTTGCCTGTTTAATATTGTCTGGTGCAACTTCTTTTGTTTTGACACAATACAGAAAGAAACCAAGTAGTTACCTAAGTAGGTGTTTTGTGTTTTTGGTAAGTGCAGTCTATTTTGTAACTATGAGGGAAGAAAGTAGAAGCTGAAGGCATGGGTAATAATTTAAAAAATTTCTGAGCCTAAGTAACAACATATTTTCTTGAAAACCCCACTTAAGGTTCTGCTCATATATCAGCTTTTAAAAGACAGTTTATTTATTTATTTTTTTTTTGGTGAAAGCAGAAATTTTGTTCATTTAGTAGTTTACTTATTTAAAAAAAGGTCAAGACCCAGAGTGACCATCTTGAAATTTTGGTTAACAATGTAATATAACCATACTTTTTGCTCCCCAGTGAAGACCAATTTAGTAATGTTATAAAACAACTGGGAATGACTTCATCATCTTTCAAGATGGGAAAGAATGACAAATATATGGATCAATAATTCACATCACAGATGGTAGGAATTTTTCAGGCTTTGTGAAGGCACCATGTACATCTTTTGACCTCTGCCCTGTTTTAGCCTCATCCTTTAAAATAAAAGTTCATTTAAAAAATATTATAGAATTAAGAGAACTCTAGTCATGGAAAGGACGTTAGAGATAATGTAGTCTCAATACTTTCCTGGTAAGAAAGTTGAGCTTCATAATGTATAAGTGACTTGACACAGATCACGTTACTAATGGAGTCATGTAGTCTTTGGACTGGATTCCGTTATATTTCACTTCTGCCTCTGCAGAATGCAGAGTCCACTGCATTTTGAATTTTAATCTCCCTTTGTATGTCAGTTTACTAATTCGTTATTTCACTATGTTTAGTCTTATTTTGGGTTGTCTTTAATATATTTACATTGTTTTGATATTTATGTAGCTACAGTCAAAGGCAGCATTTGTGAATCAGACCATTTTCACACTGTCCTACACTATTGAAGAGTACAGTGTTTGCAATTAAACAGCTGCCTTGTTTCAGCCCAGAGGCAGCTAAACTTCTGTGATGACTAAGATGATCCCTGTTTATGTGACTTGTAATCAATTTGTAATATTGGTTGAGTGCAATGAGACATTTGCATGAAAGCCCCAGATAGGGCACTGCTGTGCCCGGAGGCTGGGATTTGCAGGCAGTCCTCTGAAAGCGTCTTGTCTGCAGGAAATACAAATGAGGGTATTTTCCTCAACAGCAGAAATTAAACTGCAGCAAATCTTGTTTACGCAGTTATATTTTAAGACAACAGCACTCAAAATGTCAGTCATGATTAATCATTATTATTATGATTGTCATCTTCAATCTATGGTTCTCTTTCCACTACCCTGAAAAATAAACCTAAAAAAAGACAGGATACATGTTTATAATTCTGAAAAAGTGTGATTAATGTCCTGAGGTCTGCAAGTGGAATAAGACCAAATGGTAAAACTTATCTTCATATTTGATAAATTATAGCTCTGTATATAGTAACATGATATTCTTAAGCCTCAGTTTTCTCATCTGTAAAATGGAGATAATAAAAAAAAGTCTCATCTAAATCACTGGATTTGTGACCAGCATGTAATATAGTATAGCTGAAAAAATATAAGCTATGAAAATATTATTGGTAGTATTATGAATATGTCTCTGAAATGGCTAAATTATGACAGTCCTAGAAGTGGAAAATACAATTAATCATCCTTTAAGTAAGAAAGTATTGACATCGGCATTAAAGTGCATATATTATAATGATTATTCAGGTTTGAAAATATTGGATTCTTTTTATTCTATTTGGATTGTTAGATCTATTTTATACAGGTTGAGTAACCCTTTAGATTTGTTGCTAGACTGCACTGTTTGGTGTGCTAAGCCTTAATAATTTCTCTTTATATATTAATGTCTCTGTGTGTGGGGGGAGAGTGTGTGCGTGTGTGTTAAAATGGTGGTTTTATATTTATTTAAACGGTTCTCAGATTTGGAAATACTCAGCAGTTTATTTGGTTTACCTTTTCAATTAATGTAGGAAATCCCAGCACTTACTTATAACATTTATTGATCATTTACTATGTTTCATGTTACATTATATTCTGACTTCTACTTAAATTTTTTCAGGAACCAAATATTATTATTTCCATAGTAGTACTATTCATTTGCAATTCAGAGAAAGCGTTTATTTCTGAAACCCAATACATATCCTAACACATGTTTTATAATGGTTGGATGAATCCACTGTGGATTCAATAACAATTTAAACAAAATAAAAGAAAGAAGGAAAGAAAGATTTATTTGGATTTAAATGAGAGTATTATGTCTGGACTGATCCTGCAAATCTGAATGAGTCAGAGCTAGAAAACCATAATTAACATATTTTCCCTTATTAGACCAAAAGAAAAGCAAAACAAAATTTAATTTTTTATAACAAAGGGGACTTTTCCAGGCAGTTATGCATTCCCTCGTACTCCGAATGCTACATCCCAGTACCTGTGCCCCCGTACGATGACTGTTTCCTGTGTCACTGTACTATGACTTTCCAAAGGCCTTAATTGGTTCATAAATTGTGTGAGAGCTAAGAAGTTTCACAGAACCAGGGAGTCTGGCAGCACAGGGTGTCACTTATGCCCCACATTGTGGTGATTGTTCAGGAAAGAATTAAAAGAGCCAAAAGGAAATCAACTAATTTTCAATTCCTACCTTATCTGTATTGAAAAATGAAATGCTTTTTTTCCCCACACCAGAGAAGCCATATTATGGTCTTAAAGTTCAGGATTCTACAGTCAGTCTATGAGTGGATGTAATGAGATTCTAAGTTGTGAAAGGTGCAGGATATGAGCTCTTTTGATCCCATTAGAATTTGAGAGGTTTAGCTTTCCAGCTCAGACCTAAGAGAGCCAAGGTTTCTTTCCCTTGCTCGGCTGAGAACTTGACTGACACTGGCAAATTTCTTCCTGTAGCTATCAGTTTGGCTTTCTTAGACTTTCCTTTGTCTTAACCTTTCTTAGCCTTATCCACTAGACATTCACATATTTTATGAGGGCAGAGTCATATGGACCTTGCTTATCATTATATCCTTGGGCTCTAACATAGTGCTGAGCACTGAAGATATGTACATTTGAATAAATGAACGGATTAACTTAATATCCAGTACAATCAATTGGATGTTAATAGGAGGGAGGAAATGAGGACACTCAACATTTAGGTCAAATTGAACTGAAAGATTTGAAGCATATGAGAGGGAAAAGGCCTTAGCTATGTGAATATGGAAGTCTTAGATTGGAAGACCTAATAATTTGCGCTCCAAAACAGAAGCCTTCTGAGAATGAAAGAGGTTGCTTTCTGGGTCAGACACTGGAACAGGAGTCATAAAGCATGACAGTTTGGGGTAAACCAAGAATTATGGGTACTCTAGATATAGAAGAATTCATTTGTGTCCAAAAGAAGGGGTAGAGCCCTTAAATTTTTATTGAGTATTGATTCTATACAAGGCTCTGTTCAGTATTGTTACATAGAATTTGTTAAATTCCAATAAAATCAAAAGGGCTTAACCAAGATCTTTTCTCATTGACAAACTATGAATCACAAACTGTTCAATAAAAGCTTACCTTCTGCAAAGAAAAACTATCAACTAGGCGATAAGTGAGAGGATTAATTTCAGACATACTCATAGGTCTGATGCATAGTCCCCAGACTCATAGGTCAATATGATCATTCCAGGAAGCATTACAACATAATTTGAGGCTCAAACTTTCAAACTAAAGTAAACATAATCATCATAACCTTAAAATTTTGACACCAACTATGTTCATTCTTTAATTTTTTATCCTCTGGAAATAAATTCAAAATGAATCTCAAGAATAATTTATTTTTTATTGATATAAAAAATATATACACCTGCAAACTATTCTATAGCTTGCAGTAGGAATTTTCTCATTGTTGAAATTTATGCTGTTTATTTTCTTGATAATATAATAGAAAATGGATCTATGTATACAGTTCTTACTGAGGCCCTAATACGTAGGGGAAAAAAAGCCACTGAAAATATTTAAAGCATTTTAAAAAATATTGAACGGACAACTAAAGTTACGCATGTGTGGCATCTACAAATGTACCTCTAGTACCACTTTGTTGGGTCCTTGAGGGGAAGGGTGATATAAGATTCACCATTTCATGCTCTAGCTTTTCTTCAGTTTGAATTAGTGTTTTTTTCCCAGAGCATAAGGTGGTTTTTCTCTTGGTGTTTCATTGACAGTACTGGTTGATGTCTGTTTTCCTAGTTTAATTTTCAACAGTGTCACTTTTTAGAAGATAAATTAAATGATACCCCCTACCAGAGCCTGTCAACTAGTGGACAGACAATAAATGACGGTGGCATGAATTAATAACTACATGTCACATAGAAACTCTGTTCTATGTCAATAGTCTTCAAATAGTATTCTTTTATCAGTAAAAGAATTCTTTTATCAGAAAAAGTCCACACTTTTGGGATAGTGCTAATAATCCACAAGACATAGTCCTCCAAATAACTCATTCCATACATGATGGAAGGTGGGTTTCTATTAAATTAGGATGCCTCCCAAATCAGTAAGAAGTATCCCTCATATTAATTCAATGAGAATTATAAAAATGCTATATCAATTTGTGCTAGTTTGGTCAAATTAAGAAGTGAGTTCCCAAACTGATGAGTAAGAAGGCAGTGGTGATGATTGTTGTGGGTATTAGAAAAAGAAAAGTTGAAGAGGATGAATTTGTTTGATTGATATCTAGGTTGCCTGGGACTTTCTAATCATAAGAAGAAAAATATTTTCATCAACTTGACAGATTTATGTCATTAGGAGATTTAGATGCTGAGATTGATAACAAAAATCTCTTCTGATCTTCCAGTTCCCCTTACCCAGATACTCTATCTACCTTTTGACTTTCATTTTGAATCTCTCATTGCCTTCTCTTCTCAAGAAAGGTGGCACTGGCCAGCAAGCAGATATGGCATATTGGTTCAATTGGCTGATTTCCAAGTAAAAATGAATCAATGGCCATTCTAGTAGAAAACTTTCTTTTGAGAGATTAGTGCAAATCATTACGCCAGACCTTAATGCTGCCCAAATTAAAGAAAGACCCTGAAGCTAGATCCTAGAAAATTAGATCTTAGATCATTTTAAATGAATCAAAATGTAGAATCTTGGAACTTTAAGTCTCAAACTGATTTTGGCCTCCTTCACTTTGGCCACTGCGAGAATGAAGAGAAAGAGGGGAAGCAAACGAGCCTATTTGGCACTGCATAATTGAGGATGGCTCAAAATAGTTTTCCTAGTGGCCTGAAAAAAGTGTAGATTTCACATCCTGGAAATAGCCACCTCTGTGTGGCAATTGGGCCCTTGGCACATTACTGAAGAAAAATGCGTTTGTATAGACTCACTTCTTGTGCTTTGCTAGTCCTTACACTGTAGGTATAAGAGGTATTATTCCCCATTTGCTATCTTCCCCAAATCAGTCAACAAAAATACAATCTCAGACTAAAGCTTTTTTTTCTTAACTTTCTATTTCCACATTAAAACTATATACAATTTCTGTGGAACAGTTAGTTCTTCTGACATTCAGTGACTCAGATGCTCGTATTTTGGTATTGCCTATCTGGAATGAAAAAGTAGGTCATGAAGTAAGTGGGATTTCTATTTTCTTCCTTAGGATAATCTCATCAGTAGACCCGCCTGGAAACTAACTTTTAGAAATCTGTCTCCAAAAGTCTTATTTAAATGCTGAGGGAAATTTTTGTTACTGTTTTTTATGTAAGTCCATTTTTTAAAAACAATAGTATATCTGAGAATCTCTCCTACTGAGGCATTGTGTAAAAGTTGTTGCGTTTCAAGCCTAGGGTCAGAATGGATAATGTTAGCAAGAAAGCCATGGGCAGGGAACCCTAGCATCCCATCCCAGGCTAGGTGTGTGGGTGTTAATTATATGACTGCTTTCTGCTCTCTGGGGAGGACCACCTCGCCTCTCCCAGGCAAAGGCACAACATTGAGTAAAGAATCCAAAGCTCTTTCTTATTATTCTCTGGTTTCACTGACCTTATTTCTCTTCCAGGAACACACTGTGCTTATTTCTGCCTTCAGGATTTTGCAATTGCTGTCTCCTCTCCTGGAATGTTCTGCTTCCAGAACATTGCAAATTAGCAGCATCCTACCATTCAATTATTACCTCAAATGTCACCTCCTCTGGATTTTGGTTTATTCATGGACTAATCTCTCTGCAAAATTATCTTACTGATTTTGTATCAGTCAACAAATATATCTTGAGGGGCATCTTTCCAGCACTGTTCAATATTTCCAGAATACAAAGATGAAAGAAATAATCATAATGGTGTCTGTGCCATCAAGGAACTCAAATTGTATACATATGATAAGCATGTGAACAAATAAAGAACTGGAGGGGAATGCTATGTGCTAAGAAAAACATCAACCGTAACTAACCCTAGAGTACACAGTAATTGAGGATGCTCCTTTAACTAAGTTGGGGCAAACTCATGACGAGATTGTGTTTAAACTTGGATCTAGGTCTGTGATGATCTTGGAAATAAGCACTGCAAGCAGAAGGCACACGAAGTACAAAGGACTGGCATAATTGTGAAAGAGAATGAAAACGGGTGAGGGAGTGAAGGGAGGTGAATTCTGAGTGGTTGATAGAAGCTACATGGGGTGAGCCTTTGAGAATATTGTCAGGGATTTGAATTTCATCCAAGTTCAATGGGAAGCAAATGAATATTTTTTAAAAAGGGAGTGACAAGATGCTATTTAACACATTTTTGAACAATCCCTCTGGCGCTTTCCATGGAGAATGATTAGAAGAGTGGTACATTAGGAAAATCAATGCTAGATTTGTTGTAGCAACATATAAACTCTACTATTTCAGTGGTTTAACACAACCAAGTCTTAATTTCTCATTCAAGTAAAGAAGGAAAGTGGGAGACTTTGATTTGATGAATTAGCAAAGATATGGCCTTCCTGTCATCTTATCATATGGCTATAAGTTTACCACAAAAGAATACTTCAGACAGGAAGTGACATATAGTATCTTCTCACAGTTCTATTTGCTAGAACTCAATCACATATCCAACCAAACTGCAACAGTGCTAGAAAATATAGGGAAGCAATTGATATTCTGTGAGCACTAACTGGACACGGCCGAGAAAGGGAACACAATGTAGGCAAGAAACATGCTAGAAGGAAGTTTTGGAGTGAGAATAAATGAGCTGGAAGAAAAGACATTATGATCAGAGAGTGCTATATTTGAAATGGGCCAGGTTTTTTTGTTTGTTTGTTTGTTTTGGTGAAGTACATATGACAATAGGAGTGGATTCCTAAGGAGGAAAATATCATTACTAAAGATAAAAATTGAGAAGCCATCTATTGAATGTGAAGTTTCCTATGCTTATGAAAAGCAATATATATTTCCCAAACAATCATTTTCTCTATATCTTTATTTTTACTTTACCTTACTCTGATTGGCAATACTCTTTCTTTTCATCCTGATTCAGTTAAATTTTGTTCTATAAGTGAGAAGGCTATTTTCCCCTAACTCCTCTGTAGAATCTTTAAGAGTTTTCTCTATACCCTTCATGACCATCCATCGTTTGCCCACCTCCCCCCCCCCCCCCAGTTATTTCTGTGTTGGAGTATCATACTAACTTGTTACTTTCTGGAAAACAAATTATTTTCCTTCCTTTCTTCCTCTCTCTTCTTTCCACATTTTTTAATTTATTGTCTATCATGAGCCAGTTATATGCTGCAAGAAAAAAACTCTGAACTGAGTGTAGGAACGCTCCACTCATTTTAATTCTGCCTCAGTTTTTATGTTTATCCACCCAACAATATTCAAGAGATATTTATTAAACTCTTATTCTGGGCAAGATTCTGAGAGAAGAGTTGGGGCTAAAAAGAGTCACTAGAAGCAGCCACACAGCACAGGGAGATCAGGTCGGTGCTTTGTGACCACATAGAGGGGTGGGATAGGGAGGGTGGGAGGGAGACGCAAGAGGGAGGAGATATGGGGATATATGTATATGTATAGCTGATTCAATTTGTTATGCAGCAGAAACTAACACACCACTGTCAAGCAATTATACTCCAATAAAGATGTTTAAAAAAAAGAAAAAGAGTAAATTATGTAAAGGTAAATCTCCTTTGTAGAACATTTGGCTTATCTGTCATCTCAGTATACACAGGTAAAGCCTCTTTCTACTTGGTTACTGTGTATGACTTCTGGTTATACATCAGTATTATGGGTAAACACCAGGACTGATCATTTGTTTTACTTACTGTTCTCTGTATTCACTCTTCTCTATTTCCTCAGAGAGAAAGAAACAACTGTAATTTGTAAAATTTATATGCGTAATAAAAGGAACAAAGCTTTTCTCTACTTATTAAAATATTTTTTTAAATCCTAAAAAAAAAAGAGTCACTAGAAAGACATGATTTTTCCCCTTATTGAGCTTACATTCAATTAGAAGGGAGGGGGAGGGAAAACAGAAAAACAAAACCATAATATTAACCTTCCGTTGGTCACTTGTTGAAAATCACCTGGAGTTGTTAAGAGACACCAACGAAATATTTGTAGGTTGTAAAATGGTTTACAAATATAAAGTAGATTTTTGTTGTTTGACTTTTGATGACTTGTATTTTGCTCTCTCTGTATAACCCTATGAGTTTTGAGGATTATTTTAAGCAATATGAGGCAGTCGACTCAGCTAGATGTGGTTTCCTTTTTTCGGTGGTCCTTAACCCATTATCAAGCTGTGGACTTATTGCCCATAACAGGAGAATGGCCTCACTTTTAATAGGTCCAAACAACATTGACTCACTCACAATTCTGCTTCATATTTAGCAATTTTAACCTTTCTGGGTTTCAAATCATCTGTTCAGAAAATGAGATGACTTGCAATTTATTTTCCTCTTGTGTAAATCCAGGGTTTGTAATTTCTGAGACCTGTGGGTGAGATGCCGTGCATATATACCAGGAGTTATTAATAAAGTATGAGTGTTCACGGTGAAGTCACTGAGAAGTGACAGGAGCCAGGGAGTTCATTATTCTTATTTTGTCTCCAGCAATGGGAGTTTGAAATTGGATTTTTTAAAATATTTACAATAGTACTCTTTATATATTTTGTCTAATATTTTGGCTTCCTTAGTTTTTCTGTATATATGCTCCAAAATATAAGAAAATAAAACATCAAATTTTATTTCAGTAGAAGCTAGAAAGTTGTAAAAACAAAAATAGACCTTTTAGGAAAATATACTACACTTTTCACGTGAAGCAAAGGCTTTTAGCTCGTTTCTTTGCCTGACTCCTATTAAACCCTTTACCCCATGTCAATTTTATATTCAGTCAGGGTACACCAAAGATCAGGTAAACCAAGAATTGCCATGCTTTGCTCACCAACAGTCATATATGACCCTTATTTACTCCTAGAAATTTCTCTCAACTACATGTGCTTACCTGGACAGAAAAGGCCTGAACTGGCACTAGGTCTGGTGGAACTGAATGGTGAAGCATCTTAGTCTGCCCCTGCTGGGCTTTGCTTTTTTGTCATTCCCTTTACAAGATTGAACAGAGTTCTGGGTCTGACACCTCTATCTGGGCCCCCTGCCTCCCACACATCTCCTTAAGAAACTCTTCTCCACTAAGAAATCAGCTCCTTATCACATATATATATATATATATATATATATATATATATATATATATATATATATATATATATATAAAAATAACTGAACTGCTGTGCTGTACACCTGAAACTAACATGATAATGTAAATCAACTATACTTCAATTTAAAAAAATTAAAATTAAAATTCTTTTAAAAAAGAAATCAGCTTCCTTTTCTCATTTGTCACAAAAGCTGCAAGCAGCTTTTGACTAATTCAGTTCAGAGAGGTTTTGTTGTTGCTGTTACTGCCGCTGTTTGTAATAACCTTTTTCATATTATTTTATATATATATGTGTAAATTTGTATATAATATTGATATATATCAGTATATATTATGTTATCATTATTATATCGCACACATTATTATATACTTATATATGATTATAGGTACTAAGGATATAAAAATATATATACTCTTCATTAATCCTTATTATTTTACACTATTTTCTTTACCATCTTTATTCTATTTGTATTCCTCTTCCTCTTTAATCTTTGGTCTAGTCGTAATTAGCATAAGAAGCATTCCAGATAAGTTCTTGCTTAAAAACAAAGAGGGGACACGGTATTATTTTCCCCCTTTGGGTTCAGGTGACATATCTCCTGAGAGAGTGACTTAATTTCTTTAGTTAAAGGATGGCTATGAAGATCAAAAGGGTCAATCTAAGTTCTTAGGAAGCCAGTTAAATTATAAGTGATGTGATTCCTTCAAGAAAATATGAGTTCTGTACAGCTTTGTAACTCAAGAAAACTGTTAGAATAATGATAGTGCCACCTTGACTCAAAAGAAACATGGGAGTGCAGGTTTTGAAAAGTTTTGGAGAATGATGTTGTTTTCTTCTCTGAAAATTCAGTCTCTGTATGTGAGAATATATGCGTTTGTGTGGTCTAAACATTTTGCTCAAGGATAAGAAAATTTCTGTTTCATGAAAATCTAAGAGCAGGCTCCAGAAAGTATAAATGCAAGTAGAATGTCCATGTGAATAGTGGGTCAAATAAATTGATGTTAATTTAGATACAGTAAATAAATCATATGGTAATGTAGAAAACAAGAATATTATCCACTAATAGAACTAAACATAGAAACAGATCAATGACTTTCAGAGAACTTTTTCAGTATTTTGAAATATAGGTTTGATTAATTTGAGGAAATTCATCAGAGTAACTAAAAGTCTAAGATTGCTAACACTAAACCCAGGTAATAAAAATAAACATTTCTATTATAATCCTCTTCAAAGTAAAGAACAAATAATTAAAATCCTGTGTGCCAGGCATTGTTATTCCATTTAATCTTCAGAACAAAGCTATTGAGCAGTTATAATTAGTTGTAATTTATAGATGCAGAAATTAAGCTAAGGTAGGTGAATTAACTTGCCAAAGGTCATACAGAAATGAATAAAATTTAATACTAAAAGTTGTTCTGTCCAAAATGCATACTGTTGCTACTATATAAGAATATATTTAAATTTTTAAATGTAATTATAAGAACCATTTGATTTTTTCAAATAACTAGCTTGGCAATTCTCACCATTCAAGTTTTATTTATAGGGAGAGATTGTGTTAATATTGCTGTTATATATTATGTTATTAAAGAAGTGTTAAATTAAGTACTTTCGTTTAGGAAACCATTTTTAAAAACATAAATGTTATTTTATTTCTAATTATGAGTTGCTCTCATTATGCTTATTGTAAAAAAATTTGAAAATGATGAGAAGGAAAAATATTTCCAATAATTTTTACTCAGCAATAATTAGTGCAAAGCTCTTAAAAATATATATTTTCTAATTTTAATGCAACAAAAGAGCTATCATATACACAGTCCATTTTTCACTTAGCAAAACATAATTTACTTGAGATATTTTTCTGAAATATTTTATTTTATATTATGAGTATGTAATAATTTAATGAATAGATTATACTTGCAATTTTATATAACAATAATATAATTGCTCTTATGCAAAGAAACAATTAGAATAAAGTTGCTTGAGGGTTGGGGACTTTCTTCACTGATTTATTGCTGTACTGTCAGTGTGTGTTACCTGACACATAATATATGCTCAATAATCATTCTTAAAATAATAAGTACATTTAATTAATTAATCTTACTACACAATCTAAAAAATTCTATAGGATAATTTGAAGTGGAATTGCTGAGTCAAAGCATATGCATATTTATAATATTTATTTTATTCATATTGAACATTTGCCTTCCAGAAATATTGTGTTAGTTTTTGCTCAAATGACTAAAATACAGGATGCCTATTTTCTTTGGCACTCACTGTATTGAGTGTTATTATTCCATCTTGACTTTGTAAATACACTTTTTGCAGAAGTGACCCATTAGTCCCTCAACCTTAAGTGACTGCTCCCTTAATGGCAACCCTCTCTAGAAGATTCTGTCCTTTGAGGGGTCTGTGTTGTAAAGAATTTAACCTTGCCAATAAAGAAGTATGGGCTTTGCCCTTGGTTTGTGAGAGAGAATCTCTAAGACCCTGGAGAGTCATGTTCGATAGTTGTGCCTTTTTTTGCCTGGGGTCCTTGAGTCAGTCAGATAATAAAATATGATTCAAGGTAGGGACTTTGAATCTTGTAATATCAGCTCAGTCTCCTAAGGAGCTGGAAACTGAGATCAGCCTTATGGGCTGTCAATTATGCCAATATGATGGAGCCCTAATAAAAACTTTGGACACCAAAGGTCAAGTAAGCTTCCATAGTTGTCAATATTCCATGTATATTGTCACACATTATTTCCAAGAGGATTTAATGCTATCCTAGACTCCATGAGGAGAGGACAACTGGGAGCTCCATGTTTAGAATTCTCCTGGGCTTTGCCCCAAACATTTCTTCTCATGGCTGATTTTAATTTGTATCCTTTCCCCCTAATAAACCATTAACTGAGTCTAACAGCTCTCAGTGAATATGTTTTATAGTTATTGAATATGAGGGTGGTTTCAGGAAAGCCCTGAACTTGTAACAGGTATTAGAAGTGAGGGTGGTCTTGTGAACTGTTCCCTAACTTTGCAGTTTACTTCTTTTGCAGTTGATGTCCAACGTGCAATTCAATGGAAAAAACTGACTCACTGATACATGTGGTTTGGGAAGAAGAAGGATGACAAAGAGGGGAATCATGAAGCTTTGAGTCCTAGACTCTGCCCTATGTGCTTCATCCTTTGACTGATTTTAATCTCTATTCTTTAGCTATAATAAATGGTTAACTGGTGAGTGTAACAACTTTCAGTGAGCCTGAATGATCAAACCTGTGGGTAGTTCTCAGGACCTTATAAATTCAGAGTCAGAAGTGACGGCAGTTTTGTAGGCTTTGCACATTTTAAACTTCCCTGGGTATCTGAAACTTCTTTTTCTCTTTTTTCACTTATCAGTCCTGGGTTACATTAGGAACCCTTAGAATTTCTGTATACTCAGCTCAAAGCTTTGTAAAGCAGTGAGTCTGTTAAAACCCTAAATTATCCTGTTATGGACACATTTCTTTTCTGCTGAGGCCCTAACAACTGCAACAATTTCAGTCTTTCTTTTTTAATTGAACGCATATAATTAAGAATCAATGTTGGTATGTGTAATAGGTATACTATTTAGTTTATAAAAAAGTTGTGTAGTTCTCTACCTCTAGTTTTATTTTGTACTGCAATATCCTTTTTGTGTATATTCACCCGCAAACACACATGCATGGGTGTGTGGATGTATATATATAAATCCTGCAATATCCATTTAATTGAATGCTCTGGAGACGCTTCTACCCTTTTCCAGGGCTTTTATTACTTTATACATTGTAATTTTATAATTTTTTTAAACTTTTACAATGCATGGATTTCTTCATTAATACTAATTTGAAAATATCTTGCAAATTTATGAGAATTTATTTACCTTGATGCCTTTTAATATATACGTATATGGGGCTTCCCTGGTGGCACAGTGGTTGAGAGTCCGCCTGCTGATGCAGGGGATACGGGTTCGTGCCCCAGTCTGGGAAGATCCCACATGCCGCGGAGCGGCTGGGCCCGTGAGCCATGGCCGCTGAGCCTGCGCGTCCAGAGCCTGTGCTCCGCGATGGGAGAGGCCACAACAGTGAGAGGCCCACCTACCGCAAAAATAAATAAATAAATAAATAAATATATATATATATATATATATATATATATATATATGCATATAAACACATATACAAACATATTTAAAATTAAAAACCATTAGGATTTGGAGAGAACTTACAGGTTATACTATTAAAGTTTCCAACCAGAACAGGTATAAATTACAATTTTCCTCAAATTTACTCGCATCATTCAATGATGCTTAGCATAATGCTTCATAGAAGTTTTAAATACATGTTGATAAATTAATTTCTAGACATTTATATTTTGACTGATATTTTTATGGATATTTATTCAAAAACATTTCTGGGATATAAAAATATTCATTCTTGCATACTTATAACCAAATTCTTATTAGATTGCCTTATTGTTTTAATTACTTTCAGTTTGTTCTTTATATTCTATTCACATTTTAAAAAATATATCTCCTCCTTTTAAACATGACTATTTTTCCTCATTTGAATTTTACTGACATAGCTTTCAGAATGATGATAAGTAAGGGTGGTATCGGTCGGCATCCTTGTCTTATCCTCGTTTTAAAAAGAATGCCTCGTGTTTCAATACTATCATGTTTAACATTGATTTAAAATAGATATTTTACATTGTTAAAGAACTACCTAAAATATTTTACCAAGGAATGTTGGGTTTTATGAACAGTTCTTTTACTATTCACTGAGATAAGCCTGTGACTTTCCTCCTTTGACTTATTCATAGGACATATTACATTCAGAGATGATACTAACATTAAAGAAAACTATTTATTGAGTGCTTAATATGAGCTAGACATTGGGCTAAGTGCTAATTCATTAATATTAAATCATTTTGGCATTTCTGAAAGTGTTGTTTCTGTTCTATTTTAATATCAGACTGTGTTATATACTTATTTTATTTAGAATTATTTTCATTTCTTCACAGAGTAGGAAGTTAAATATTGAGTTTTTTCTCAGAATTATTTTAAAAACTAGAAAAATATTTTGTTATATATTGACCTTAAAATAGTTTTTTACATGTCCATAGCCTTAATATCCTGTCTTTTCCACTGACTGCCTTCATTTGTCATATACTTATTTGTAAAATTTATTTAACTGAGGAAATGTGTTATACAGGATAATCCAGTGCAGCAAGCATGACTAGGTGTTAGCATGGAAATCAGGGGGCCTTCTGGAGAATAATTCCTAAGAAAAATTGAGGCTCACCAGTTTAATTATCTGCTTTCAGTTTTTCCCTACACACTAACAGCAGCGGCCCCCAATTTTTATATATTTAAAAAGAAAAAATACACAAAAAGCTGGGGTTTTTTCATTGCTTTTTTTAACCTCCATGAATTTTTTTGACTTTAATATATGACCACCACTGGTTCATCACAATAGTGCTAGTGGTAGCAGAGTTGCTCCTGTTAGCAGACGTGGTAGCACATTAGAAAAAGGAGTGGGAGCTCTGTGGTCCCTGTGTCGGCACTAGTGACAGCAGTGGCAGTGCATCATCAGTGCAGGCATGCACCTCTGGACAGGGGTCACTGCCCTTCACCTCAGACACTGACTGTTCCACTGGCTATGTCAGTGTCTTTGTTGGGCATTGGTAGCACCTCTGTCATATTTCACCCTATCAAACAATGGAAAACTCATGGGCATAAATGATCTGAACAAATAAGGAAGAACTGCTGATTATCAAAATAATGAGTTTGAATGGACTCATCAGAAACCACTTAAAGACTCCCTAATATATCTGAGAGTGTAGGAAAGAGATACAGTCACATACATGCTCTTGTGTGGCTGTAATGCTTCATTTATTATCCCTAGGTTTCTGTGTTCAGAGAAAAGCAAGTCATAGGTTGAAACTTCCAAACTTTTTGGTTGTTCCCATCTCTACTGACAAAAGGCCTAAAAGAGATAGATATATTTAACTGAAAGGGCTTTGGACCATACAATTGTGAATATTTGAATGTGACTTTTTTTTAAAATTGCTTATCTATTTTATACATATTAGTGTATATACATCAATCCCAATCTCCCAATTCATCCCACCACCCCCCTGCTTCCCCACTTTCCCTGCTTGGTGTCCATACATTTGTTCTCTACATCTGTGTCTCTATTTCTGCCTCGCAAACAAGTTCATCTGTACCATTTTTCTAAATTCAACATATATGTGTTAATATACGATATTTGTTTTTCTCTTTCTGACTTACTTCACTCTGTATGACAGTCTCTACGTCCATCTGTGTCCCTACAAATGACCCAATTTTGTTCCTTTTTATGGCTGAGTAATGTCCATTGTATACACGTACCACATCTTTTCTATCTATTCATCTGTGGATGGGCATTTAGGTTGCTTCCATGACCTTGCTATTGTAGTGCTGCAATGAACATTGGGGTGCATGGATCTTTCTGAATTATGGTTTTCTCTGAGTATATGCCCAGTAGTGGGATTGTTGGGTCATATGGTAATTCTGTTTTTAGTTTTTTAAGGAACCTCCATACTGTTCTCCATAGTGGCTGTATCAATTTACATTCCCATCAACAGTGAAAGACGGTTCCCTTTTCTGTACACCCTCTCCAGCATTTGTTGTTTGTAGATTTTCTGATGATGCCCATTCTAACCAGAGTGAAATGATACTTCATTGTAGTTTTGATTTGCATTTCTCTAATAATTAGTGATATTGAGCAGACTTTCAAGTGTCTCTTGGCCATCTGCATGTCTTCTTTGGAGAAATGTCTAGGTAGGTCTTCTACCCATTTTTTGATTGGGTTGTTTGTTTTTTTACTGTTGAGCTGCATGGGCTGTTTATATATTTTGGAGATTAATCCTTTGTCCATTGATTCATTTGCAAATATTTTCTCCCATTTTGAGGGTTGTCTTTTCATCTTGTTTATAGGTTCCTTTGCTGTGCAAAAGCTTTGAAGTTTCATTAGGTCCCATTTGTTTATTTTTGTTTTTATTTCCATTACTCTATGAGGTGGGTCAACAAAGATCTTGCTGTGACATGTCAAAAAGTGTTCTACCTATGTTCTCCTCTAAGAGTTCCATAGTGTCTGGGCTTAAATTTAGGTCTTTAATCCATCCTGAGCCTAATTTTGTGTATGGTATTAGGGAGTGCTCTAATTTCATTCTTTTACATGTAGCTGTCCAGCTTTCCCAGCACCATGTATTGAAGAGACTGTCTTTTCTACATTGTATATCCTTGCCTCCATTGTCATAGATTAGTTGACCATAGGTGTGTGGGTTTATCTCTGGGCTTTCCATCCCGTTCCATTGATCTATATTTCTGTTTTGTGCCAGCACCATATTGTCTTGACCACTGCAATTCTGTAGTATAGTCTGAAGTCAGGGAGTCTCTTTCCTCCAGCTCCATTTTTTTCCCTCAAGATTGCTTTGGCTATTTGGGGTCTTTTGTGTCTCCACACAAATTTTAAGATTTTTTTGTTCTAATTCTGTAAAAAATGCCATTGGTAATTTGATAGGGATTGCAGTGAATCTATAGATTACTTTGCGTAGTATAGTCATTTTCACAATATCAATTCTTCCAATCCAAGAACATGGTATATCTCTCCATTTGTTTAATTTTTGATTTCTTTCATCAGTGTCTTATCATTGTCTGAGTACCTTGTCTTTTACCTTCTTAGGTAGGTTTACTCCTAGGTATTTTATTCTTTCTGTTGCAATGGTGAATGGAATTGTTATCTTAATTTTTCTTTCTGATATTTTGTTGTTAGTGTATAGGAATGAAAGAGTTTTCTGTGCATTAATTTTGTATCCTGCAACTTTACCAAATTCATTGATTAGCTCTAGTAGTTTTCTGGTGGCATCTTTAGGATTCTCTATGTATAGTATCATGTCATCTGCAAACAGGGACAGTTTTACTTCTTCTTTTCCAATTTGTATACATTTTATTTCTTTTTTCTTCTCTGATTGGTGTGCCTGGGACTTCTAAAACTATGCTGAACAATAGTGGTGAGACTGGACATCTTTGTGTTGTTCCTGACCTGAGAGGAAATGCTTTCAGTTTTTCACCATTGAGAATGATGTTTGTGGTGGGTTTGTCATATATGGCCTTTATTATGTTGAGGTAATTTCCCTCTATGCCTACTTTCTGGGGGGTTTTATCATAAATGGTGTTGAATTTTGTCAAAAGCTTTTTCTGCATCTATTAAGATGATCATATGATTTTTCTCCTTCAATTTGTTAATATGGTGTACCACATTGATTGATTTGCATATATCAAAGAATCCTTGCATCCCTGGGACAAATCCTACTTGGTCATGGTATATGATCCTTTTAATGTTTTGTTGGATTCTGTTTGCTACTATTTTGTTGACGATTTTTGCATGTATATTCATCAGTGGTATTGGTCTGTAATTTTCTTTTTTTATAGTATCTTTGTCTGGTTTTGGTAGCAGGGTGTTGGTGAGCTCATAGAATGAGTTTCGGAGTATTCCTCCATCGGCAATTTTTTGGAAGAGTTTAAGAAGGATGGGTGTTAGCACTTCTCTAAAAGTTTGATAGAATTCACCTCTGAAGCCCTCCACCCTGGACTTCTGTTTGATGGAAGATTTTTAATAACAGTTTCAATTTCATTACATGTGATTGGTTTGTTCATATTATCTATTTCTTCCTGGTTCAGTCTTGGAAGTTTATACCTTTCTAAGAATTAGTCCATTTCTTCCATGTTGTTCATTTTATTGGCATAGAGTTGCTTGTAGTAGTCTCTTATGATGCTTTGTATTTCTGTGGTGTCCATTGTAACTTCTCCTTTTTCATTTCTAATTTTATTGATTTGACTCCTCTCCCTCTTTTTCTTGATGACTCTGGCTAATGGTTTATAAATTTTGTTTATCTTCTCAAAGAAGCAGCCTTTAGTTTTATTGTTCTTTGCTATTGTTTTCTTTGTTTCTATTTCATTTATTTCTGCTCTGATCTTTATGATTTCTTTCCTTCTGCTAACTTTGGGTTTTGTTTGTTCTTCTTTCTCTAGTGTTCCTTTAGGTGTAGGGTAAGATTGTGTATTTGAGATTTTTCTTGTTTCTTGAGGTAGGATTGCATTGCTATAAACTTCCTCTTAGACATGCTTTTGCTGCATCCCATAGATTTTTGTTCATTGTGTTTTCATTGTCATTTGTCTCTAGGTACTTTTTTATTTCCTCTTTGATTTCTTCAGTGGTCTCTTGGTTATTTAGTAATGTATTGTTTAGCCTCCATGTGTTTGTGTTTTTTACATTTTTTTCCCTGTAATTTACTTCTAATCTCACAGCATTGTGGTTGGAAAAGATGCTTGATATGATTTCAATTTTCTTAAATTTACCAAGGCTTGATTTGTGACCCAAGATATGATCTATCCTGGAGAATGTTCCCTGTGCACTTGAGAAGAAAGTGTAATCTGCTGTTTTTGGATGGAATGTCATATATATATATCAATTAAATCTATCTGGTCTATTGTGCCATTTAAAGTTTGTGTTTCCTTACTAATTTTCTGTATGGATGATCTGTCCATTGGTGTAAGTGAGGTGTTAAAGTCCCCCACTATTATTGTGTTACTGTCGATTTCCTCTTTTATAGCTGTTAGCATTTGCCTTATGTATTGAGGTGCTCCTATGTTGGGTGCATATATGTTTATAATTGTTATATCTTCTTGGATTGATCCTTTGATCACTATGTAGTGTCCTTCCTTGTCTTTTGTAACATTCTTTATTTTTAAGTCTATTTTATCTGATATGAGTATTGCTACTCCAGCTTTCTTTTGATTTCCATTTACATGGAATATCTTTTTCCATCCCCTCACTTTCAGTCTGCATGTGTCCCTTGGTCTGATGTGGGTCTTTTGTAGACTGCTTATGTATGTGTCTTGTTTTTGTATCCATTCAATGAGCCTATGTCTTTTGGTTGGAGCATTTAATCCATTTACATTTAAGGTAATCATTGATAGGTATGTTCCTATTACCATTTTCTTAATTGTTTTGGGCTTGTTTTTGTAGGTCCTTTTTTTCTCTTGTGTTTCCCACTTAGAGAAGTTCCTTTAGCATTTGTTGTAGAACTGGCATGGTGGTGCTGAGTTCTCTTAGCTTTTGCTGGGTAGAGTAATCTTGGTTGTAGGTTCTTTCCTTTCATCACTTTAAATATATTGTGCCACTCCCTTCTGGCTTGTAGAGTTTCTGCTATGAAATCAGCTGTTAACCTTATGGACGTTCCCTTGTATGTTATTTGTCATTTTTCCTTTGTTGCTTTTAATAATTTTTCTTTGTTTTTAATTTTTGTCAGTTTGATTACTATGTGTCTTGGCGTGTTTCTCCTTGGGTTTATCCTACTTGGGACTCTCTATGCTTCTGGGACCTGGGTGGCTATGTCCTTTCCCATGTTAGGGAAATTTTTGACTATAGTCTCTTCAAATATTTTTTCTGGTCCTTTCTCCCTCTATTCTCCTTCTAGTACCCCTATAATGTTAATGTTGGTGTGTTTAATGTTGTCCCAGATTTCTCTTAGGCTGTCTTCATTTCTTTTCATTCTTTTTTCTTTATTCTGTTCTGTGGCAGTGTGTTCCACCATTCTTCTTCCAGGCCACTTCTCCGTTCTTCTGCCTCAGTTTTTCTGCTATTGATTCCTTCTAGTGTAGTTTTCATTTCAGTTATTGTATTGTTCATCCCTGTTTGTTCTTTAATTCTTCTAGGTGTTTGTTCTTTAATTCTTCTATGTCTTTGTTAAACATTTCTTGCATCTTCTCGATCTTTGACTCCATTTTTTTCCCGAGGTCTTGGATCATCTTCACTATCATTCTGAATTCTTTTTCTGGAAGGTTGCCTATCTCCACTTCATTTAGTTGTTTTTCTGGGGTTTTATCTTGTTCCTTCATCTCGTACATAGTCCTCTGCCTTTTCATGTTGTCTATCTTTCTGTGAATGTGGTTTTCATTCCACAGGCTGCAGGATTTTAGTTCTTTTTGCTTCTGTTTTCTGCCCTCTGGTGGATGAGGCTATCTAAGATGTTTGTGCAAGCTTCCTGATGGGAGGGACTGGTGGTGGGTACAGCTGGGTGTTTCTCTGGTGGGCAGAGCTCAGTAAAACTTTAATCCACTTGTCTGTTGATGGGTGGAGCTGAGTTCCCTCCCTGTTGGTTGTTTGGCCTGAGGTGACTTAGCACTGGAGCCTACAGGCTCTTTGCTGTGGCTAATGACAGACTCAGGGAAGGCTCAGGCCAAGGAGTACTTCCCAGAACTTCTGCTGCCAGTGTCCTTGTCCCTGCAGTGAGCCACAGCCACCCCCCACCTCTGCAGGAGATCCTCCAACACTAGCATGTAGGTCTGGTTCAGTCTCCTATGGGGTCACTGTTCCTTCCCCTTTCATCTTGATGCACAGATTACTTTGTGTGTGTCCTCCAAGCATTTCCCCCAGTCCTGTCAAAGTCCTGCAATCAAATCTCACTAGGCTTCAAATTCTGATTCTCTAGGAATTCCTCCTCCTATTGCCAGACTTCCTGGTTGGGAAACCAGACGTGGGCCTCAGAACCTTCACTCCAGTGGGTGGACTTCTATGATATAATTGTTCTCCAGTTTGTGAGTCACCCATCCAACAGTTATAGGATTTGATTTTATTGTGATTGTGCCCTTCTTACTGTCTCACTGTGGCTTCTCCTTTGTCTTCGGTTGTGGGGTATCTTTTTTGGTGAGTTCCAGTGTCTTCCTGTCAATGATTTTTCAGCAGTTAGTTGTGATTCCTGTGCTCTTACAAGGGGGAGTGAGCGCACGTCCTTCTCCTCCACCATCTTGAACCAGTCTCCAAATTTGACTTTAAAACAGGATAAATACTACACACATGCACACCTGTGTGTGTGTACACAGGCCCAGCAGAGGCTAGAATTCAAAGAATTTATAGTACTTAGAATTGGAGAGAAATGATTATACAAAAATATCCTGTTAGATGTTCACTAAAAAACTGAAGTTTCTTTTTTTAATGATATTTAGAAGTAAATATTCATAGAAAAGAAAAAACTTAAAAGAAGATTGAATCTAATGAATACAGGCCTCCCTTAGGCATTTTTGCACAATTCCAGTTAGAGAGAACGAACGTAAATAACAGTCAACTTTAGGTTTTCTGTCTTATTTTTAAAAAGTAAAAATTCTTCTCAATGCCTCATTTGGCTAATAATATGTAGAATCTGAACCTCTAAAATTATCTGATTCGATGATTTGAAAAGATCTAACAATTAGTTGGAATATGGTGAAAATGGCAATTCCTGAATTAAATAGATAGTTGATAGAGATAGATAGATAGATATAGATAGATAGATAGATAGATAGTAAGAAGTTAATAGATAGATAAATCTATAAATAAAGCCATGCAATGTTTTATCCCATTATTTTAAATACATCATAAGAATGCGAAATCCTAGAGATGACAAACTTAGCCAAGTAACAACTGTATGAATATTTCTGAAGTATAAAAGCAACAACTTGAAAAGAAGTTTCTCAGTGTTGTGCAAATGCTCAGGATGTGCACATTGAAAACTTAAGACATCATACCAATTCTGCTAATAACTGTGAGGAAAAGATCTTGGCTTTGTATTATAGTTCGGGGATGGGGTCTTGAGACCCCTATTAAACCTCAGTTTCCTAATCTGATCAATGGGGCGGATCACCTCACGACTTTTGTGAGAATTAATTCAGATCATGTGAGGAAAACCCAATGACAAGACAAAGGCATGTAACATAATAAACACTCAACAAAGCATAGCTAGTGAAATACACCAAAATATGAATTTGGGTGCCCTGCCTTTCAACTCCTCTCTCTATAAGCTTAGTTCTATAAAATCAAGAGATCAAACTAAGGCTCTTAGAATACTAACTGCCGTTCCTTGTAATTATTAAATACTGTTTTTTTTTAATTAGAATATTCTTGGGCAAAAGGCTATTGTGTATATGTGTATGTATGCCTGTATGTATGTCTCTCAAGTAAGCAATAGAGGGTGAAAAAGGGGGCCTGGATTTTGGAAAGAAATTCATAGGACATAAGCTGAGCAAATATTGCTTACTCTATTGATCCACACGTACTGCTGTTTATAATTGTGATAGGGCTTATTTTACCTCTGTTGTTGCAAGTTAAAATTTATAAGTGAAAGTTGGGCCAGAAAAAAACTGAATGTATTAATGATGTGTGTGGCGTAAAGATTTTATTGTTTTACTTTTGATTACAAATGAACCGAGATGATGTATCACAGAATCTTTGAGTAGCAAAGAATCTTAGCAACTGTTTTCAACCCAATTGCCTATTCCCTACTTTTCTATTTAAAATATTTTTTGTGAATATTCCTTACCCTATAATGGCCAGGTATTAATAAGTGATGAATGCACTAAATAGTGATATCCTTAAGTAGATTACATAAGAAAGAACAGCATTGTAGATAAGCAAAATAGAGGAAGAAAATTTTCAAAAGAGGGCTTTATTGCTGGAATGAGGATTGTTAAAATCCACAGCTAAAGAAACGTATAGTTTTGTTCGTTTTTTATAGTTAGCGTCTTTATCTTGGGATTTCTGAAAAATGATACATATTAAAAATAAGCTGGGATTTTCAATATCCAATTAACTTTGAATACAAGTTGGCCTATGAAAAACAGAGTCTATTTAGCCTAGCTTTAAATATATCCATTTTTTAGTACAGAATTAAAGAATTCTGACATTTCTTAGTCAATGATGACCCTCACTTGACAATGTTATTATCTGTACATGAATGTGGCTATTAAGTCTGAATTATCTCAAACTTTTCAACTGACTATGGGTAGAATATTCTGTTAGCTTTCTGTTAGAAATGGATATATTAAGAGAAACTGAAAAAAATACAAAGAAATAAATTGCTTTTCCTATGACCTGTCTGGTACCCAAGCATAAAAAGAACCATCCATTTCAATTCAGTTCAGTTCAATTCAATTCAGCTTGATTCAATTTGATTCTATTCAAAGTGACTTGATTTATTCAACAAATATTTCTAGAAAGGTGTAAAAGAGTTAAAAAAAGAATCTCTTGGCTTCTCGAGAGTTATAGTTAAATACCACTAGGACTCGAAGAAGTTTACCTTCCATCTAACCCAATTTGGGAAGACCTCTTAGAATAGGTGACATTTAAAATGAGTTTTGAAGAAAGGGTAGTGCTGACAGAGGTAAATATGGGAGACAAATCATTGTTGGCAAACAATCAGTTAAAGTAAAGCCCTAATTCTAGAAGAGTTGGGAAGTTCAGAGATGGAACTTAGACCTCTAGGTATGGGAAAGAGGAGAGTGCCTGAGGAAAGAAAATTCATGAGGCCTCAATTTTGGTGGGTCAAGGTCCAGATAAGTAGTTATACTTAGTTCTGGAGACTGTCATGAGAAGAAGAGGGATGTGAAATTGCTGTGAAAAAAGAAAATAATGCTAGAGATAGAGGAATGATTAAGTGGAAGTGTCCACGAGACAGTATGTGAGCTTAAAACATTGGTCCAGGCTAGACGATGAAAGGCCTGGCATTGACCCTTCACAGCTTTTTGCACATTGGATCTCTGGACTGTTTTCCTTCCAAGCATTCATTTGTGCTGCTTCTCCATCCTGCCAAACCTACAATCAACCAATCTTTCAAATCCCAACATTTCCACCTCTGCCACATTTACTCGTTATTACTACCTTGTATGGCACACAGTTACATATCAGGTATTCAGTAAATATGTTTGATTAATAATTTAAATTCCTCCTCACAAAGTTTCAGCATCCACAGCTTGTGCTGCACAACTTCCAATGAACTTTGATTGTTTTATTTTTGCTTGCTTTAGATCTCAGAAAGTTATCCAAGTTTAAGTTGGTGCTATGGACTCAATTGTGACCCCCAAATGTCATATATTGAAAACATAATCCCCAATGTGATGGCATCTGGAGATAGGGCCTTTGGAAGGTAATTAGGTTGATATGAGGTCATGAAGTCATGGGGTCCTTATGATGGGATCAATGGAATTCAGTTTCTTTATAAGAAGAACTAGAGACCGGGTCAGTATGTCTCTCTCTCTCTCTCTCTCTCTCTCTCTCTCCCCCTCCCTCCCTCCCTCTCTCTCCCTTCCTTTGACAAATGAGTATATATCAAGAAGGTAGCCTTCTGTTTCTCTTCACTATATGAAGATACAGCAAGAAGCCAGGAAGATGACTTTCACCAAAACACATGCTGGCATCACGATCTTGGACTTCTCAGACTCCAGAACTGTGGAAAGTAAATATCCTTTGTGTAAAGCCAAGTAGTGTATACTATTTTGTTATAGCAGCCTGAGATAAGACAGGTGGGGATTATGTTTTCTGCCTCTAACTATTGTCCTTCCTTTCCATGTCCTTTCAGAGTTTTGGACAGGTAATGCTGAGGTGATAAGCCCATAGAGAAATCTATACTATACTGGATAATATTCTTTAGGGATTGTTTTGAATTGATAATATGATATAGTAGCTTTAAAACTTTTTGAAAAATGAAAAATCAAAACAAATTAACCACAACCTTACTATTGACGTATTGTTGCAAATACCTGTTTTAATTAATTTGTGTTGCCTAATACTGTTCTATGACATGGATATACAATATTTATTCATTCTAGCAACTCTGAACCTTCGATTTTTTTCTAGTAATATTTTTGCCATTATTAACATTGCTGCTATAAAAGATCTTAAAAATCTCTACCATAGAACATATGCAAGGTTTTCCTTAGAGTATATATTTTAAAATAAAATTGTTAGGACATTATGTATGGTTATTCAACTTTACTAGAAAATTGCACATTTTTACCCTCATGGTTTCGGCAATTAAATTTCCACATCAGTGAAAGGATATTCTAGGTGCTTGGATCAACATTGTACTACTAGACTTATTTTGACAAACTGATGAGTGTAAAATGATATCTCATTGTGGTTATAAGTTGCAATTTCCTCATTGATGAGGTTGTCAATATTTTTTATGTATATTGGTTGTTTAGGTTTCCTCCTCTGTGGATTGTTTTCTTGAGTACCTTGTTTTAATTTTTCTTAATGCCACAAAGCAATTGTTTTTACACTTTGGGTCCTATTTATTGTCCATTCATGTGTGTTCTGAATACCTTCTTCCATATCATGGATTGCCTTTTCACACTATTTTTGGTGGCTCTGTATCCACATGTAATTTTAATTTGTAGAATTTGAAAAATTTTGTGGTTCATAATTTTTGTGTGTAACACAAATAACAGGAAATCATAAAGATAATCCCTTTTTTCAATCCACAGAATTCAAACAGGAGACTGCCATTATTTTTATAACCTAAATGAGAAGTCTTCTTGTCTTACATAGAGATAACAAGAGTTATCTCTATATAATTAGTCCCAAATGATTAATATAAGTAATGTACTACATCCTGATTGAGATCTGTGGAAAAAGTTATTTCCATGGTAGAGGGAAGTAGTTTTCTATGTTCAGTGACTTCAGCTATAGAGCTATGATAAACTTGGTATATTAGTTACCTACGATTACATAGCAAATTGCCATAAAACCTAGGAGCTTAAAAAAATGTATTTTCTCATGATTTCCCTGGGTCAGAAACCTGGCATGGCTTAGTAGGGTGTCTCTGTCTTCAGGTGTCTTAGAAGTAGCAGTTAAACTGTCGACTGAGGTTGTGATTCCATGTGAAAGCTATTCCCATCATAATCCATTTTTAAGTTCACCCATGGTGTTGTTGGCAAGATTTAGTTTTTCCCTGATTATGTGACTAAAAGCCTCAGTTTCTCCTAGACTGTTGGCTGAAGGCTCCCTCAGTTCCTTCCCCGCTGGGCCTTTCCATAAAGCAGCTCACACCATGGCAGCTGGTTTCCTTAGGGCAAGCAAGTGAGTGAGAACATCTAAAATGGAAGCCACCGTCTTTTGCTAACCTCATTTCAGAAGCAGCATCTCATCACTTTCACAGTGTTACATGTGTTAGAGTGAATTACTAGGTCCAGCCCATGCTTAACAGGAAGAGATTATACAAAGGCATGAATACCAGGAGGTACAGATCACTGGGAACCATCTCAGAGGCTACCTGCAATACCTGGCTTGCACCTACATGCTTAATCATGGGCCTAATCATGCCTAAATCTGAATCTGCATCTTGGGTTGTACCATATTTTGGTTGGTTATGTGTTACAAGTAATCAAAGCAGTAATGATGGTCTCTGGATTAAACTGAGGCAGCTCTATGGAGAAAGAAATTCATTTTATTTTTTTAAAGGTAGAAAAGACCTTTGTATTACAATGTTTGAGGGAAAAAATGGGAAGTCTTTTAACACAGTGGCTCTTCCTACTAGTAGATGTGGTCTCTTCCAACTGGTTAGTCAGATTCAATTATTCAAATCCTCCCTTAATGGAAAGAGGCAGGAAGAGAGAGTTGGGGAAGAGGAACAGTGCAGTGTAAGCAGTTCCTCTTGTACAAGTTAGCATTTCCAAAATGCTAGCAGGTGTCATACTAAAGTAAGTGCATGAGTGTGGATGGGGAGGATAATTGATGTTGCTTATGTAATGTGTTTTAAGAAATGTAGAAACTGGCTCATTTAAAATATCTTACTCACTAGGCCTAACCTATGCAAGGACTTCAGCTTCAACTTGTATCAGAGCCTCTGTGGAAAAAGTATTACCCTGTTTATATTGACTTTCAGAACAAAGTTTCCACATTAGTGGAAAACAAGTATCCCAGAGAACTTTCAGCTGGAGAGAGATAAAAGCAGGGTTTTCAA
This sequence comes from Stenella coeruleoalba, assembly GCF_951394435.1. Classification (NCBI taxonomy): domain Eukaryota; kingdom Metazoa; phylum Chordata; class Mammalia; order Artiodactyla; family Delphinidae; genus Stenella; species Stenella coeruleoalba. Next base: position 19,797,997 of record NC_137154.1, read on the forward strand.
AAGGAAAAAAGAAGGACAGAAAGAGTTATGGCAGACGTTAGGGTGCAGACAGTTATGGCTGTGATTAGAAATGAAAAAAAAAGGGATGTTAAAAAGGATATTCATTGTTGTGAACAAAAATATCTTTCCTATGGTTATATACTACAGATAATGTTGACAACATTTTCTCATTCTTATGTTCATGCCCCTTTGTTATTTGATTTTGTAGCTTTCAGGCAAAAAGGCAGAGTTTATTTCTTCACCCCTTGAATGTGAGTGGGTCTTACTTAAAACAACAGAGTGTGCAGAAAGTGAAAGTGTACATTTTGGCCTTGCCTCAAGAAGCCCTATAGCATTTGTTCATATTCCCATGAAACCTGCCACTTCCATGTGAATAAGTCTGGGTTAACCTGCTATATGAAGACAGACACATGGGCCAGTCAACACTTTCCCCAGTCAAACAGATTTCCAACCACCAGATAAGTGAGTGAGGTCTTCCTGGATCGTCCAACCACCAGTAGACCTACCAGCTCCCTGCAAACATGTGAGTAAGCCTAGTAGAGTTTAGCTGAATCATTCCAAACTTTAAAAAAATCCTAGGCTATTCACAGAATTGTGAGTTACATAGAGTTATTGTTTTAACCCACACCTTTTTTGGAGTAGTTTCTATGCAGTAGAGGCTAATTGGACATCTATCAAACTTATATACTATTTTACCATTGGCTGGTCTTAGTTTTGTATCCTAACTCTTGTAATAGTCCTTTCCTGCATGCTACAGGTATATATTCTAAGTACTATAGAAATGCCCTTAGTCAAGATTATTCACAATTATGAGCCTCATTTCCTTGAGAAGTAAGGAAGATAGAATAAGCCACTTTTTGTTTCTCCATCTTAGACGCAGAGTATGTTGAGTTCCTTGCCCAAGGTAATTTATTCATATGGAGTCCTGCCAAAATATGGGATTTGCAGAATGTTAATATCCTTCAAGGTCTTAGTGGCATAAACATTACCTGCCCTTTGATTAATTTTACATTTCTAAATAGCTATCATTTTTATTTGCAGGAACCCATAGTTCTGTAGAGCCTAATAATACGCCCATGATTACTCAGATTCTCATCTTTACCTCACTGGATCCCAAATGTTGCAGTACATTGGAATCAACTGGGCATCTTTAATAAAAAATACTGACATCTGTGTCCCAACCCTAGACATTCAGATTTAAATGGCATGGAGTTCAGTCTGGGCATTGGAAGTCTTAAAAACTCCTCATGTGTTTCTAATGTATACCAAAGCTTAGACTCCACTGCCTTTAGCTCAGTCTTGACCTCTGCAACCCAGCTGTATCATCAGACCATTGACAAGGGAAAGAGATGGCTTTAGAGTTATAAGTATGTATATGTTTCACTCTTAGGATAAATTACCCCTATGTTTTTAAAAATTTACTACCTCATTTGAATATTCTTGGGTATTTAGATTAAATAGACTGCAAAGGAAGCAGCTATCTACACCATAATGCTCTCTCTCTTCTGTAAAACATTTAATTAATGACCACCCTTTTCATCTATCACGGAATGCTACAGTCTCATCCACATGGGAAGGTGGGTCACCTCCCTTAGCCACCAGAACTTGACATAGCATTCGCAATTAATGGCACCAAAGAAACTGAAGGAAATATATCTTTCTGCTTAATAAAGAGTTCCTGCTGTTCTATCCATTTGTTTGCCTAAATATTTTTCAGTCCAAAGCCATCTCTAGCAATGAACCTCTAGTTGACATCCAGCATTTCAACAATTGCTACTGGATTTTTGATGCTTTTTAATTTGTACAGCTACATTAGTCAGTGGGAAGCTTTTTGATTTTAACTGTTTCTGAAAGATACATCGTGTCCTTTTCCTTTAATTGGATTAAAACTTTTTATGGCTAAAAGGTGTGTATAATAGTACCAAAAATATAAAATATTATCATAAACTGATGTTTAATAGTTCTGTGCACAGATGACATTCTTTAGGAATATTTGTGTACCACATCTCCTTATATGCCTGTGAACTAAATGGTGTAGGTGCCTTCTTTCCAAATATTTGTCAATCAAACCACAGTAAAGTAGTGTGCCCCAATATGAAATAACATGAATGTATATATAAGTCCATGCCACTGTATAGTTGATTCACTTTGTTATAAAGCAGAAACTACCACACCATTGTAAAGCAATTATACTCCAATAAAGATGTTAAAAAATGATAACACGAATGTATCCTTGTTTTCAATGGATCTGGTTATAAGAATAAAATTTAGCTATTTTTACTTCTCTAGTTATTCTGAACTTCAGTTAGCTTGGACTATATTAATCAGACTGACCCAAGGAGCCAATGAAGGATTCAATTCCACCAGAAGATGAACAAATTATAGATAAGGGCAATTATTGTATGTAAAAGCTACTAAGGAAGCTAATAAAAACGTGGCATCTTTTCTTTCTTCATAGACTTTTGCAAATTGAGTAGGATATTCCGCACTCTTCTGCTCCAATTTCTGTTTGAGAAGCTCTAATATATGGATTTGATTAGACAAAAAGGTAGCAAAATTATATGGCAGGTGGAAAGACAGTCCTTTTATAGAATTCTTTTTCTTTGCTGACTTTCCATGTTGTCCCAGAGACTTCAAGATATCTTGCCCTTTTAGTTTAAAGTTTATAGCAATTTCTAGTACTATGCACATGACATTTTATAGAAGATAACTCCTCAATGTCTTCCCACTGAAAACATGAATTGTCTTCATATTACTTCAGCTTCTGGTTCCCCATTATTAGAGTCTGCTCTCATCTCTCAATGTGCCAGAGCCTCTCTCTCAGACATACCCCTGCTCCCATAGCACCGTGTGCAATTCTCTGCTGTAGATGGCATTTATCACTCAATGGGTATGTTGTAGGTAGAACTTTGACCCCCATGATCTTTGCCCCTTGGTGTAAACCCATGAACATTTCACGTTACATGAAAAGGGAATTTGCCAACATAATTAAGGTTACAACCATTAAGATCTTAAAATTATCCTGAATTTTCTACATTAGCTCAGTCTAATCACACGAACCCTTAAAAACAGAAGTTTCTCTGGAGGCAGAGAGATGCGACAGAAGAGGAATCAGGAAGAATCAAGCAAGAGAAGGATGATGTGAACCATTGATAGCTTGAAGGCAGAGAAGGCAACAGAATGAGGAACATATGTTGCCTAAGAAGCTGAGAGGTCTCTGACCTAACAGGCAGCAAGGGCATAGGGACCATAGTCCTACAACCACCAGGAACTGAATTTCATCAACAACCTAAAGGAGCTTGGAAGCAGAATCTCCCTCAGAGCCTCCAGATAAGAGCACAGGCCAGCTAGCTGACACCTTGATTTTGGCTTTGTGAGACTCTATGCAGGGTACCCAGTCAAGCCCACCCAGATTTCCGACACACAGAGATTTTAGAAAATAAATTTGTGGTGTTTTAAAATGCTAAGATTGTGCCAACTTTTCACAGCAGAAATAGAAAATTAACACTAAATGAGATGTGACTTTCTGTGGATCCCAGTAAGCCAGGCATCTTACACTTATGGTCTTATAATAATTACATATATTTCTCCTGTTATACAGTGCCAGCTCTGTGTTATTATTAATGCTTCCTTAGAATATCATTTTATTATTATTATGTTTTAATGCTTACTATCTATTTACTGAATGAGAGCCAGATCCAAGTCTTTTATTTGACTTCTGCGATCAAAATCCTTTCCTTTTTTATTAGTAAGAAAGGTTTCCTGTTGACCTGTGTGAAATATAAAGGGAAAATGATGTGGGACTACACTGTGGAGAATAAAAATACATCAACACCAAGGAAAGCAGAGAGAAGAGAACCCATATCCTTGGTGACATAGTTTGAGCTGATGGATTAAGCCACAACATCTAGACTTTTTGGCCACTTGCACCAAAAATTGTTCCTTTATTTTCAAGATCATTTGCATTAGTTTTCCTGTGCCATACAATACAAATTTTTAATTGTGACATGTATATATATAACTCATTTTAAATAGGACTAAGTAAACTTGCAGCACACAATCACCAAATCACCTTTACACTAAGTATTACTGTGGTCCACATGTGTGTTATGTTGATTATGTCTTTGCTTTTCTGGTACCTCATAAATGCCTTGAAGTCAGAAACCATGTCTAATGCACATCATGAATGTTATTGAGACTGCACTTGAATAAATCATTGAGAACAGTTAGATAGAGAAGTAAAATAAAGTAATAATTTAAGGGACTGTTTTCCTCCCATGAAGACATCAAGCCCTTTGTATCAATTTTAGTTGCGGTATTAGATATAAAGTAAGACCTAATAGTCACACAAATTTGATGATACAAATAGAAACAAAATGAAGTTAGCTTTATTGTGTGTTTGTAAATTTTAGTTCCCTTTTTGCTTGTGTTTAGTGTGTTGAAGTTGATGAATAAAATGCTACTTGGTTAGTGGTTTTCTATATCAAGCAAAACATCACCATGTTAGTCCTCATGGATAACTTAATGCAATCACATGTATCTGGATACCAGATTAATTTTTTTCAGAATCTATTTCAAAGCATTCAGAATACCACCTTGAAAAGAATAGTCAGTGCTACCTTTCACTTGAATTCATGGGCCAGATGTGTATTGGGCCTAAAATTTATTGAAGAATATACTTGAATAATTCAACCTATAAAGAAAATTGAAAGACCTGAATCCATTTTTACATAAGCATTTTGAAATTGTATCATTTTCATGAAAATAAAGATGTGACTAACTCTTTTCAGGAAACTGGGTTTGAGGACAAACCTATCTGGCCTATTTTTATGTGCTGCCTGCATTTGCCATTTGTTTTTACTTCAGCTGTTGCTTGGTTGTAGAGAATAAGGTGGATCCAATGTACGCTGTTCTAGTGGAGTTGGTAAAAATACATCAATACCTATTTATTGAAATGCTCAGAGCCATACTATGATTTAACATACAGCTGTATTGATTCTTGAGAAGGTTTCCAGGGAGTAATTTGGATCCTCACTCACTAACAACAAAGTTTAAACAATCAGAGAAAAGGACCAAGAGGTATACTGTACAGTGTTAAATATCCTATCCCTGCAAAGGAATGAACTCCATGGCTTCTTGGGTTCTAAATAACTGGGTGGTGATGTATGAAGTTTTTGTAATGGAATAACTAAATTTTTGTTGGCTAGGATATCAAGTGATTGTCCATTCTTTTTGAAAAAATCCTTAGTGTTTTTTTAAACATAAAGTAGAATATATTTTACTCTTTCACATGTATAACAAGCATAAGTTTTAAACATTTAGGTAAATGCAATTTACTCTGCCAGTAATATTGAGCATTTTCCACTTCTGAGCAGATGATCTTATTTGAAAGAATGCTTTTCTCCTAGGCATAATTTCTTTTCTCTCCTGAATTCTACCAATCTGTCAATGATTCTTTGTTTAAAACATCACAGCTCATGACCATAGCCATGGCTGTCACAGATAGAGGTCTGTGACCAATTAGATTTCACTAAACCATGCCTTTAGATATATGACTCAATTCTGTTTTTTGAGGCAATGGTTCTTTTGACTATATTGATAATGTCATCTTCATCTTTGAATTGTAAAGCCAGTAGATGTTACGCAAGTTAATTTTCCTCCTCCTGCTCTTAGGCAGGTAAAATTCTAAGCGCTTCATCTGGAAAATGTTCTATTCTCCTTTTAAATATTTTAAAGAAACAGGCCTCACAACTTTAACTTATATGTGATTTAAGTATTTTTCACTAGTGGCGATCAATAGATTCTTTCATATATCTTACCAAAATCTCTTCCATGACTGTTTCTTTTCTTTGACATTTTGGAAATAAAACATAATAAAAAGGTTTTGCTTCAAGTCGCCATTCAGAACTTTATATTTTAGGTGAAATTATGTTTCTCTTTTTCATTTTCCGGGTATAAAGCCATATTTCCTAATGCTTATAAATGTGTCATATTGATTTTATAAAAGTTAAACATAGAAGTGTCAGCGGAAAATATGTTTGAGTATTTGGTTTCTGTCTATAAGGAATAAAATTATTATCATAAATAAGACTATCACCTTTATTATAGTGCCTTAAAGTCTAAAACGGGATTTCTTTTCAAATGAACTCACCTAGATCTTTCCTACTCTTCTCTCACAGTTATCATTATTACATTTTTTAATAAGGAAAGGATAGTGGGGAATATAATAGCAGAAGTAATAGCTGAATTAAGAAAGATTTTATATCCTTAGGAGTAAATTTAAGGTTTAATCCAATCTAACCATTCATTCATCCAAGGGATTAGTAGAGAAGGGGGAAAATTAAACATTTATTTTAATCTGATCAAAAGAAAATAGGGCTTCCCTGGTGGCGCAGTGGTTGAGAGTTCGCCTGCCGATGCAGGGGACACAGGTTCCTGCCCCGGTCCGGGAAGATCCCACATGCCGCGGAGCGGCTGGGCCCGTGAGCCATGGCCACTGGGCCTGCGCGTCCGGAGCCTGTGCTCCGCAACAGGAGAGGCCACAACAGTGAGATGCCCGCGTACCGCAAAAAAAAATAAATAAAAAAGAAAAAAAAAAGAAAATAGATAGTTAAATGGGGTTTGGGCTGAATAGAGACATCTTGCTTTATTTTAGTTTTAAACATTTAAAATTGAGAAAGAGTCATCTTCCCATTAATGACTGGAGTTGAAGTAAGTCTGACTGCAGAGGGTTTTTTTTCCCTACCTTTGTTTGCTTCAGTTACATTTGCCTCCTTCTAGAACCTGTGAATAGATGAAGGAAGGGAAGATGACTCTACAGAGAGAATAGAATCCTTTAAAGCTTTCAAGATTAATTTATGGAAGTATACAAATTTAATATTTTGCTGAGTAATGTTTAAAAGAAAATATAATAAGGAGCTTTTTTCAATTGAATAATATAAATTCTGTTCCATTATTTGCTCTTACAACTTATTTATTTTGTAGCCAGTGTGTCTTCTCTTTCTTCCATAGTTTCTCCCAGTTGCTATATTTGGCAAGATTTTCCTTATCTCTTTTAAAACTTTCTTTTTCTTTCTTTCTTTCTTTCTTTCTTTCTTTCTTTCTTTCTTCCTTCCTTCCTTCCTTCCTTCCTTTCTTTCTTTCTTTCTTTCTTTCTTTCTTCCTTTCTTTTTTCTTTCTTTCTCTCCTTTCTTTCTCTTTCTCCCTTTCACTCTTTGTAATTCAGGAGGTTACTGCCTTCAGTTTTCCTGTTTAAATCTCAATCTGTTTTGTTTTCCAGTTTGTCAGGACTATCTAGTGCTGGGTGTGTGACATAATAGATGAAGAGGTGAAACTTAGGAGAATAAAGAAGAACTAGAAGACTCTTGATAGGAGACTAGACTTAGTCCATACAGGCTACTATGACAAAAATATCAGAGACTGGGTGGCTTAAATAATGAACACATATTTCTCCCAGTCCTGGAGTCTAAGAAGTCTAAGATCAAAATGCCAGCAGATTCAATTCCTAGGGAGGGCCCCTTTCCTGGTTCATAAATGGTTGTCTTCTTGTTTGACTTCACATGGTGGAAAGGGCAAGGGAGCTTTCTGGAGTCCCTTAATAAAGGCACTAATCCCATACATGAGGGCTCCATTCTCATGACCTAATTGGCTTCTAAAGGCCCTGCCTCCAAATACCATCACATTGATGGTTGGATTTCAAAATATAAATTTTGGGGTAAACAAACATTCAACCTACTGCATAAGGATAGAAATTTATCCTAGTAGGACAAACCCAGAAATATACTTTGTACTGACAGTTTTAGCATGCAAAAAGTCATTATCATTATTATTGTTGTTGTTGTCATTGGCATTGCTGTGATCGTGGTATTTATTATTTTAATGGACAAAAATTATTTACATAATGTTGCTCATTGAATTTTAACAACTCAGGACAGTCAAGGGGAAGGAGGCCATAATTATTTTCCTGCAGCTGAGAAAACCATAGGTCAGAGGGTTTAACAAATGGCAATTTCAGAAATGAATGTTATGTAGATACAAATAAGTCAGATCCAGGAAATATGCTATATATAGGCACATCTTAGGAATGTGGACAAAGCCAACCTCTTTTAAGGTATATCATTAAGCATGAGGTACAAAAATCTCCCAGAAAAAGATAAGATTTTGAATCAGGGACAAGGCAGAGAGTAAAGGGGAATAAGGTTATGGTCCTGAGAGCAAAATTCTAAGATAGATATATATTTAGGACAAAGGTCAATTCTAGCTAGTCCAATATTTTAGCATAGAGTTGGTGCTATATATTTATTTTAGGCATTTAGTTAAGTATCCTGTAACTCCATAGAAGGGAATAATGTGGGTAAGGAATTTGGGTAGATCCTAACTATGTCCTTGAAAGCAGATCTTTATCCATCTAACTTCTGTGGAGTAATTATCTTATTTTCCTGTGTTGCTGATGTGACTGTAATTTGAAAAGGTACCTTCCTGAAATTGAGATGGGTTACAACTCTCACTGTTTTCTGTCTGTCATTCATTTCTTTTCTCATAAGATGTCAACATGAATTACTGCTCTTCAGCTGAGTCAACACTGTTGACTTTACAGAGTGTTGTCAAACTTTCCTGTGCCTCTTAATCACTTTGAGGGGGGGCTGTAAAAATACATTATGAGAGGCCCGTCTCCAAGAGTTTTAGATTTAGCAAATGGAGGCTAAAAACTTGCATTTCTAACAGTTCCAGAGTGACACTGATGCAGCTGATCTTAGGCTACATTTCAAGAACTACCACTCAAAGAAACTAGCGTCAAGTCAGTTGCATTTATATTATATGAAATTAGTACTTCAATGCAAAAGTAATGGTATTTCTAGTCATTCTGTGGCTTTGAATACAGTAGTATGCAAAGCAAGTGGAAAATTTCTGTACTTTTTTCCCAAACTAGCTTTACTAGAAAGGATCTTCTAGATAGTCACTAAATATATTCACTTGGAAATATATAACAAAAAATTAAGCTTTAATGAATGAAAACTACATTTTTCCAAGCATTTCATGGCTCAGCTGTTGACAACTTATTTTTTAATGCTTAATAATTCATCTCTGAAATATTCATGAGATCCATAGTTTCCTAAAGAGATATGGTGATTATTATTCAAAGGCAGCATAGTGATGAATAATATCTTATAAAAGCCAATTACATAATAAGTCAAAGAATGTTGGCCATTTATATTAGGGCATATATTTCATGTCCCTTAAACTATCTTAATTATCATTTTTCTCTGCTGGACATTTGATAAGAACTGAGGAGTACATAATTGGAGATTAAATTCTATCTGGTATCTGAAGAACAGATTTTCTGTTACTGCTGATTAAAGATGAAACACTCTATCTTAAGAACTGGTAGCAGAGTTGATAGTCTGTTGTTAAACCCTACAGAGCATATCTAGTATTCTTATTATACTAACATAATTCAGAAATATTATGTGATAATATAATTTTAAAAATTGATCTGTGTTTTGTTGTGTCTTAAAGATGGGACAGAGGAATAATATTTTTTCCTAGACTGGTAGCAACTTGCATCTATAATTTTTTTCTTTTTTTAACTTTTTTTTTTAAGAATCAATTTTATTTATTTATGGTTTCATGGGTTATTGGTTCATTCCATCTCTGAGTTTGTATTGCCACCAAGGCGATCTATTACCATAAGACAGTCGTATCACTTTGTAGTCATCCACATTGATGTCTCAGTCAGACTCCTCAGTCGTGACTCTGCAGAGCTTTTCCTATGAAAATATATTGGTTAGGGGCTTCCCTGGTGGCACAGTGGTTAAGAATCTGCCTGCCAATGCAGGGGACATGGGTTCCAGCCCTGGTCCAGGAAGATCCCATATGCCGTGGAGCAACTAAGCCCATGAGCCACAACTACTGAGCCTGCGTACTGCAACTACTGAAGGCCACACACCTAGAGCCGGTGCTCCACAACAAGAGAAACCACCACAATGAGAAGCCCACTCACTGCAACAAAGAGTACTCCCCACTCTCTGCAACTAAAGAAAAGCCCTTGCACAACAATGAAGACCCAATGCAGCCAAAAAAAAAATAAATAAATAGATAGATACATAAATAAAATACATTGGTTAAAAACAGCCTTTTATCCAGACTAGGTGTATGGTTTCAGGTTATATGACACATTTGGAAAGCATTAATTATACTTTTCTAATCGCTGAGGATTAATATCTAGGTAGTTCACTTTAGACACAGAGCGCCGAATGAGAGGCAACCTCCTGAAACAAGAATGTGTAGCTCTCAGTGGAGACTGCCTGACACATCTCACAGCAACAGCATCACCAGCCATAATCACATCACCCAGATCATTTTAATGATACCAAACTTTAAGTCAGGAAAAGGAGCCATGCACAGCATGATTCTGGAAATTGCTGTCTTTTTAATCAAAAGAAATTATAACTCCATAGAGACTTTTATCTCTAGAATTAAATGTGCTGCTGAAGTTTTATATCTCTGTAATACTACAAAGGAATATTCTTGCCATCTTACTGATGGATTTACAGTAGCTAAGTCAGATTCACAAGTAGCTGTCATTAACTCCAAGAAGATGATTTGGCTTCAAATATATGCGTATCCTCTTTAATTTATATACCTTAAACCCTCACTAGTCCAACCCCTCATAAAAGGCCAAAGTAATTCACACGAAAGATATCTGCTTATCTTACCAAAGAGGTTTTTTATTCATCTTCTTCTTGATTATGTTTCTAAAGCCACACTGGCCTTCCCTTTTCTATAAGGAACTATCTCTAGTGCTTCCTTAGTGCCTTGGTGCTTTCTGTAGCTTATGCCTGGACAGATCCCAAATGCCTTCATGGCTGACACCTTTTTGTCCTTTTTTCTCAGTTCAAATGTCCCTTTGATGTCCCTTCTTTGGTTTACGTATCTAACATCCATATTCTCTCCCAGTCATTTCCATCCGTATCAGTTATCTATTGATGTGTGATAGGCCACTTTAAAATTTAGAAGATTAAACCAGCAGCTATTCATCATTTCCCACAAATCTATGGACAATTCTATGGATTTGGGGATGAGTAATTCTAATCATCAAGGCCAGGCAGGTTCAGCTGATCTCAGCTAGGTTCTTTCCTGCATCAAGTGGTGAATTGGTTGGGGACTGACTATTCTAGGATGACTTCACTCACATATCTGGTGGTTCGCTGGCTGATGCATGGGTTAATGCTGGTGTCAGGCTCATATATTCCTCATTATCCAGCAGGTTTTGCCAGGCTTGTTTTAAAAGAGCTAGTGGAAGCACATGCGAGGTTCTGAGACCCATTCACAGAAGTGGCACACTGTCACTTCCATCACAGCCTTCTGCCAAAACAAGTCACAAAGCCAACCCAGAGTCAAAAGGTGACAAAATGACCATACTTGCTGATGGGAGGAACTACAAGTCATATCACAAAGAGTGTTGATATATGGAGAGCTAGAGAATTGGGACAATTTTTGTATAAAATCTATCACATTACCTTATGGTATTTTCCTCATAACTTTTAACATCTCTGAAGTTATGGCTTTTGTCTTTTAATTTGTTAATTATTTTCTTCTTCACACGAATTTGAGCTCCATGAGGAGATGAACCTTAATCGACTTTTTTATTATCCTTGTATATAAGGGTCTAAAATATTGTTTACTAAATGATTATTCAAATTTGTAATGATAAAATAGATGAATGGGTTCACTGGCATTATATATCTCAAATCTTTCTCAATGTCTATTTTTCTTTGATCAATAAGTTAAAGGATACTCAGGCCTGCCTCAAAAAAGAAATTCTCCACACACTAGAGTCTTATAGAAACTGATGAAATATACTCAGAAAGGAAATGCAAATATATATGTTTCACATTATCTTCCTAAGAAGATTGCTGTTGGCATCTTACCTTATTTTCATTATGTGTCTGAGCAAAAGTTTCTTTTTTGCCTCATATAACTGCCACCTTTCAGAATTCAAGAAAAGGATGAAGAGGTCCCCAGGTCATGAACAGCAATATGTAACCTAGACATGGCAGCCAGGAAAAATCTTCAAAGCTTTGTCTGCCAAGGAGGCAGCAGTTCAGGATGAGCCAGCAATGTGAGAAACTTAGACATTATTTCTTTTTCTGCATCTGTGTGGGAAAAGAGAAAAGGCACTGCTATATTCGAGGGCCAACAGTGTGCAAAGTACTTTTTTAGGTGCTTTACAGAGTTCATTTCCCTCTCACAATAAAAACTGTTCCTATACCAACTTTGAAGATATGGCACTAAGAAAAGTTAAGTAATTTGCCAGACTATTTAGCTTGAAAGGAGTCGAAGGGGAATGGAATCCCAAGACCTCCTCTTCCACCATGTTCCAGAACTATTAAAAATAGAAATAGCGGGGGCACCCTTAGTGGCACAGTGGTTGAGAGTCCGCCTGCCGATGCAGGGGACATGGGTTCGTGCCTCGGTCCGGGAGGATCCCACATGCCGCGGAGCGGCTGGGCCCGTGAGCCATGGCCACTGGGCCTGCGCGTCCGGAGCCTGTGCTTCGCAGCGGGAGAGTCCACAGCAGTGAGAGGCCCACGTACCGCAAAAAAAAAAAAAAAAAAAAAAAAAAAAAAATAGAAATAGCAAACTATATAAATAGAATATTAATTTGTTTCTTTTCAGAGAAGAATAATCTTTTAATGGAATTAACTAAAAAGGCTAGACACAGATAGATAACAGCCTGTTCTAAGATACACAGAGTCAAATGAGTTTTAAAAGTATAGGTATCTGAAACAATAGGATCAGGATGAAACATGATTGTTACTGAAAGTGGGGTCCAGCTTCTCACCACTCAAAAGCCAATAAAGAGGCAAGTTGGTGGAAAGGAAAGTTTGCTTTATTTTGGAGGTCAGAATCCTGGGGATGGGGGGCAAACGGCAGACTCCTGTCCAAAGGCCGACTTCCTGCAACTGACAGTCAGTGGGCAAGAGCTTTTATGGGTGGCAGGAGGAGGTTACATGTAGAAACAGCATAGTGAGCTCTGACAGTCATCTTTAAATTGGTCATTGGTGGTCTGATCAGCATCATCCTGATTGTTTTAATTACAGTGAATCTTCAGTTCCAGGGTCGGTTTGTTCCCATTTCCTTGAGGCCAATTCTCGGAATTGTGGCAGCTTATGTCATGGCTACAGTCTGGTCATAATGTAATTAACTTCTTCCACCTGGTGGGGTTTCAGTATCTATGAGACAGCTCACAGGCTATGGCTCAGAATATTATCTGTAGCCCTTGAGGAGGAACTAAAAGTCCCTGACTTAGCTTAATGACTAAACTATTATTATTTAGTCTTTCCTTTTCTTTGCTTCTGCATTTTCTCACTTCTCAGATTCAACTTATTCTTTGGCTAAAGATTTTCCACAGACAAAAGGCAGGATGAGAACATGGGAGGGAGGGGGACAAGAGCCATAGGGTCCTGCTCTGTTTCATGATTAGTGATAGAATTAACCACAATACCTGGTAATCATAATACAGGGTATTCAAAATCTGAAACCCCATGTTTTAAGGTAAAGTGCCCAAGAAAAAATACTGTTTTTGACAGTGATAATGAAAACAAGATAAATAAGGAATAAAGGGGTCACTGAGAACTTAGGCATCACAGTCTAAAGGAAACACAGACATGACAATATATTATGATGTTGTTCGAAATGAAAGGGCTTCCCTGGTGGCGCAGTGGTTGAGAGTCCGCCTGCCAATGCAGGGGACACAGGTTCGTGCCCCGGTCCGGGAAGATCCCACATGCCGCGGAGCGGCTGGGCCCGTGAGCCATGGCCGCTGAGCCTGCGCGTCCACAGCCTGTGCTCCGCAACGGGAGAGGCCACAACAGTGAGAGGCCCACGTACCACAAAATAAATAAATAAATAAAAATAAAATAAAATGCCTGGTACAATATCCAGCACAAAAGAGGTATTCAACATATATTAATCAATTAATCCCTGCCCTGCCCTAGGAATGGAAGACACATAGGTTATGAGGAATGTTTCTCTGAGTTCATGACCACTTTGGCCAGCTGGGTCAAGTGTTAAAGATCTGGCTGTGCCTTTATCTACAGACAATACAAAGATGTCCTGTCTGGGCCAGATGACCCTTCCTCCCTCTTGGCTGGGCTTTCTTACATAAGAAAGTGTGCATGGTTTAACCAGTTAGAAAAGCATTTCCCCCCAACAGGAAAATGAGTTATCCTCATTGTCTGCTTGGATTCTTGCATGACAACTTTCAAGGACAATTTTTATCCTCTTAAGTGTCAGTAAAATCATAAAAAGAAAAAAATAAAACCTGGAGAAAGCCTAAAATCTTAAAAGAATTCTGGTCAAAGGAAATTGCTACAAATTTAAAGAGGACAATTATAAATGTGGAGAGTATACTGAGGTAAAAGCCATATTAATTGTGTCATCCTGTCTGAGGGTTTTCAGAAATGCAAAGTACTGTCTCAGTTTATCACCTACTGAAGGGATGTTAACTAGTATATCCTATCTTGAGTGGAGGTTTTAAACTACTCTTATAAGGTGACTTTTTAAAAAAACTTCATATTCTCAATCAAAAAAATAAAAATTAGATAATTATTAAGGTTCAAGGGCATACTTCAATTTGTAAATATAAGATTTTTAAGAATTTTTAGCTTCCCAGATTCTCTATTAAAACCATTCATTGTTTCCTCCCAAGTGATTATCAATAAAACCTTTGAAATAAATAAATAAATAAATCAGAAAAAAAGCATACTGTGCTTACTTTAGAGACAGGAAGAAACAGGAATTAAGTAATTCATCCTGATTTCTGAGATGTTAAAATGTAGGTAAAACATTAGAATTAGTGAAATAGGGCATATGAAAATCACCAGACTCCCTGTTTGGTACACAGTACACTCTGTATTACTTGATAAAACTGAATTATACTTCATAGGGTTTTTGGAGGAAGTAGAAGTCTTCAGCTGCAGTTTTCAAAGAGAAAAATGAAAGCAGACTGAGTTACTAGCATTAAAATCAAGGAAACTGACACCTTGACTCTAAGCGTACACCTAAAGCTTGACTGCTTAACTACAGAGAGAGCAGAATAATACAGTTTCTCTCAACCTGTTACCAATCCCTCACAAACATCTATGAAAGAGAATATATGTGTGTGTGTGTGTATATATATATATATATATGTATGTATACACACACACACACACACACATATACACATATTTCAAGGGCAGACTCACTACAGTTCCAAGGACCTAATATAAGGCTCAATAAGGATTCATTGTTTGAAAGCATAAGGGTCACATTCAAAGACAGAGTTAGGCCTAGATTTTGGGTGGGGCTTGATAGAGATTTTGGTAGGCCATGACAAGGTTTAAAGCAATGAAACCTTGGTGGCATGCATGATTTTATTTTACTTAGTTTTGCCTTGATAGGGTAGCTATGGATGTGACTTACCTGGAAAACCCTAAGAGTGGACAGCTGAGGATAGTAGCTCTAGATTAGATCTCACTCTATTTCTTAAGACTGAGATCGATACAAGAAGAGTCTTTGAGATTCATCACATGTCTTGAGTAGGAATGTAAGTTCCACTTGAAGAACAAGTGAAAGCAGCCTGCAAAGAGGCACACTGTTATTTTATCCTCCCGGGAGCTCATTTTTAACTGATAGAAAGACTGCTGCCATCAGAAATTTATTGAAATATACAAAATGTTTAATATAAAATTTAGAAAACCCAGGGATTCCTGGAAGCATATGTTAATTGTTAATGCAAGAGGAGAAAGATATATTGCATTACCTGGAAAGATGATGTACAGTACACTCAAGTATCAAAAATTGTCTTGTATTGGCAAAAATCCTCAAATGTATACCGCCAGGCAAGGGAGAGAGAGAGAAAGAGAGAGAGAGAGAGATCGATCCTTGGTGCTGAACAGTTAGGCAGGAAGATGAATGAGTGCCGGACATCAACACATTTCTGTCCTGCCACTTGAGACCTGTACAATGTACTAGGACTGTTATTTTAAAAATGTGTTGATACAATTCTTGTTGTCTTAAAACTTGATTAAGTTGGATACTTACAAATATCTTCTGGAAGAAATTTAAGCAGAGGAGATAGGTTTCACTTCTGTGTTTTTACAGAAGAGGGAAAGAAAATAACCATGCATTAGTGGTTGAAATTTAACCAGAACAAGAACTCTAAACAACAACAATAACATGAAAATATAAGCTTCTTGAAATTTTGGAAATCTTGCCGAGAGATTTTCACTTTCCACCAGAATTGAGATAGGCAATTGAGATGATTTATATAAATTACAAAACACAAGATGTTACCAGTACCATCTAGATTTACACAGGATGAATTTTTGGCTCTCTTTCTACAAATAACTAAAGATAGATGACAGATAGATAGATGATAGATAGAGAGATAGATAGATAGATAGATAGATAGATAGAGATGATAGATAACTGTTGCTTTACAGATACACTGGATCTTAGATACAGGGTTCTTAAATACTGATGAAGTTTAACGATAATACTTGGATGGCTTCAATTTTCTTTTATAAATATGTAGCCTTCCTCATGTAATTTAGAGACAGAAGGGCTAGATAGTTGACTTTTACATTCTACCAGTTTTGATATAGTTAAATAAGAGAAATCATCAAGAATGTAAATTAAATCATTCAACGTGAAGGAAACAAACACATATTAAACCCCTACATTATGCCAGGCCATTTACTAATCCTAGACGTAGCATGGTGAACCAAACAAACAGGGCCCTTGACTTCATGAAGCTTGCAGTGTAGTGAGGAAGAAATAATTAACTACATTCATTTTTCTTTAAGTTGTAAGAAAAAAAAGTGCAGTGTATAATTATACAGTGTATATTTAGCTTATATGATATTGAAATCTAATCTGGGATGGGCTGATGTGTATTTTGCCTAAGGAATGCTGAGATAAGTAGAAAAAATTGAGGTGTGGTGGGTGCCCAGCAGCCCTGCCCAGATTCCCCTTAAAAATTAAGAACTTATTTCCCAAGCTGTTGGAAGTGCTGCCAGAAGTCAGATCTCATGTCTCATCCTTCTTTGGAAATTATATCAGCTGAAGAACACTGCTTCACTCAAGTTCACACCTCCTCCCAGGGGCAGCCCACTCTGATGAATGATCAGCTTAGGACTATAAAGACCCAGTAGCTCACCCCAACATGGCACAGATCTGAAGGGCCATTCCAGCTCCAAATATTCCCTTGGGGTTGGCTGAGGCCTTTTCCTATCTATAAAAGGTGGAACCAATGGTAACATTTACATATATTATTCATAAGATTATTGGTATTGCAACTAAGGACAGAAGTGTCCAGCTTCTATAATGAAGGAAAAACTAAAATTTTATTATCATAACTCTTGCTATTAATCTATCTAAATCTTCTAAAACTTATTTACATACATTGAGTTTCCCTGGCCTAATATGATAGCCACATCTGAACACTTGACTGTGATTCGTCCAAATTGAAATGAACTTGTCCACTATGTTTCTCAGGGGAAATAGCTCAATAATTTTTATATTGTTTATATGTTGAAATTATAATATTTTGAAAAACTTAATTAAATATATAATTAATTTCATCTTCTTTCTTTTAATTTTTAAAATAATGAATACTAGAAAATTTAAAATTATGTATGTTTTAGCATTATATTTCTATTGGAGAGCACAGGTCTATACAAAGACTCGATTTTAATGTCTTGAAGTCAGCAAGTCTAGAGAATTTGAGGAACAACAATCAAAAGTAGGTGGTAGGCTGTTTGAAATTGAGTTTTATAAGAGGTCTGTGAAATAAAACTTGTGAACATTAGAGTAAGTTTTTGAGATAGATTAAGAAAAATGGTAATTCTATATAAGGCGGTCAGTGAATGAGGATGTTGGATGATTTAACTATTTAAAATCTGGAGTCTTGAAAAATTATGATTTACATAGAAATGTCAGGATGTAAAATGCTTCATAAATATGGAGAGAGAGACAACATCAGCAAATGACAGCAACAAATAGGACTTGTGGGTTGTCACGTGCACATACACACACACACACACACACCCCATGTCTATTTATAAGGAGCGAGAGGGATGTCCTTCAGTTTTGGAATAGACTATAGAGGTGAAGTTTTTATACGAGGGGGAATAATGTTTTGAAAGTGACACAAACCCAATCTTCTATCTCTTCTATCTCTGAGGTACAGAGTTGAAGAAATACAAACAAGCCTCATCTTCAGGGAGAATAGGAAAAGGAGTGTCTTTACAGACCAGCCGTATTTCAGTAAAGGGGTAAAAGGCACAAATTCTCAGAAACTATTAACACATTGTTATCCTGAGTAGATGATCACAAAGTCCTGGCAGAAAGATTTGAGATGGTAGAGAACTGGATCTGAGTAGGAGACGCATAGAGTAGTATGAGGATAAGCAACTGAGTTTGATAATGGAGAGACTCTGGCTTCTGACAATGACTAATATAAACAAGAATGTGAGAATGGAATTAAGCCAGGGAGTCTCTAAGTAGAAAGTGAGCCACAAGACCTCATGCTGTGGTTCAATCAACTTTCCTTAGTGGTATGATATACTGTATGACAGTATATCTCAAATTGTAAGTTTTAAGAAGGCAGCTCCTGGGGTTTTAGTATCATATAAGAGCACTAACTGACATGTAGTATAGCTATACATTTACTAGTCAGCATTTTGATTTCTCAGGAGGAAATATCTCTTAGTGTTTATAAGTTGTACACTCAGACATAATTGGTTTCAGATCATGATTTCTTGTACTATTTCTGTTTTAGTTACCAGCTATGTGGGCTTGAGCAAGTTGCTTGAACTCTCCAAGTCTTTTTTCCTTAATAAAATGGAGATACGAATAGTATGTCTTTCATCAATTCTTGCGAAGGTTAAATAAGCTAATTTATAAAAAACAGCACTTAACAAAGTGTCTGGCACAGTGCAAGAAAACAATAGTACTAGGACTATTATAACTGTCTCTTTAAACTCAAAAGAGCAAATTCTAACTTACCTTATCCATTTCGACCTTGTCATTCCAGACTTGAAAAATGCATTTATTTTTTTTCCTATTAGGCAGGAATGTTACGGAGAAAGTAATTTAGTCTCTCCATTGGCCCCCAGGAGGTCTAACCTTAATATAAGTATTTGTGCAACAGAAAAATTATTCATTCTGAACCTATCTCTTATCATCTTTCCCACAGTTTCCCTGACTACATCTTCCTATTACTTTCAAAACTGTATGAAGACTTGTGAATTTTTCATTATCACATGTTTTAGCTAAATGTAAATTCTGGATAATCTGTATACCAGAAATGACTTAAGAGTTTTATAAATGAACAAAATCCATTGGACTCAATCATAAGTCAGATATTTAGAGAGAGAAAAATATGCTTAATGGGACCCAATGGTCTATTGTTTTAAATGGACAGACTTTAAAAATAGTTGATCAGTTATGTTTCTTTGTAAAAAATCAGTGACTCCAAGTCAATTTCGCATAAATTTGATATTACTGCACATGGTGAATGTTATTTAAAAAGGTGATTTCTCTCTAGACTATGATTGACTTTATTTTAGTGTAGAATATTGTAGTAAGACACCTTTCATTACAGCTCAGGTTTTTATTGTTTTCACAATTTGAATTCAAGTTTGAGTGATTTAACACTATCATTAACACTCGTCTTTACTTTTTGTTTTGGTGTGTGGCTTTCTTTCTTAACATGCCGTATTCCCACATCACAAAATACTTTTACTCTGGCTTTTATGTCTCTTAAAAACCTGATAACAATGCTAGCAGTCTATTGTATATTAATTATTGTGTACTTGGTTAAATATAAAGCAACATCTTTTTTAACTTTCAAGCAGTGAACCTTCTAATACCAAAATGCAAAATGTATTTGAATAGCAATTTTAGATCCAAAATTTTTCCTGAAAACGCTGATAGAAGTGAAATACAGGCACACCTCATTTTATCGCACTTTGCCGATACTGTGAGGTTTTTTGTTTTTTTTTTTTCAGAATGAAGGTCTATGGCAACCCTACATTAAGCAAATCTATCAAGGCCATTTTTCCACTAGCGTTTGCTCTCTTCTTATTTCTGTGCCACATTTTGGTAATTTTCACAATATTTCAAAATGTTTCATTATATTTGTTATGGTGATCTGTGAACAGTGATCTTTGATGTTACTATTGTAATTGTTTTGGGGCATCACAAACCTGGCACAAGATGGCAAAGTTAACCAATAAATGTGTGTATTCTGACTGCATCACTGGCTGGCCGTTCCCCCATCTCTCTCCTTCTCCTCAGGCCTCCCTATTCCCTGAGACACAACAATATTGAAATCAGGCCAATTAATAACTCTACAATAGCCTCTAAGTCTTCCAGGGAAAGGACGAGTCACACATCTCTCACTTTAAACCAAAAGCTAGAAATAATTGAACTTAGTGAGGAAGTCATGTCAAAAGCCAAGATAGCTGAAAGCTGGGCCTCTTGCACCAAACAGTTAGCCAAGTAGTGAATGCAAAGGAAACATTCTCAAATGAAATGGAAAGTGCTACTCCAGTGACCACATGAGTGATAAGAAAGGGAAACAGCCTTATTGCTGATATGGAGAAAGTTTTAGTGGTCTGGATAGAAGATCAAACCAGCCACCATATTTGCTTAAGCCAAAGACTAATCCAGAGCTAAGGCCCTAACCCTCTTAAATTCTATGAAAGCTGAAGGAGGTAAGGAAGCTGCAGAAGAAAAGTTTCAAGCTAGCAGAGATTGGTTTACATGAGGTTGAAGGAAAGAAGCCATCTCCATAACATAAAAGTACAAGGTACAGCAGCAAGTGCTGATGCAGAAGCTGTAGCAAGTTATCCAGAAAATCTAGCTCAGATAATACATGGAAGTGGCTACACTAAACAACAGATTTTCAATGTTGATGAAATCACTTTCTATTGGAAGAAGATGCCATCTGGGCTTTCATAGCTGGAGAGGAGAAGTCAATGCTTGATTTCAAAGTTTCAAAGGTCAGATAGGCTGTCTCCTATTAGAGGCTCATGGAGCTAGTGACTTGAAGTTGAAGCCAATACTCATTTACCATTCCCCAAATCCTAAGACCTTAAGAATTACACTAAATCTACTCTACCTGTGTTCTATAAGTTGAACATCAAAGCCTAGAAGACAGCACATTTGTTTACAACATTGTTTACTGAATATTTTAAGCCCATTGTTGAGACCTACTGCTCAGAAAAAAACATTCAAAGTATTACTTCTCATTGTCACTGCACCTGGTCAGTCAAGAGCTCTGATGGAGATATACAATGAGATTAATATTGTTTCCATGCCTGCTAACACAACATCCATTCTGCAGCCCATCAATCAAGGAGGAATTTCCATTTTCAAGTCTTATTATTTAAGAAATACATTTCAGAAGGCTTTAGCTGCCATAAATAGAGATTCCTCTGATGGATCTGGGCAAAGTAAATTGAAAACCTTCAAGTAACGACTTATTATTCCAGATGCCTTTAAGAGCACTAGTGATTCATGGGAAGATATCCAAATATCAACATTAACAGGAATTTGGACGAAATGGATTCCAAACTTTATAAATGACTTTAAGGGGTTCAAAACTTCAGTGGAGGAAGTCACTGCAGATATAGTGGAAATAACAAGAGAACTAGAGCCTGAAGATGTGTCTGAATTGCTACACTCTCATGATAAAACTTTAATGAATGTGGACTTGCTTTCTATGGATGAGCAAAGAAAGTAGTTTCTTGAGATAACGTTTATTCCTGGAAAAGATGCCGTGAAGATTTGAAATGACAACAAAGAATTTAGAATATTACATAAACTTAGTTGATAAAGTAGCCACAAGGTTTGAGAGCATTAACTTTAATTTTTAAAGAAGTCCTATTGTGGGTAAAATGCAATCAAACAACACTGCAAGTGCCAGAGAAATCATCAATGAAAGGAAGAGTCAATCAATGTGGCAAACTTCATTGTTGTCTATTTTAAGAAATTCCCACAGCCACCCTGCCCTTCAGCAACCACCACTCTGATCAGTCAGCAGCCATCAACACTGAGACAAGACCCTCCACCAGCAAAGGATTATGACTTGTTGAAGGGTCAGAAGATGGTTAGCATTTTTTAGCAATAAACTATTTTTTAAATTAAGGTGTGTACATTGTTTTTTTGGATATTATGCTACTGCACACCTAATAGACTACAGTATAGTGTAAACACAATTTTATATACACTGGGAAACTGGCTTTATTGCAATATTTGCTTTATTGTAGTGGTCTGGAAACCAAACCTGCAATGTCTCCAAGATATGCCTGTAAATGGTCTAAAACTACAATCGTTCAGTTCTAGTTTAAATTTTTATTTCAGTTTCTTCCATAGAGCTACTCACTGAATTAATTCAAATAACTTAATAGATATAAGCTTGGCAGCTATGATAGCCTGGGTAAGTATAGGATCTACAGCTGAAAACACATCGTTTTTTGCTTTTTAGCAGCAAGGTAATCTTGAGTAATGTACATAATTTAATTTGAGTCCAGATTTTTGCCCATTTGTTTATTAATATACCAGATGGGGTAATGGATCATACTTCAAAGAGTTCTTGTGAGAGAAAAAAAAGTCAAATATGAAACTGGTTAGAAATAGATGCCCAACAAACGGCACTACCTTTTTCTTTACCTCCTTTGATCTATAAAGTGCCTATTTTAGATTCTGTCTCTTTGACCTATGGAGTGCCTATTGTAAATTTTGTTGTTTTGATACTTGTAATAGTACTGAATCATATTGATTACGATGATCACATTTTTTAACATCTACTATGAGCTGTTGAAAACAATCCAACAGATTCATTTTGTCACCATACTAGAGAACTATGTGGGATCACCTGGTCTTTGAAAATTTTAATACTAATTTGTCTGGAATGGCTCAGGAAGTGTTTTTGCATAAAATCTAGCTGTGGATTTTGGGAGATAATTCTGGGATTTCTGAACATTTTCTGAACAAAGGGCACTGATCAGTCATAGTGTTTACATCTGGGTCAGAGAGCAGATTATTTTATTCCATGATGGTAAAGTCGCCTTCCTTTCTCTAGAGGAGATTTGCTTACATTCCAGGGTAATGAAGGTAATGTCTTCCTCCCATACAAAAGTAAGGCAGGTTTGCTAGTAGCCCTTTCCAAGCTCAGTGTTCCTCACCTGTGAAACAGACACACCTCGAAGAGCAGCATCCACCTGCGTCATCTATCACCTCTCAGCAGAAGTTGGGAGGAAAGGGGAAACAATGAAGCTTTTGCTCTGTGTTGTGCTGTGAGAAATAAATGATCAAAATCAACTTCGGCTTATTGTATCTTTACCAACCAAATTTATGGAAACATGACAAACCAGTATAGTGACTTACAGATTACGTGACTACTTGATTTCACATGGGTTAGATGACTTAGCTGCTTTTTGAATATTCTCAGCTATTCACATTTCCTCTGAAGGTTGGGGCTGAACATCAAATTCTATTTTTAGAATTTGTGTTCCAAACAACCCTTGGTGTAATGCGTTCAATTTATTGGAAACCTGGAACTATGGGTAGTCTACCCTAAAGACAAAATTCACAAAAGTATAGGGAAAAAGTTACAGTCCAATGGGGGAGAGCAAGGAAACAGTCTAAATTACAGTTCCAGTGCTGAGGTTTATAAATTATTTCATCCTGGCCTGGCTTACATCATAAACTTTGGAGACATTATAAGATTAAAGTTTTCAAAGTGCTTTATAAATAAAATTCCATTGGAATAAAAAGTAGTTTTGTTGTTGTCATTACTATTATTATTATTACATCATCATCATTATTATTACATAGGTTCATGAATTTTGGGTGGTACTGAGACTTTAGTAAAGTTAGCAAAATTTAAAGTTGAAGATAATGGGCTTGCCAAATCAAGTATTTCTTATTAAGCCAATAACATTATTTGTTTAAATAAAAGTAGAATTTATGATACATGATAACCATAATCAAGGACCTGTACTGATACCCAAAATATTTAGTGATTGCCTAGTCTGTATTGGGTATTATCATTCTCATACACTTTAATAGATAAAATCCAATCAGATTAATAATTATTGAGCATTAACCACCAGTAATCTCCTGGGTTAGACTATGTGAAGGAATTTGAGATAAGTAACTCATAGCTCCTCAAGGAGCTTATTGTATAAGCACCAAATGTATCAAGCACGAAACATATATATCACCAAAATATCAATCACCAAAAGATAAGAAGGTGTAAGAAAATAAAAACACTGAAGAGCAGTGGAGCTTTTGTAAAGTTTTATTTGCTAATAAAAACTGAACACCTACTGTAAACCAGATTCTGTGGTAAGTTATTTTAACATATTAATTCTAATTTTTACATCAATAATAAAACATAATTATTACTATATATTTCATAAATAAGGAAACTGAGATTCAGACAGGTAAGTCAACAAGAAGTAGTCTGCATTTTAATCCATGTTCATCTGGTTCAGATCCACTATAGTGTATATCTGCACTGCAATCTATTTAGAGTTGTGTGTAGGTTCATGAGAAATGTTGGTTCTGCATGGATGAACTACGGTGATTAAGCATGCCTGTGCAAGAAATCCTAAAAGAGTTGAGTATACAATAACATTTTAGGTATGAACCAGCCAAGAAAATAAAACTGATATGTAAAAATCCATAAGACCAAAGGTAGCAGCTTTCCTTGTTCACCATTGAAGCCCTGGAGAGAGTATATCCATATCTATAGCTACATCTATATGTATATCTACATCTACAACTATATCCACAACTATAACTGTATCTATATCTATCTATATCTACATCTGCAACTATACCTACAACTATATATACATGTACACCTATGTCTAATTTATGAAAAATTCAATTAAAAAGGCCAACATCAGGTGATGATAGTTTTACTAGAAAAACTTTGTTTTTATTTATGTTTGTCAATGTTTGTTTCTTTTGTCTCTTCATGTTAGATAAGCATATAGCTTTCATTTCACTCACTGTTTTTGTATACCCACAGAATTTTAGTGATCATTTTGTAATGCTAAGATATTGATAGATGTTGAATAAAAAACCATAGTCTTAAAATGAATCATTAGAATTTATTTTTAAAAAGAACAAAATAAGTAAATGACTAAATATTATCAAAAGGTACATGTTGATAAAAGCTACTTTATTTTCCTTCTTTTAGTAAACATATAAGTAGAACTATTCTTATTAAAAGCAAGAGAGACATTGTTTCCTTCTTTTATTTCTTGCTCTGAGTGATGACAAAGAAATCATTTAATATCTTTTATCTCCACCATTCTTATCTATAAAATGACCTGTGCTATTTCACTAGATAATTACATGAGTCAGCTTGGAGAGTAGATGAACGTACTTTGTAAATCATAAAGCACTAAAAAAAGTATGGATTCTTACTGTGTTCTCTTTTAAGTCCAATTTATGGTTGTAAGGTTACATTTATAGGTATGTAGTAGCTCTAGGCAAGATTAAATTATGATTTCTGATAATTAAATGTAACTGCTCCAGAATAGAATGAGATGAAAGAAATCTATCAGAACAATCAAGAGAGGTCTGTCTTTCTAAATATGTCATGCTTGATTTTATATGATGATTATTTTACAAACTTCAAAAAATATCATTGACGGTATGTCCCAAGGCTAACTTAACAAAGAAAATATGAACATAAATCAGGTAGTAGGAAAAGTAATTTCCGTTGCAGAGCATAGAATTGGTCAATATAAGACAGGAAATAGGAACTTGTCCAGATCTGGTATAGTTTTGACAAGATATAAAATTTTATATCTTCTTAAATTAACATCAATATTATCTCTGGAAAGTATAAGCCCTGGGAGCAACTTATATCTTGTAATGTATGTACTCAGTGGACTACTGTGTATAGTGAGGAGAGTCCAAAAATTGTGTGTAATTCAATATAGTATGTGATATAATCAAATTTATATCTATTTGAGATTTTTTATTGCTGTTGTTAAGCATTTGCCAGAGTTTTTACTAACAAAAAACAGTCCTGTGGATAAAAGAAATTCAAAATTTTATTTTTTCTGCTAACCATGGTTTGCTCTTTATTTGGGGAATCTTTAGTTGTTTTGTTGCGCTCTTCTAGTACAACTTATATTTTCTCTAGATTTAATATAATTGCATTAAAAAAAAGATTCAGTCAGCATTCCCATCATGTCAAATTTGAAATGTGTTTCATCGATATGTTCCATCTTTAGAGAGATACAGAAAAATCTCATATATATAATCTCTGAATTGTTCCAAAGGATGTCAACATTACTGGCATAGTTGATGTTCTGTCTCCAGTAAAATATTCAAGTTGTGGGCGATTCATAACCAAAGAGTTCTTTTGGATTTTAGCCAAAAGTCTTCCTTGTATACCTTTTCATTACCAATCATGTTATCACCATTATCGTATGTTTGCCCCCAATAATCTGTTAAATTATTTAAAGAAGATTGAAATGTTTTTTTAAAATGTAATTAAATAATGTTAAATATTTTTATACCAAATAATGGCAATGCTAGTGTTCAGTGACCAGCTAGCTGCTGATGTAGAGAAAGAACTAGAATCACACTTCTCACATATTATGTCTAGACATATTTACACACACACAGACTTTTAAAGGCAGTATGAATTGTTTAATATGGCAAAATATTCTTCAGGCACCATGTGAAGATGGTGTTAATTCTTATGTAACTTTATAACCATGAGTTAGAACCCAAATAGAAGCAACAGTATGGGTGCTCAGTCATGTTAGGAAATGTTACATTACTTGAAATAACCTGTTGTATCCATCGATCTGTGCTGACAGGTTAATCAATTTGGTTTTGACTTAAAAGCTTCTGCTTTTCAAATCCTCACCACATTCTGAAGCATCACTTTTGGACATGAGTAATCTGTAATTTGTGAGACTTTTGAAAGCACAGGTCTTTCCTGTTCAATATCTGTTTCAATATCTACCATGTTCAAAACCCTGAGTGAGATGGACAGATGAAAAATGTGGATCTGTGTATGACTAGTAGTTTTTCTGCAGAGTGACAATTGAACTGAGATTCAGGCTGTATCCAACTTCATTAGTAGTCACACAGAAAATGGTTAGAACATTCCAGCCAGACTAGGATTCCATCTGGTTTTCAATTTCAAGCCTTTACTACTTAGCCTTTTACTACTTAGCCAAGACGATAACATTAATGTTACTTCAATGTAATATCACACAATTACTCCACTTGTTCCTCACAACAATTCTGTAAATTGGCTAGAGTAGAAATTAACATTCACCTTAAACAGAAGGGGAGAGTGTGGTTTAGAAAATTAAGAAATTTGTCCAAGGCAACTGACTAGTAAGTGGCAAAACTGGAATTAAAGCTGAGGACATTTAATATTGAGACATAGCAGCACTATTTACAATAGCCAAGACATAGAAGCAACCTAAAGGTCCATCGACAGATAAATGGATAAAGATGCGGAACATATATACACATTGGAATATTACTCAGCCATAAAAAAGAATGAGATAATGCCATTTGCAGTAACATAGATGGACTTAGAGATTATCATACTAAGTGAAGTCAGACAGAGAAAGACAAATATCTTATGATATCACTTATATGTGGAATCTAAAAAGAGGATACAAATGAACTTACTTACAAAACAGAAATAGACTCACAGATATAGAAAACAAACTTATGGTTACCAAAGGGGAAAGGGGGGTATAAATTAGGAGTTGGGATTAAAACATACAGACTACTATATATAAAACAGATAAACAACAAGGATCTACTATATAGCACAGGGAACTATACTCAATATCTTCTAATAACCTATAATGGTTATTACAAGAAGATATATATATATATATATATAAAACTGAATCACTTTGCTGTACACCTGAAATTAACACATTGTAAATCAACTATATTTCAATAAAAATAAGTAAATAAATAAAATTTTAAAATAAAAATAAATAAAACGGAAGCATAACAACAACATTTACTACATTATGTTGTATCCATAACTTATGGCAAAAAAAAGCTCAGTTGGGGAAATCAGGAAATGATGAAGACATCTAGTATTTATTTTGGGTCTTGAAAAATAGATAGTATTTCTTCAGTGGAGATATACTTGAGATATATGTTAAAAATACAACAAATAATGCAAGCAAAGCCACTCTACAAGTAAGTAGAACCTGTGGCAGGCAGGGAGAAGTCTATGTGTGTAGGGAGAAAAAGGTAGAATATGAGGGTTTATGAGATAAGCTGGGGTAAATTAAAATTTAAAAATAAGTTCTAAAAATCAAAATAATTGACAAAACTCTCAACTAGAATATTTCACTCTGCAAGAGTGAAAAAAGACCAAATGGCTCAGAAATTCCTTGTGGACGTGTGGGTTGATAAGACGTCGGTTGTGGTAGTTAATATTTGTGTAAATTTATGAAAATTTCAATACTGTGTGAAGCTTACTCAGTATCATTCTTATAAACATGATTTTAAAAACTCAGTAATTTAAGTGTAGCAAAGTCAAATATATACTCTGACTGAAGACCATGAGGCTTTATGCCCTCATTAGGTGCATAGTTAGTGTCCACGAACAGCTTCACAGAAGTATTCTGATCTGGTAAAAAGAACATTAACTTCGGTTTTTAAGTCACAGCTTTTATAATTATCACATGGAATCGTGAATAAAGTATTTAACCTTCTTTGGCCTCAATTGCTTCTTCTGTAAGACAGGGATTAGTATGCCTTCACTGCAAGGTCGGTGGTCAGGATAGGATGAAGTAATATACTTCCCTTGGCCAGTCCTTACTTGTGAAGCATGATCTTCAGATGTATAACATGCTTACCTGTGGTTTGTTTCCATATTACACATTATCTTAGGTGCTGTAGTATGCAACTGAGGATGAATCGACAAAGCTCACAGTATGAATTCCTATCAATAGATGACTCACTATTTCTTTGATTTTTATTTTCAAACTTCTAAAATGGAAAGATTGTATACATTAAAGTGAGAAAAATATAGTCTTTCCAGACAAGAAAGCTTAAGAATTTGAGTAAATCTTCATACTTTCCACTAAGAAACGAGGTATTCATGTAGATCATCTTTCATAAGATTTAACTTCCAAGAAATAGTGATGAATAGCTGTACCTTGGAGAATATAGCCATAAGATAGAATATATGTATATATATTCACTAGAGAGCCACTCAAATATTTATGCACCAAGAGTATAAAATTTTCAAAGAATCTGTCTCTCTTGTAAGCAATCTTGTCTACTGTCTTTTTCTTCATTTTTTATTCCTTACTACAATGATACCTATCTTAATACTGCAAATTTGTTTAATGTCGAAAGACTATTTTTCCCCTGATAATATGGCAAGCTAATGGATTTTTCGAGAAAGATAAATATAAAATGTCAACAATAGATAAATATTGTACATATTCAAAGAGACTGTCTCACCAGAGTTCTGATCTATATCTGTTAATATCGCACTTTAAATATGAAAACCTGTTTCTTTTAGAAAATCAGGTTATATGTGAGTTCAGATGACAATGTCACTAGCAGTTTTGTGTTGCTATGCATGGAAGTCAATGTTTTCTATTACAATAGTAAAATGTGCATCTATATTATGAATAAAATACATTTAGCTCCAGGCAGGGCTAATATAACTGGAACAATTTCCATTCATTGGCATATGAAATTCCTTTCTTCAAAGCAAATATAAATTAACTCAGTCATTCAGTAGGCATATATTTGGTGTCTGTTCTATCCTAGGCACAGAAATGGCAATATGAAGGAAACAATCTCTGTCAGTGTTTGAACTGATTCTACCTGTTGCACAGGTATTGTGATAACGTACTTGCATGATTAATCCAAGTATATGTTTCATAGTCTGTCAATTTCTAGAAGAAAATGTGAGCACAGCCAACTTGGGTATTATGAACATGGATTCCTACTTCTAAAACTAACACCATCTTGTAAAGAGCAGGGTTGGGAGAGGAACCAGTTTCCTTATTTAGTCCACTCTTTCTGAAATTCTTGAGGCTTCCTAATATTTTCAGTTATCTGAGTTCTTGGAGAGACTAGTTTTATGCCCCCATCTTGTTTCCTTTTCCTTGTTTTTACTGCACAGTAATAAAGGCTCCTAGAGAAGATGACAGTATGCATTTTAGCATCTCTCTTCCTACTCCAGAACCTATGCTCCAGAGAAGAGCTCAAGAATAGGGACTTTAGCCATGGAGAGAATTGGATTTGCTACCCATTGAAGGCACTGCCTCAGTTGACCTCTGTTATAACAGATCTCACTGTCTTTCTCCTCTGCATCATCCCTGCTTGGTCCCAGTCTACCTCAATGCTATTATATTTATATTAATCTATCAAAAATGTTGAGG
The DNA here is from genome assembly GCF_951394435.1 of Stenella coeruleoalba. Lineage (NCBI taxonomy): Eukaryota > Metazoa > Chordata > Mammalia > Artiodactyla > Delphinidae > Stenella > Stenella coeruleoalba. The sequence goes on from NC_137154.1 coordinate 19,828,482, forward strand.
CCATTGTTAAGATTCTAACCTATTTTGAGAAGGATACAAGATAACCAATATTTTATCTTGTAGAAGCACAAAATACTGTAAAGACTTACTTACTGAAGACTAATTCCATGATGTCCAGGAAATCTTCATTAAAAAAGTGACCTTGGGCTTTAAGTCAATAGGTGTGTCTCAATAACTAGGCCTTATATCCCAATAGGCATTGATCTAAAAAGAGCGCATTTTGACATTGCTGTGTAATTTTGGCCAAGGTAAGCATAAAGAACTCTGAAGCTGTCATTCAAGCTAATAAGCTAGCTTGCCATAGTTTCGTGGATATGGGTAGAAGACTCTTGACTCCTGAGTTGAAGATTATTAGCAACTTATTACTCACAGCAATACTGAGCACAGGATGATTATTTTCACATTAGTACCCTGAAGCCCATTTCCAATAGAACTGCGTTAGAGAAGGGGATCCTGACTTGAGGGAACCTGAATCCTTTATAACAGATAGTGAGCATGTTTGATTTTGCCTGCAGAAAAATATTATCTTTCTTATACTGGACAGTTGAGCATGTCTGCCCATGTCTCTGGAGGAAAATATTAACTTTACTTCCTAAAGATGTTTTGCTATGCAAATATATTTGAAAAGATAGCCTCAAACAAAGGAGAAGACTACCTTTTTTGCAAGACATACAGAAATGCAAAAGATTGTAGGGTTCAGAACCACTCCAAAATGTGCCACTTTTGCATGAGAAATAGTATGAGGTAAAGACAATCGAGACCCTGTTGGTTCAACAGAAACTCACCTTAACTACCTAGAAAAATTTAAATTGGGGATTTTTCTTCTCAAAAAAGTTATTACTGGAGATAACTTTTATCTAAGTAGCCCCATCAATATAGCATGGCAAATATCTAATCACTTAACATCTTCTCTTCTCCCTTTCATCCTGTGTATGACCTTCCTGTCCTTGGAAGCCCCAAGCCCCTATTCCATTCCTTAGCTCAGGGTAGCATATGTACCTCATTTTACCTTCTTGTCTCTGACCCTCTCACATTTGTGGGGTTCCCGTACATACAAAATTAAATTTTTATTTCTCCTGTTAATCTGTCTCATGTCAATTTAATTCTTAGACCAGCAAGAAGAATTTAGAGGGATAGAGGAAAGTTTTCTTTCTCCCCAACAAGACCAAACTAATATATCAAATCTTAAAATATTAGAACAAAACTATTTTAAAGATTAAAACAAGATTTCTTCATGTATTATTCCTAAAGATTAACATAAAGTTTCCTCTAGAATTCTTTAGGGGGAGGTGACTCATTATTTCATGAGACAGATGATTGCATTGTTGCAATATTTATCAAAATCTAGTTTGCAAAGATTCAATCTTCTGTTAATAACAACAATTACATTTTTAAAACAGTTATGCTATTGTTTTGATTCATATTAAGCTTATAGTCCCCTATATTCTTAAATGATTTTTTTAACATCCACTGCAATTAAACAGCATCTCCTCCATTCTTTTTATATGAAATTTATTTTTTGAGTCAAAGCACAGAATTTGATATTAATTCTCATTTATTTCATCTCAGAAGGTTAATTTGCTGATCACTAACTTTAGTTCTATGAAGGAAAAAAAGTGTCTTTCCTCCTGGATTCAAGAGATTTTGCTAGTTACTGCAATAATGAAAATTTCACCAAGTGTTCATGGGAAGTCATAGGTAGAATTTTCCAGTTCATTTGATTGTCAAAGATGATTCTTGTCTACAACAAAAATTTTTTAAAACTAAAAAGACCTTTCTTTCATGGGAGGTATTACCTTACTTGATAAAAATGAAAACTTGACTTGGAAAATATCTGCTTTTTTTTAAAACTCTGTAGTCAAATAATTGCATTTAGAATATGTTAATATCAGCCATGTTGCATTTACATTCACAAGAATTGTTTCATGCAGAAAAAAATGTTATGTCCTAAATAAAATTCAGGTTGGACAAGACAATCCTTGCTTAAACTACAAAAACAAAAAAAACAAAGGGAATATTTGAAACTTTCCCACCAGATTTACAGTTAAATTATTTTATTTGGACAAATTTTGGTTAAGTAGTTTTCAGAATATTTCACTGAAAATAGTTTGTTTCTTTATTTTTAATCTGAGTAATGATATTTAAGTCTTTATTAATTACATGGCAATATTTTTCCTCCTCTCTTCCTGCTTTACTGGTTAACAATTGGAGACTGAGAAGAAAGATAATTACGATTTTAATTTTCAAAATTGCTTTAGAATTCAAACATTTTTGATATTTACCTAGTATGATGATGATGAACATGATGATGAAGATTTGCTTTGAATCCACACTTAAAACATGAAAGAGGATTGAATCCACACTATCTTCAGAAAGTCAATGGTATTTCTGTTCCATAGATAAGTTCATTTGTGTCAAATTTTAGATTCTACAGATAAGTGATATCATATGGTATTCGTCTTTCTCTTTCTGACTTGCTTCACTTAGTATGATCATCTCTAGGTGCATTCTTGTAGCTGAAGACGGCATGATTTCATTCTTTTTTATGGCTGAGAACTCCACAATTTTTTCTCCCCTTCTAGCTAAGACAGAGCCTACCACTAAGGTAGGCGTGTGATGAAATGACAGACCCTCAATCAGACTAAGTCCCTAAATGTACACATGGAGGAGCAACGTTCGTACTACCCCTTATCCTGTACTCCTGCTGACCAGGAATATCTAACCTGGAATGCTACATGAGTGCAGAATAAACTTTAATTGAGTTTGAGCTATAATATATTTGGAGTTTGTTATTGTTGTTGCCTTCACAGCATAGCATCCCATAACTAGTATCTTGGTTAGGAATAGATTAAAATTGGCCTGTGTGTGAACTTGTAGAATCCATTATGCAATGTCATTTTGTAAGATTTAACACATTCTGATTTCAATATAGAATATACAATGAAAAGGAAAAATAGGGCTTTTAAATTTTAACATAATAAATATTTGCTGTTTAATGTGAACACGGTTTTGTGCTAAATACTACAAGTATCTACTATATAAAACAATTACTACCATCAAGAGACTGCCCTCAAGAATAAAAGCATGGGGGCTTCCCTGGTGGCGCAGTGGCTGAGAGTCTGCCTGCCGATGCAGGGGACGCGGGTTCGTGCCCCGGTCCGGGAAGATCCCACATGCCACGGAGCGGCTGGGCCCGTGAGCCATGGCCGCTGAGCCTGTGCGTCCGGAGCCTGTACTCCGCAACGGGAGAGGCCACAACAGTGAGAGGCCCGTGTACCGCAAAAAATAAGTAAATAAATAAAATTAAAAAAAGAATAAAAGCACGGTTCATACATGTTCCACTTATATATTAAAAAGAACCTATCACTTATGGGAGCTAAATTATTGTTATTAATTTTGAACCATTGAATAAAGGCTTCTAGGCAGGAATCAATAGGAAACCAACAATAAATGCTATGGTAGTTCAGAGAGAAGAGATTACCTTCAAGTGGGCAGTAAATAAGGATTCAAAGAGGAGGTGAGATTTTATTGAGTATATCAGTTGATAGATAGATGATAGATAGATAAATAGACAGATAGATAGATCGGGATAGGAGATAGATACGTAGATGTCACAAAAGCCCACACATTTAGAGAGGTATGGAGAAATACCAGTTTGGATAGTAGGAGAGAGATAGAAATAAGAGTAAACTTAATAAGGCAGCAAAAACACCATCCTGACCAGACTTGTGGGTTCACACAGATAAGTCACCAGAAACTGGGATGAACTGATGCTTAGTGCTAGTCAGATGCTAGTGGAGTCGCTTATGCAGTTTGCTACGGATATTTGCATTTATTGTGTAGGTAATAAGGAAGGTATTAAGATAATCCAAATATATTTAAAAATCGAGGTAAATTATTCCAAAGTGCCTATTTTGAATTAAAAGTTTAGAAATAAATTGAGATTTTCTTCCTTGAGTCTTTTGAATTTTCAGTGGCTATTGTGTTTTGGTAAATCGCCATCAAAGGGTATTCCATAGAAAAACTTTGAGATTTGATAGAATAAAACCCTCAGAATCAAATGTTCAAGTGCTTTCATAAAGAAGTAGAATAGGGCCCTAATCATTTTCAAACTCCTGGAAGCACTCTACCGTTGTTTTCCTTTTATGCTTTCTGAAAAGTGCACAACAATTTTGCTTTCCTTTAAAAGAGGCGTTAAGAAGAGCATTAAGTTTCTATTTATCTGTCAGTCATGTCCTTTTGTTTAGGTGAATGCTTTCAGACTGCCCAGCGGAAATCTGTTCACAATAGTGACAAATTGATAAGAGCTTTGTTTTGTTTTTTCTCCTTGTTACTTTTCTCCTGTACATGTTCATCCATCAGAACGTCTAATCTCATTCAAAAACTACCAGCTTCACTATCCCTTAATAATTAGTACCACCACCCCTATAATAATGACAATAATATCATTAATAATAATATTAATAGTGGGAGCTTAATTTTCCTTCATAAGTATTTTCAAGCAAATATTATTTTACAAAGCTAATTTTCAACTTGAATTCTGGGGGCAAACAAATGGCAATCTATGAAAAGTAGAGTGAAATACTGATAGAATAACAACTGAAATCATGTTAGGTAACATACAAAGGTCGTGACAGTGGTGGAAGATTTAGATATCTGAAAAGGTGAAAGGAGATAGTAATATCTGAGGTTTCTGATTATAGTAAAAAAATTCCCTCTGTCTTTCTCTTAGAAAAAGAATTAAGGTACTACAAAATTTTCTTATTTCCAAACTGAGTTATGAGAACAGACTCAAAATGACTTTGCAAGGATATCAAGCATAAGTGAACTCGACGAGAAAAGAGTAATGTCTCAGGCATGTTTCAAAGTTCACTTACAAAGTGAGCAGGCACTTTAAAAAACACTCACCCTTTTTGTGAACAGGATTTTTGTGCCACTGTCAAAAGAAGAAAAAAAGGAAATCAAGCAAGATCTACTTTAAAAAGATATACAACAGTTTCTATGGATGTGAAACCTTATGGAGGTTTTTCAACTGTGTTATACTTGTCATTATTAAGTGAGAGTTTGAAAAACAGCCACATAAATATGGCCCATGAAGAATGGCATAAGCAAAGCACACTTGGGTTAACAAAATTCTAGGCTTGTTAGGCTTGTGGAAGATTGGGAAGGTCAGACTACAGGCACAGTGAAAGATTCAGACGGGTTGCAGCAAGTAGAAGCAGAGACTCAATAGATGGCACTCTTCCCCTGCTTTGAGTGCAGTTTGCTCAGACTTCCAGATCTCCAGACCAGGTAAGCTGGATCCTCTTCCTTCCCTCTTCAGCTTTTATCTCCAATCACTCAACTATATTTGACTTGGTGACTCAGCCACAGAAAACTAACAAACTTAAGAATGTCTTAATATGCCATTCTCTCTTTGATCTCTACTCCTTTTTAAAATGTGTTCTCTCAGACTGGGACATGCCCTCCCTTCTCCATCTCACCATTTTCTCATCACCTGGAGCAGCATCTCTACTGCTGAGCCTTCTTCTATACTTCCCCCACATCATCAAGTGCCCTGCCTTTGCATTTTCTCGCCCTCCCATAATATCACGCATGTACCAGAGCTCTCAGCTGTGAATATTATGCATACTATTCATTGTGTCTTTCTCCTCCATGGGAAGAGGAACTCCTTAAGGAGGGACCATTGCCACATAATAAGCATTTAAAATATTTGCTGAATGGATGAATGAACCTAAACATTATATCTTTTCTAACTTCTTTTTATATATTAATCATATTATATAAGAAAACAGTTCTGGATGCTTTATCTGCATGGCCAATACCCAGCTCTGTTTTACTTTCTGGTTTGTTACCTTTAAGGTTTATTTTTACTGCCCCCTTACTTTTGTTTTGTGGAGGTTTTTTTGCTCCTTCTGTTTGTTCTTTTGTTGCCATTTTAATTCGAAAATTGTTGTAAGTCTGAGTATGTATGACGTTTGTTAGAAATTGGTTTTTTTAACCATTCTTTTAGATTAATTTTTACTCTTAAGGTCAAAATAGAAAGTATAAAAAATATTTAGATATTATACTAAGTTTTGCAGGCTATAAAGTTTAACTTTTAGACTCAAACACCTAAGGTTGAATTCTGGCTCCATTCAAACCCTATTATATGACTTGAACATGTGTTATTCAATTCAATTCAACTCAATTCAATAAACATTTATTGAATGATTATGCTATCACAGGGCCCAACAGTAAGGCCAGGTAAGAAACACGGGATTGGCAATAACATCTATAGAACAGCAGATATTAAATTTACACTTGTTTTACTGCACACAATTAGCACACCCCACAGATTAAAGTAGGGAAAATAGAAAAGGGGCTAACCAACCAACCACCCCAAAGAGATGTCCGAGAAGAGGTGTCTCAGCACAAGTGCAATCTCTTGTCTGGCAATGGGTCTGGTGATGCGTGTGTGGTGGGAAGTCGCCTTCTGTTCTAAGGGGGCCTCTGGCATCATCCATCTGGAATAGCTCTCAGCTGTGGAAAGTCAGGTCCTCCAGCAAAGAGCCTTCAAGGCTCTCGACTAAGTGGTCTCACTTTAAGGAGTGCGTTACATTAGGGCATTACGCTAATCCCGGGGGGGGGGGGGGCGGGCTTGTTCCAGTGAAGTCTTTCTACCAATGTTGCCAAACAAATTTCTTATCTAAAGTAACACTCCTAATTTGTCACTCTAAAACCCTCTCAATTCTATACCAGACACTTCAAAACAACTAATGTGGACGTTAATATTGGCTACTGTGACTCCGTTTTGAAATATTTAACATAGCTGAAGTCCTATGAGTTTCGCACAAGATGAGTAGGACTCAAAACCCCAAAGAAATCACATCATAACAGGTTATTGTGAACAAAACTGTTTGCTAAGTAAGTGGGGTAAAACTCTGAACAGACGCAGGCTTTGTCCTCATAGCAATAACAGCCCTGCAGGAAACATTCTTTAACCACATACTGCAGGGGGTCTATTCTCTCATCTAAAAGAATGGGGGCCACAAAACTTACCTTACTGAAAAAGATAAGTGAGATGATGTGTATGAAATTTCTCCTCATAGTGCCTGGCAAACTCAAGGTGTTTCGTGAATGATAGGTTCTTTGTCTGATTTCAACTAAAGATAATATAAGGTAGTAGGGTAACCTTATCCTGTGAAGTTGCACCAAACCAGTTTGGTTCTTCAGTGATGCTTTAGAAAATATGTGTACATAAATCAACTAAAATTTAAGTGAAAGTCCTCTGGGAAAATAATTCAAAGCCTGATTTCAGAATCTAATTTTTTTGTTCGATTGCTGGTCACCTTAGATGGCTTAGCTATCCTACTTATTATTCAAGTTTTTATACTAATATTTCAGAGGAAGAAGTTATTCCCTACTCCTAAGTTCTGGCTGGTCTAAGAATTAAATTGACATGAGGCATATTAGTAGGAGTAAATCAAACAAAAGTTTAATAACATGTATACATGAGAGCGACCCAGGAAAACCGAGTAGCTAACCCAAATGGCCCAAGCCCTGATCTTGTATACGACCTTCAGCAAAAGACAAAGGAGGATGTTGCTGCAGGTAGTGGTGTGGGACTTCAAAGGTAAGGAAGGTAATTCACATGGAGATGGAAAAACAAATGTTTGCTAAACAGTGTTTGCTGGGACACTGATCTCTAAGACTTGTTGAGTTTCCTCCACCCCTCTTAGCCCATATTCTTTGCAGATATCTCTGGTGACAACTCGAAATCTTTATCTAAATACCTTAGGCAGCTTAGGGGAGATAAAAAGAAAGATTTCCTGAGTCTTCTATTTCTTAAAAATAATCAGCTTTAATTAATCCTCATGTCAAAGAGACACATTTTGGGGTGACAAATTTCGCTCCGCGACAGTCCTGACTTTGAAATTTCTCCAAGAAGTTTTACTATCAGAAGCTGAACTCCTAATCTAGAAAAATGGTACAGATGAACCAGTTTTCAGGGCAGAAATAGAGACACAGATGTAGAGAACAAATATATGGACACCAAGGGGGGAAAGCTGGGGGTGGTGGTGGTGGTGGGATGAACTGGGAGATTGGGATTGACATGTATACACTAATATGTATAACATAGATAACTAATAAGAACCTGCTGTATAAAAAATAAATAAAATAAAATTCAAAAAAAGAAGCTGAATTCCTAGATTGTTCCATCTCATTGAACTAGTCTCTTAGTCCTGACAATACAGCAGTCTAGCTAAATTCATTTTAGGAGGTAGTGATACAGGGGTCTCGAAGTTAGGTTTATAAGGTGCAAGCAATCAGATAATTAATAAGAGACATTTCTATGGAGACAAAATAAAAACAAAGGTTAAAGTTTAGAACAAATTATAAACTCAGTATCTGAGTCCTGAGAGCTACTATTAGAGAAAATTTCTAGATATCAGGCTCAAAACATTTTCAGATAGAGTGAGGGCAGGCAGTGACAATCTGACAGATTTTCCTGGTTTGTAGTTTGAATGACTCCGATGATGACTTTGGGTATTCAGGTAAACTTTCTGAGTGGCTTACACAGCAGCGGGCATGAAGTTTGTCTAAATACGAGCTGTTTGTGAAGATCTGTCTTAAGTTTATAACAAGTTGTTCAGATACATTCCATGTTTTCCTGAACCATTTTTTAAATTATGGCCATTCTTAAAGTTAGTCATTGTATTTCTTTGCATCTACCTTTTAATTTTGTCTTTCCATAGGTACCAATAAATCAGCTGTTTGTTTGTGATGAGAGTTCTTTAAAAATTTACCAATTTAGAAGTTTTTCCAATTCAAAGGATCCATCCTCTTGGCCACTGACAAGTAGAATCTTACTAGTGACTCAAACCAATAAGCTCTTTTATGGCTTAACCATGGACAAAAGAGGCAACCCACAAAAGACTGCAAAGGATGTAGCCCTCACAAGATCCAGAAGTTTACTCCAAAAAATAGACTAAGAAAGCAAAGACCTTTGTTGCACAGGCAGTAAGGATGGCATAGTGCCAGCACTAACCAGACAATGAGGATGGAGATGACAAAAGCCCCTTATGGACTGGGACCCCTTAGGACAAACTCCCCTAAGAGCTGGCACAGCGGGACAAAGAGATGCCAGTCACAAGTGCAGGTTGTTCTGTATGCTTCTGACCAACCAGCTACAGCTGCTTGGAATCCTAGTCTATTTGACTTGCTGCCAAATGCACACCAGTAGGTACACCTTCAGGATGGCACAGCCCAGAGAGAATTTTCTCACTGGTTAAGAAACCAAGCTCTCAGAACGTATACAAATATAGAAGAAAAAAACCTCATCTTTTTTTTTTTTTTTTCTTCTTATATGCTGTTGGGCTACACCCCACAGGCCTATAAGGCCTGTGCTTGCCCAGCTTCAAGGCCAAAGAAAGAGCCTGAAGTCAGCAACAGAGACATCAATGGTTTAATGACCAGTTGAAGGGCACTGCCTTCACCACCCCTTTGATAAGAACAATCACTAGCTGGGGCCTTGGGCAAGTATGTAGGAAGGTCAGTCATGTGTGTAAGATACGGGTGAATCAGGCATTGGTCGGGCAGGGGACGTACAGGGAGCAAGAGAACAACCATCTTGAGTGGCCTGACCATACATATGCACTGTAACAGATTTAGCCAAAGTAAATGTTCTTGCAGCCAAATTAATACCTAAGAAATGTGCTGCAGGGCTGGAGACGGTGTGATGTTTTACAGAGAACCTCACTGCATGGAAATTTTCTTGAGGTTGGTGGGTGATATAGTGTCAATCTAACCCATTCCACGACTAACTTATCCTTTCATGGGTGCCGCCTTGAGGTGGCAATCACCCTAATGTCTTAAATGCTTGAGAGTTGCCCACCAATTTTGCGGCGTTGGCTTCCAAGACATCTCGTAACAATAGCTTTTACTTGTGGGTATTAATCCACAGAAAAGTTGGTTCAAAGAGATGTCAGTGTGATGAGACCTGCAAACTCACCAGTCTGCAGAGCTGGCCCAGACAATAGGAATATAGGACCTATGCCTGTGCCTGACCGTATGAAATTTCCTTCTTGCGACAAAAAATACAATAAAGAGACATGAAGAAAAACAGCAACCATCTCTGGGAAGAAATGGATCAATTGCCAAGAGTATACTAGCAAATTTCCCAAGAGTGGCTAAGTCCAAGGAACTAGCTCTGAAACTGAATAAGACCCTGTGGGGCTCCAGGGCATGGAAGCCTTTCTGTGTCTCCTGGTTCCTGTCTGTAGGAAATAGGCTTCAGCCTGCATGACCTTCCCTGAATTCCGAAGGGCAGGTTCAAATAATTGCTAATCAGGAAAGGGAAGGGATGTGGAGATGACGCAGGAGCAGTCAAGAAACAATAGTGCAGCCTTGGGACAGGGTCCTGGTTCCTCCTCAAGGGATACACAAAACAATATCTTTGAGCTTTTCTGCAGAACTAAAACCCCCAACAAATGGAAGATGTTAACTAACTTGATGAGGCATTCTTCATTCCAGAGGGAAGGTCACAGTTTGATAAACTCAAGAACCACAAAAGCTCATCAGGAGACCACCTGAGGCCAGATTAGAGGAGCGCAGGCCCTGCACACACCCTGATCCTTATCAGCAACCTCACCCTTGAACCATTGCTATAAAACTCCTCACCAAATGCCCCCGGGTTGGGACACAATGGTTTTGAGGGCACAGCGCACTGTGTCCCCCTTTGCCTGGCAAAGCAATAAAGCTATTCTTTTCCACTTCACCCAAAACTCTGTCTCGAGATTCAATTCAGCACTGGTGAACAGAGGCCAAGTATTCTGCATCAGCTTTACAAATATTTCTTGCTACTTTAATTTTTAAAAAGAGAAAAAGGACTGTTGTTTCCAACAGACCTTGCAGGCAGAATTCCAAGAGACTGACTAACATGGTACAAATTCTCACCTTCTGCCTGCTTTTGTCAGTTGTCCCAGGATCACTTAAGCTGCAGCAGCCTTGGGGTGAATAGTATCCAGCCAGTAAAGTTGAATCCTGTCAGCTACACCAACTGTCAGGGAGGAAGACATTTTCCTCTACCCTCTTAAGTTCTTCTGGTTGATCAAAGAATTAAGTTGACATGAGACAGATTAACAGGAAAAAAAATCAAACATAAATTTAATAGCATATATATATATATGGGAGAGACTCAGGAAAACTAAGTAACTCACCAAAATGGCCAAAGCCCTCACCTTAAATACCATCTTCAGCTAAAGACAAAAAAAAGATGTTGGGGGTAGTGGTGTGGGACTTTAAAGGGGGGAAAGGTAATTCACATGGAGATAGAAAAGCAAATGTTTGGTATACAAGTGTTTGCTGGGCCATGCAGAGACAAGGAAACACAGAGTGGACTCTGACCTGTAGGCCCTGCTGAGTTTGCCTCACCACACTTAATTCATATTCTTTTCAGATATCTCCATTGATAGCTCCATTATGGAAATAGGCCTTCTTCTTTAGGTAGCCAATGGAGAAGTTAAAAAAAAAAAAAATTCCCTTGGTCTTCTAGTTCTTAAAAGATAATCAAACTAAATTAATACTCATTTCAAAGAGACACATTTTGGGATGGAAAATTTTGCTCCCCTACACTGTCTACAAGTCAGATAATTAATTACACACAATGGCATTAAAGTGAGAGACTTGAGTAGATTAGATGATTCTTCCATGGACTCTTAAATGACTTTGGTTAAAATATTTTCTCATCTTTGATTTCTTTATCTGTAAAATAGAAATAGCAATACTTACCTAATAGTGTTGATAAGTATGCATAGTATATGAATAATGTTTCCACATACACAGTGTTTAAGAATAAGTGCTCTTATTATTATTAATACTCTTATTCTTCCCTATCTTCATAAGAATAAATGTGAATTCACATTGAAATATCTAAATTAAAAAAAGAATTCAGCAGGGTTGATTTCAAGCATGAGAGTGTAAGGAGATCCGTGGACCCTCTGTCCAGCAGAACTGGTAAAACATGAATATATATATATTTATCTCACTCTCTATAAATGGTCCCAAGGGCATACAGGAGATGAATAAGCATTTGCTCAAGAAAATCTGCTAAATCTTCATAAGGACTGTGAGAATATGTTGTGGTTGAACAAACACCCAAACCCTCACTCCTCCCTCCCAGTTCAGTGAGGTAAAGTCTCCAATCCAGACTGGTATAACCAAGAACAAAGAATTCCCTCTTTCAGGGGGAGGACTGTCCTACAAGGAGGGGCAGGATATCAACCTTTCTTATCCTGCCTCTAACTACCTGTTCTTGAGGCTAAGCTCCAGGCAAATGCAACCAACAGGGATGCTTCACACCATGTCTGTGGAGATAAGTGGATGGTAGATTGCACCAAAATAATCCATCCAGTCACTAAACATTTAACAAGCAAATACTATTAATAAGCACTTGAAGGTGGGAGGAGAGTCAGAGTTGCTAAAATATATGTTCTAAAATGTCCAGTTTCCAATAATCAAATGGGTCAAGAAGAAATAAAAAGAAAAATTATAAAATAGCTTGAAATAAATGAAAATAAAATCATGTCATACCAAACTTATGGGACACAGCTAAGGCAGGGCTTAGAGAGAAATTTATAGCTAAATGTCTATGTTTTTGTGTTTTGGTTGTTTTTTAATAATGTATTTTATTTATTTATTTTTGGCTGCTTTGGTTCTTTGTTGCTGCACACGGGCTTTCTCTGGTTGTGGCGAGCAGGGGCTACTCTTCATTGTGGTGCGCGGGCTTCTCATTGCAGTGGCTTCTCTTGTGGAGCATGGGCTCTAGGCACGCAGGCTTCAGTAATTGTGGCTCGTGGGCTCTAGAGTGCAGGCTCAGTAGTTGTGGTGCACGGGCTTAGTTGCTCCACGGCATGTGGGATCTTCCCGGACCAGGGCTCGAACACATGTCCCCTACGTTGGCAGGCAGATTCTTAACCACTGTGCCACCAGGGAAGCCCCCAGCATCTTAAGAAAAGAATAATAAATCTTTGGAGAAGTGAGAAGACAAAGGAAAAGGGATTTAACCTTTCAAGAGTAGCAAACTGTGGGAAGGTAAATATACAGGGAAACTAATGGAGTAATGTTGGTTTGTGCAGGTCCATCTTGGCCCAGAGCTTCCATCTTCTTTGTGGCCATAAAGCTCTCCCAGGAGAGGGGATACATGGCAGTACCCATTTTTCAGACGTTTCTGCTTTAAGTCAGGTGAGGGAGTTTCCAGGAAGGCATCCTTCTGCATTTGTTGATTCTCATCTGCCTCCAGCTCAAAATCATCCTTATGCCAAAGTGGCATAGTCTGATCCCATATATAAGTCAGAGGGAAGTTGGAGATGGCCTAATGCCTGCTGAACAGGGCTGCGTTCCTCTCTGCAGGACCTGGGGGTGAATCTGACTCCAGGTTCATTCAGGTTGTTGGTGGAACTGGCTTCCTTGCAGTTGTGGACTGAATCTCTGCTTTCTTGCTGGCTGTCAGCTGGGGCTGCCCTGAGCAACCTGAGGGCTCCCCGTCCTTATGCAGGGAGCCTCCATCAGAGCCAACTGCAGTGCATCAGGTCCTTCTCACTCCTGGTATCTCTGTCACATCTCCTGCCTCCAGCCAAAGAAAGTAATCTGCTTCTTCTTTTTTTTTTTTTTTGAAATTTGTTTTAAATTTTATTTATTTTTTAATTTAATTTTATTGACTTTTTTATACAGCAGGTTCCTATTAGACATCAATTTTATACATATCAGTGTATACATGTCAATCCCAATCTCCCAATTCATCCCACCCCCACCCCCACCCCCACCGCTTTCCCCCCTTTGTGTCCATACATTTTTTTCTCTACTCCTGTGTCTCACTTTCTGCTTTGCAAACCGGTTCACCTGTACCATTTTCTAGGTTCTACATATATGCATTAATATACGATATCTGTTTTTCTCTTTCTGACTTACTTCACTCTGTATGACAGTCTCTAGATCCATCCACGTCTCTACAAATTACCCAATTTCATTCCTTTTTATGGCTGAGTAATATTCCATTGTATATATGTACTACATATTCTTTATCCATTCGTCTGTCGATGGACATTTAGGTTGCCTCCATGACCTGGCTATTGAAAATAGTGCTGCAATGAACATTGGGGTGCATGGGTCTTTTTGAATTATGGTTCCTTCTGGGTATATGCCCAGTAGTGGGATTGCTGGATCATATGGAAATTCTATTTTTTGTTTTTTAAGGAACCTCCATACTGTTCTCCATAGTGGCTCTATCAATTTATATTCCCACCAACAGTGCAAGAGTGTTCCCTTTTCTCCACACCCTCTCCAGCATTAGTTGTTTGTACATTTTCTGATGATGCACATCTAACTGGTGTGACGTGATCCCTCACTGTAGTTTTGATTTGCACTTATCTAATAATTAGTGATGTTGAGCAGCTTTTATTGTACTTCTTGGCCATCTGTATGTCTTCTTTGGAGAAATGTCTATTTAGGTCTTCTGCCGATTTTTTGATTGGGTTGTTTGTTTTTTGATATTGAGCTGCATGAGCTGTTTATATATTTTGGAGAGTAATCCTTTGCCCATTGATATGTTTGCAAATATTTTCTCCCATTCTGAGGATTGTCTTTTCGTCTTGTTTATGGTTTCCTTTTCTGTGCAAAGGCTTTTAAGTATCATTAGGTCCCATTTGTTTATTTTTGCTTTTATTTCCATTACTCTAGGAGGTAAATCAAAAAAGATCTTGCTGTGATTTATGTCATAGAGTGTTCTGCCTATGTTTCCCTGTAAGAGTTTTATAGTGTCTGGCCTTACATTTAGGTCTTTAATCCATTTTGAGTTTATTTTTGTGTATGGTGTTAGGGAGTGTTCTAATTTCATTCTTTTACATGTAGCTGTCCAGTTTTCCCAGCACCACTTATTGAAGAGACTGTCTTTTCTCCATTGTATATCCTTGCCTCCTTTGTCAGATTAGTTGACCATAGGTGCATGGGTTTATCTCTGGGCTTTCTATCTTGTTCCATTGATCTATGTTTCTGTTTTTGTGCCGGTACCATATTGTCTTAATTACTATAGCTTTGTAGTATAGTCTGAAGTCAGGGAGTCTGATTCCTCTGTTTTTTCTCCCTCAAGACTGATTTGGGGGCTTCCCTGGTGGCGCAGTGGTTGAGAGTCCGCCTGCCAATGCAGGGGACACGGGTTCGTGCCCCAGTCCAGTAATATCCCACATGCCACAGAGTGGCAAATTATCAAAACTAATACAATAAGAAATAAACAACCTGAATACACCTATAACAATTTAAGGGACTGAATTACTAACCAAAAGCTATCCAAAAAGTAAAGCCCAGGCCCACATTGTTTCACAGTTGAAGTTCATCAATTTCAAAAATGATTAATGTTGTTTCTTCTCAAATAGAATAAGAGGGAACACTGCCCAAATCGTCTTATGAGGTCAGTATTACCCTGACAAAAATTTGAATAAAAACATTACAAGAAAAGAAAACTACAGGGACTTCCCTGGCGGTCCAGTGTTTAAGACTTTGCCTTCCAGTGCAAGGAGTATGGGTTTGATCCCTGGTGACATAAACTAGGATCCCACATGCCTCGCAGCCAAAAAAATGCCAGAAACATAAAACAAAATGCAATATTGTAACAAATTCAATAAAGACTTTAAAAAATATTTTAAAAAACTACAAACTAATAATTATTATTAATATGGACACCAAATCCTAAACAAAATACTAGCTAACTGAATCCAGCAGTGTATTAAAAAATTTATACACCATGACCAAGTGGCCTATCCCAGGAGTGCAAGGTTTGTCTAATATCAGAAAATCAATTAGTGTAATATACTTTATCAACAGAAAATACACACAAACACACCACATAATCATCTCTATAAATGTAGTAGAAAAAAACCATAAAAAATCAGTACCATCTCTTGATTAGAACTCAAAAAAATATGTATACAAAGGAACTTCAATTTGATAAGGGACATCTATGAAAAACTCACAACTAACATCACACACAATGGTGAAAAACTGGAAAGATCAAAAGAAACACAAAAGAATAGAATCTCACCAATTCTATTCCTCATTATACTGGAGCCTTCATGTAGGGCAATTAAACAAGAAAAAGAAATAAAAGGAATCAAGATTGGAAAGAATATGACTATATTTGGATATAGGGCCTTTAAAGAGTGGTTAAGTAAACATGAGGCCTTTAGGATGGGCCCTAACCCAATCTGACTGCCTGGTGTCCTTAGAAGAGATAATTTGGACACACAAAGAGACACTGTAGACACATGTAGAATTATCACCATGACATAAACAACCAGAAATCTCCCCTACCCCACCTTATAAATGTAGATGGTCTTGATGAAATTGGGGTGGGGGGAGGCAGTTTTTTATGAAACAATCACGTCTCTTTTTCAGTTATCTAGTATGATTGGCAAACCTGGCTTTGAATAGGATTTTGTGCAAAGTGAATTCAGCTGCTGCTCAGAATTGATTTCATCTGTATCTTTCCAGTGTAGTGCAGTTCTTTTTTTTTAAAAGAAGCTTGCTTTATATTTTGTTCTCTCTTTATTATGATTGCTGTCTGCCCCAGTTCCTTTTTTTAAAGTAAGAGTGTAGCTGGCCAAAGCTTTAGAGCCAAACGCCCTCTCATTTCTTCCTCTGATGTCCCCATTCTGTGTTTGCTGCAGTGGAGTTTCTTATAAAAGGAAAGAGCAATGGGAAGCAGATGCAATGCCATCCTGTGCCTCCCATGTTTAAATGGCTGTTTTATATTCCTTTGAAAACAAATTTCACTTTATGCATTATTTCTTAGTAGTGCAGATGAATCCTTCTCTCACTTTCCTGGACAGTCAATGTCTTGGTTGAACCTAAACCCTAAAAAGTGATATTTACATAGTTGAACATGTATATTCACCTCTTTGAATAACTTTAGGCAAATGGTACTTAACTTGTTTGATTATCAGAAGCTTTCAAGAAAAACAAATTGAGTAGACTGAACAAAACTCAAAGAACAAGAAAATTCTCTGATAAATCCAGTATGTCTTCATGATTTCATATTGCATTTATTACAACATTTATACACAAATTAAAAGATATATGTAACACATAATCTTTATCCTATTTGTAGACTAGTGTCCACAGGAATTCACAATATTCTCAAACCAATTCTGCCACTCTTACCTCCACTGTTTAGGAACAACTGCTCTGGGCCATTTGATAATGGGGCATAGCTAAGATGAGGTTAGTGCCCTCTAATGGATATATTTCCCTGGGTTTTTTATTTTTGTTTTCTTCCTGGATTAGAGATCTATATGCTCTGTGGTATGCTGAGTTTCTAAAGACTTTTATTTGCTTAAGGTACAAAAAAATCTGTGAAATTTGGACTGACTCATTCTATTAATCCTTTGGTCCGCTTAGGTGTAATTATGGGAGCACAGGAGAGCTAAGTTTCTTGGGATCAAATCTAAGTTGATATTCATATTTGTTAGTGTTGATTCTCCCATAACACCAAGTCCCATATAGGTAGAGTTGTCAGATTTAGCTAACAAAGAGGGTATCTGGCTAAATTTGAATTTCTTGATAAATAATAAAACACGAATTTTTAAATTTTTTTAGTATAGGTCATGTATCATACAGTATTTCGAATACATTAATATCTAACTTAAGAATCCTTCCTAGGATTGGCAACAGGGGTTGCTGAGAACTTGGGGACATAAGTCACAGTCCAAAGATAAAGGGGAAATTCACATACCAAGTAGATCAGTTTCCAAAACACCATGTTCAAAGGGAACAGGTTCAAAGTTGAAGGTCAATTAGTCTAGAATTGAATATAGATATAGAGCAGAATGAAGACAGGAAGAAAATAAAAGTATAGAATTGCTAGATTTCCCTCTTTTTCCTTTTATTTATTTATTTATATTTTGATGTGATCATATTGGGTTCCTGTGTGAATCAAGCTGCAAAAATGGCCAGATGTGGGTTGATTATTAGGGAAGAATTTTATATTATAATAAATTTAGTACAAAGCCAGAGAGTAAAGTATTTCTCATTTTCTGACTCCAAGCACCAGCAGAAATTGGAATAATAGTAAAAATTCTTGGCCATACAATCTTTAATTTGTTTATAGGCAGCCTCACTAGATTGATATATTAATGTAACAGTTCCTAGGTGTTCCAACTGATGTCAGAAAAAGTTAAGTACTTTCAAAGGGGCACCCTGAAAGACAGTGTGGGAGCATGAACCAAGGTAAAGAAAATCTGCCATGTGTTTAGTTCTCCAGCTACTGCTATGGTGGATATCACAAAGAAAACATCTTAGTTGAAGGGAAATTTGAGGTGACACAAAGCAAAGGAGAAATGTGAATATAAACTTCAAGCTCATAGGTTCCAGAATACTGTTGCAGCTACCATATCTTGAAAATGACATCTCATCCTTTTTGCTGTATTCTATTCTTTGGAAGCAAGACACCAGGTCCAGTCTACACTGAAGGTGAGGGATTACACAAGGGCATGAAACTCAAGGTAATGGAGATCACTGGGAATTATCTTAGAGGCTGCCAACCATGATAGGGCACTGCACAACAGCTTTCAAAAACATCTGAATTATTTTATACTCTAACCAACAGCGTATGAGGGTTCTAGTTGCTCTGCATATTTGTCAGTACAGGTCTTTGCTAATATTCGGTAACAATTTTTTTTTTAATGTTAGTCATTCCAGTAATTGTGAAATGTCATCTTATTATGGTTTTCCTTTTCATTTTGCTAATGATTTTGAGGACTTTTTTTTTTTTTTTTTGGTGCTTAATGGCAATTTATATCTCTTGTTTTGGAAAGTGTTTTTTTTTTTAATTTAATTTGCCCCTTTAAAAGCAATATTATTCATTTCTTACATTGATTTCTAAAATATTAGAGTATTTATATATTCTGGACACAAGTCTTTTGTCAGAAATATATATCATGATTCACTTCTCTCAGGCTCTGCCTTTTTCATATTCTTAATGGTTTCCTAGAAGGAATAAATGTTTTATTTTAATGAAATGTATTTTAAAATATTTTTTTTTATTACTAGTTTAGTGATTTTTGTATCATAGGAATTATTTGCCTCACCCAAGTTTGCAAGGTCCCCTTTATTTTATTCTAGAAACTTTGCAGTTTTAGCTTTTATGTGTACATCTCATCTGCTTCAAACAAATTTCTGTATATGATATGAATAGTGGATCCAAATTTATTTTATGAATAAATTTATCCAATTTATTCAGCAGCAGTTTTTGAAAATGCTTTCTTTTTCCCTTTGTAACTTCATCAAAAATCATTTGTCTTTGTAAGTGTGGTTTTATTTCTGGAATTTCTATTCTGTTCCAGTGACCTATATGTCTATATTTAATGCCAATACCACATGGTCTTAATTAGTGAAACGATATCAGGAAGTGTAAATCCTCAACTTTGCTCTGCTCTTTAAAAACTGCATTGAGTATTTTAGGCCCTTTGATTTTTCAATACCAATTTAGAATCAGTTTTACAATTTCTACCAAAAACAAGTTGAGATATTGATTAGTATTGCATAGACTCCATTCATCAATTCGGCAACGACTAATATCTGGAAAATATTGAATTTTCCAATCAATAAACATGCTATATGTCTCCATTTACTTAGATCTTCTTTAATTCTTATCAACAATATTTTGTAGTTTCTAGTGTGCAGGTCTTACACAATTTTTTTGTTAAAATTATTCCTAAGATTTTATGATTTTTGATGATATTTTACATGTCACTTTTAGAAATATTATTTTCTAATTGATAGCATATAAATACACAATAGATCTTCGTATATTGACTGTATTCTGACTGTAAATTGATATTTTGCTGAATTTTTTATTAGTTCTAATAATTCTTGGGTAGGTTATTTTTTTATCACCACAATTATATCAACTGAAAATAAAACAGTTTTGTTTCTTCTTTTCCAACAAGTATATTTATTTCCTGCTTTATTGAACTGGATAAGACATACTATATAGTGTTAACTGGAAGTGTTCAGAGCTGACATGCTTACTTTGCTCCAAATCTTAATAGGAAATTTTTTAATATTTCACCATTAAGTATGATGTTAACTGTAGATTTTTTTGTAGATGGCCTTTGTCAAAAAGAGGATATTTCCTTTTATTTTTAGTTTGTTGACTTTTTATCATTAATGTTGAATTTTGTCGAATGCTTTTTTTTTAATCTATTGACATGATCATGTGGATATTTTCTTTTATTCTGTTAGTGTGGTGAATTGCATTGGTTGGTTTGCAAATGTTAAGGATATTGAGTTATTCTGTCTTAATAAAATAAGTTTTGAATATTTCCTCCTTTCTATTTTCTGAAAATATTTATCTATGACTAATATTATTTATTCCATAAATGTGTGATAGAATTCACTAGTTAAATCATGCAGGTCTACAATTTTTATCATGTGGGTGTTTTAAATTATACATTCAATTTCTTCAACCACTATGCGATACTTAGTTTTTCTGTGTTTTCTTGCTTAATTTTCAGTAAATTTTGTTTTCAAGAAATTTTCCAATTTTTTAATAACTTGAATTTATTGCCATAAAATATTTTACATTGTTTGTTATCTTTGTAACATCCATAGGATTTCTAGGAATATACTCTTTTATTACCATTGTTTTAAGAGCACAGCTAGAGCTCTAAATAAACCTAACCTAAGTTCAAATACTGACTTTACTGGCTGCTAATTGAGTAAATATAACACTGAAGCTCTGTGTCCTAATCTGTTAAATGAGATAATAATACCTAGATATCAGGGTAATTGAGATTATTAAGTAGGTTGGATGTGAAACTATATTGTAATAGCCCACTTATCTTTATAAACGTCTATGGATCTTATACTCTGGTGGACAAATTCCAAAATGCTCCTCAATTTTTTACATCTCCTGGTATTTCCACCTTGTATATTCCTCCCCTGTTGAGTGTGGGCAAGACTTGTGGCTCACTTCTTCCCAACAGAACACGGCAAAGGTGATTGGTGTCACTTTCGTGATTAGGCTATATAAAATTGTGACTTTTGTCTTGCCAGTAGTATCTCTCTCTCACTGGATTTGAGGAAATAAGCAGCTATATTGTGAGTTTCCTTATGAAGAGATCTTTGTGACAATGAACTGTGTGTTATCACTGTCAACAACCAACAAGAAACTGAAGCCCTCAGTCCCGCAGTCTGTGAGGAAGTGAATTTTGTCAATAGCTAAGCCATCTTTTAAGTGGATACTTTGCCAGTGAAGCTTTGAGGGGAGACTCACCACAGCTTGGCATCAGCTTTCAGATCAGACCCTGAAGCAGAGCACCAAGAAATGCCATGTCTAGACTCCTTACACACACCCACTGAAATAATAAAACTGTGTTATTTTAGGGAGCTAAGTTTGTGGAATTAATGTGACATAAATAATAGAGAAGTAATACCTACATTAGGAGACTAGATATCTTGATGTATTGCTCATTATTATATCTCTTATGTACAGTTCAATTTTGGATAAATGTTGATTCTCAATATTTATTGAATGAATGAAGGAACCAGGTACACAATTTCTTTCTTCCCGCCTATCTATGTGAAGAACATTTGAGAATCATGTGAAGAGATGCCTGTATAAAGAAAACATACTTAAAGGAGCCCCATGTTTTTCAACTTCCTGAATAAGCAGATGGATTCATTAATCCAAATGAGTAATATAAAATGTCAAGTACATGGGGTCAAGTGATATGTTAAAGGATATGTCAGGATTTCATTCTACTGTTTAAAAAGAAAATTGCTAGCAAGCGAATAGCAATGGCATAAAGGAGAGGATATGATGCTGTTATTGGGAGTTGGCATTTTGTGGTAATCAGAGCAAAGTCTTTGGGAAGCTTATACTCCAGTGCTTTGCAAAGCTGATAAATATTAATTTAAGAAAAGCTGAAAATGGCATCAGAGAATTTTCATGGCCAGGAGAGGTCAGAAATTAGTCAGTTCTTACACCTTGAGCAACAGAGAGAGAAATTTAAGTTTTAAAATTAAACTTGTTATAGGCATGTGGGTAATTAGCAGTCAGCTAGAGGGCAAGCAAAGAGAGAAAAGGTGACAATTAAAATCACCCTTATGGTAGCTTCTTAATAGGTTTTTTATGGTAACAGATTTAAAATATGATTTTCTTTGGATTTTAATAACAATATTATCAATACCTATAACGTCTATTCACTGAGTGCCAACCAGGTGCCAGCCCTTTGCACAACTCACTAATCCTCACAAGTTTATGGGTTAAATACTACATTTCTATATATTAAATAAGGAAACTAAGAATTAAAGAACTTTAATGATTTGCCAAAGATTAGAGTGCCTACATGGCACAGCTGTGGTTTACACTATTCACTCCCAGTGTACTCCCCCTGTCTCTTTACTTTGTGCCCTTCAGAAACTAAAAATTTATTGAAATTGAGTTTATGCAGAACTTCAGTGTATACCATCCTATCCTTCTTGGCTCTATCTGTTCTTTGGAGACACACATCAAAGCCGTATATTTTCAATCTCGGGAAATTTTACTGTTCAATCTGCTAATGCTCTTCTACCATGACACAACTGTTGTTTCATATTTTTCTACATAGATTAGTTGTGGCAAAGGAAACTATTTACATATCATGGTTCTAGTTTATTCCTGACCTACTGGATATTTCCAAGAAAAATTAAGAAAGAGTAAGGGGAAAATTATCACTGAGTCACAATCAGGAATGTTTCTCTGATTAGAATATTCATGTTTCAAAGGATTAGCTTATTTTATGTTTCCTCTTTTAAAGAGGGGTTTACTAATATCCTTTGCAATTTTTAAATGTGGAGGTACCTGTTCAAAACAGCTTAAAATACTCTGAATCTATTGAAAGCAATCTATTCTATTTCTTAACTGTATCCGTATGCAAGCAATTTTAGACTTTGATAGGTTAAAAAAAATCATCTAGAAGATTCATAATTTTCCACTTTACACATCTATGATATGAATTAAATTTGTATTAAGTGTGAAGTTTAGGTCAAGGTCATGTGTGTGTGAGTGTGTGTGTGTGTGAATGGATGTCTAATTGCTCTAGCACCATTTATTGAAAAAGCTATTCCTTGTCCATTAAAATGCCTTTGCATATTTGTTCAAAAATTAATTGGGCATATTTGTGTGGATCTACCTCTGGGTTCTCTATTCTGTTCTATTAATCTCTGTATCTATCCCACCACCAGTACCCACTATCTTCATTACTACAGCTATATTGTAAATCTTAACATTGGGAAGAATGATTCTTAACACCTGGCTCTTCTTTTTCAAAATTTTTGGCTATTCTTGGACTTTTCACTTTCCATATAAATTTTAGAATAATAGTTCCTAAGTTTTTATATGTTGACCCTCATGTCATCTGCAAATAGAGGCAATTTTATTTTCTCCTTTCTAAATTGTATTCATTTTTTTCTTTTTTGTGACTTATTGCAGTGGCTATAACTTCTAGTACTATATTGAACAAGAGTTGCATGAGCAGAATCCTTCTCTTTTCCCTGATCTTAGAGAGAAAACATTTAGTCTTTCACCATTACATAGGATGTTATCAGTAGGTATCCCTTGGATACTCTTTATGAGGTTGAGCAATATGGAGAAAATCTCCAGAGTCTTTGCCTAGACAAAGAATTATTAGACTCAACATCAAAGCATAATCCATAATCCATAAACTAACCATTGATAAATTTGAACTCAACAAAAATAAAAAATTTTCATCTGTGAATCACCTTATGTTAAAAGGATAAAAAAAAAAACAAGGTACAGACTTGGAGAAATATATTGCAAAGAAAATATTCAACAAAAGTCTTGTATTTAGTATATATAAAGAACTCTCAAAACTCACCAGTAAAAAAAAAAACAAACAAACAAACAAACAAAAAACTCACCAGTAAAAGAACAACAATTGAACTATAATATGGGCAAAAGACATGTATAGACATTTAATCAAAGAGGACAGACAGATGGAAAATAAACACAGGAAAAGATGTTGAGCACATTATTCATTAGGAAAATATAAATTAAAGCCACAGTTAGATATCATTATGCACATATCAGAATGGATAAAATGAGAAATTGTGATAACACCAAATGTTGCATCATTCATACATTGCTGGTGAAAATGTAAAATGATATAGCCACTTGGAAATAGTTTGGAAGTTAGTTTTAGGACTAAAAATAATGTTACAATATGACACAGAAATTTCACTTTTAGGCACATATTCCAGAGAAATGAAGATTATTATTTTCATACAGGTACACATGGATGTATTAGCAGCTTTATTCATAATAGCTCCAAACTGGAAAATACTCAGAGGTACTTCAATGGATGAATGGTTAAACAAATTTTGGTACAACTATACCATGGAGTACTACTCAACTATATTTAGGACCAAACTATTGATATAACAAGTTACACAATCCTAAGGAAATTATGCTGAATAAAAAAGCATATTTCAAAATGATACATACTACATGATTCCATTTTCATAAAACTCATAAATAACAATTATAATGATGGAGAAGATATTATTGGTTGCTAGGAATTAGGCATGGGGCTAAGGATGAGTGTGACTGAAAGGTGTAAGAGGGAATTCTGTGATGACAGTACCGTTGAATATTTTGATTGTGGTGGTGGTTATACAAGGCTACTCCCATGTTAAAATTTCAAAGAGCTATACAAATACATAAACAAACACAAATGAGTGCATGTAAATATGATGGATCTTGAGCAAAGTCTGGATCTTATCAATGTCAATTTTTTGTTTTTAATATTGTACTATAGTGGTGTGAGATGTTAGCATTGGGGAAGGCTGGGAGAAAGGCACACCAGTCTTCCTTGTATATTTTCTTACAACCTCTCATGAATCTATAATTATTATTTTTTTAAGTTGGAAAAAATATCATTCTTTTCTCTTTCATCTTCACCAGGGGGAAAATTAAAAAAAAAAACAACAAAACCTGAGATGAAGAATTTGTAAGTTTTTTAAAGGAAATGCATTCTAAGAGTAAATATGAATTCTGGGTAACTGTCTTGGCTCCTTATTGGTGTCTGTTCTACCCAGTGGAGGCAGAAATGTGACCTTCAACCTCGTGATCAGCCTTGTAAGAAGTGAGGTTGAGACCATGATCTCACGAGACTTGGTCCAGAACCATGTGAATCAGGTTGGTGCCATTCTGGGGAGGAGACTGGTTGTGGGGGAGGATAAAGCAGAAAAAAAAAAATTTAGGTTGAGTTCTTGCCTCAAGTCACATCAACTTAATACTCTTGGGAATCTGAAATCATGTCACAGAGACTCTAGTTGACCCATGTCAAGCAAATCTGTGATCATGGAGCTCTGGGTGGTGGATGATCATAGCACATCAAAGTAGGAACAGTGGCTCTGCAGAAAGGGAGGGTCAGTAAGGAGAGGTAATAAACTGTTGAAGGCCTGCAATAAAGAACTTAATTAATATTTTTGATTCCTCATAAATTTTAGGTATATTTCCTGCCTAATATTAGGTTCTGTGAGATATGAGATGCTTCATCATTTTAGTGACCCACAGTTCCTTTTTTCTTTTTAATATAGTAAACTTTAGAAGTTTCTATTTCTCTCATGTAAACCATTTCTTACTAAGACATATTAGATTCCATTTTTTGTGCAAGGTATGTTAATCTGGTTTCAATTAGGAGGTTCATTATGTTCTTCTTTAATTCAATCTGGCAATTCTCCCTTGACCTTCCCTCTTCTTAATTTTATTCCAGCAGTAAGAGACAGGCAAAACCAAGGAAAAACAGGTGTTAGAAAAACCTGTTAGAGGTGATTCAAATTTCTTACAGGCATAGAGATTAGAATTTTTATTCTGACAGAATTTTCAGATTGTCTACAGATTTTATTTTTGCCTGTGGTTACATTCCAACAATTAGGAATGGTCATTAATGGGCTGCCACACTTTACTCTGGGATTGGTACATGTCCTTTAGGAGGCTAAGGGATAGGTTTTTGGTTTTCCAGTACCTTTCACAAAAAGGTTTTAAAGTACTTTTTGTGCAGAGTTAATTATGGTTATATTTTCCTGATTCCTGTAAAATTATTTTCTTACAAATACAGATTTTTCAATTACAGTTTTGATATAATATACGTTTTAGTACCTAGCATATTCTAGAAAGTAATTGAACTCAGTCCCAGTGGGGTTGTCAGTCATACCAATATTAGGAATAGGGTAAACGGTTTTAAAATACACATGTTTTTCATTTAGTCTTTCTACTTGGGAGAATTGGATTCTACAGAATTTGCTAAGAAAATGAAAGAGAAGATTTAGTTCTAAGTATACTTTTTTTTTAGGAGTTTTATTCCTAAGCTGTGGACTAAAACTCAGCAAATAATATTTATGTGGTAAATTAAGAAATATACATTATATTGATCTAAATGAAAGCCTATAGTATAACCATGAAGCACACTTGCTTTGACATTAGTCAGAACTGGATTCAAGAGATGGTTCTGCTTCTTATTCATACTGAGATACTTAGTTATACTTTCACCTTCTTGTATTACAGACTTCCTGTTTTACAGACTGTTTGCTGTGTTTCATAAACTTAGTGGCTTAAAACACCAAACATTTTTTATCTTGCAGTTTCTGTGGGTCAGGAGTTCATGCACAGCTTAGCTGAGTCTTTTGTATCGTGCCTCAAAAGACTGTGATCTCATCTGAGGATTGAGGTCCTCTTTCAAGCTCATTCAAGGTAGTTGGCAGAATTCAGTTTCTTGTGGTTGTAGGACTGAAGCCCTCCTCAGCTGGAGGCTGTCCATCATTCCCTGCCAGGTGACCCTCTCTACAACATGGCATTTTGTTTCTCTAAAACCAACAAGAGGGCTTCCCTGGTGGTGCAGTGGTTAAGAATCCATCTGCCAATGCAGGGGACATGGGTTCGAGCCCTGGTCCAGGAAGATCCCACATGCCGAGGAGCAACTAAGCCCATGTGCCACAACTACTGAGCCTGTGCTCTACAGCCTGTGAGCCACAACTACTGAGCCCATGTGCCACAACTACTGAAGCCTGCGAGTGCAAAGCCCATGCTCCACAACAAGTGAAGCCACCACAACGAGAAGACTGTGCACCTCAGTGAAGAGTAGCCCTTGCTCACTGCAACTGGAGAAATCCCTCACACAACAACGAAGACCCAACACAGCCAAAAATAAATAAATACGATAAATAAATTTATTTAAAATTTTTTTTTAAAAAATCAAGAGAGTATCTTAGCTATATATGTTAGGACCACCCAGGATAATCTACTTTTTGATTAACTCTAAATCAATGTATTTGGAACACTAGTTACATCTGCAAAATTCCTTCACCTTTGCCATATAAAGTAGCCTAATCACAGGAGTGAAACTGCATCATATTTTTGCCCACTGTCAAGGTGAAGGGGTTATAAAGAGGGTGTGAGTTATTGAGAATCATCTTAAAATTCTGCCTAGCGAACACAGTAATGCATAATGTGTTTATCTGTAAAACTGAGCTAGTAACTTACCAACTTAATCAGAATTATATAACAAAGAAGATAAAGAATTTGAAACATAGTGTCAAAAATATGATGTTTGAACATGGTTGGGCTCTGGCAGGGAGTCGAAGGAGAGAGCAAGAGCCTGGACTGTCTGCAATGGCCACTCGCTCTCTCATCTCCCAACTCCCACCTTCCACTATGGTCTTGCTCAGCACCCTCAGTCCTTCCACCTGCCTCCCCCATCGGCCCGCAGCTGTGTGGCTGGCAGGGTCTTGGTGTTCCAGCCGGGTGTCAGGACAGAGGTTCTGAGGTGGGAGAGCTGAGTTCAGGACACTGGGCCACCAGAGGCCTCCAGCCCCATGTAATATCAATCAGCGAGAGCTCTCCCAGAGATCTACATCTCAAAGCTAAGACCGAGCTCCACTAAACGACCAGAAGGCTACAGTGCTGGACACCCCATGACAAACAACTAGCAAGACAGGAACACAGCCCCACCCATTAGAAGAGAGGCTGCTTAAAATCATAATAAGGTCACAGACACCCCAAAACACACCACCGGATGCAGTCCTGCCCACCAGAAAGACAAGAGCCAGCCTCATCCACCAGAACACAGGCACCAGTCCCCACCACCAGGAAACCTACACAACTCACTGAACCAGGCTTACCCACTGGGGGCAGACACAAAAACAACGGGAACTACAAACTTGCAGCCTGCACAAAGGAGACCCCAAACACAGTGAGTTAAGCAAAATGAGAAAACAGAGAAATATGCAGCAGATGAAGGAGGAAGGTAAAAACCGTCCACACCAAACAAATGAAGAAGATATAGGCAGTCTACCTGAAAAAGAATTCAGAGTAATGAGAGTAAAGCTGATCCAAAATCTTGGAAA
The DNA here is from genome assembly GCF_951394435.1 of Stenella coeruleoalba. Taxonomy (NCBI): domain Eukaryota; kingdom Metazoa; phylum Chordata; class Mammalia; order Artiodactyla; family Delphinidae; genus Stenella; species Stenella coeruleoalba. Next base: position 19,856,922 of record NC_137154.1, read on the forward strand.
CAAAATGGACAAAATATAAGAAATGTTTAACAAGGACCTAAAAGAACTAAAGAGCAAAAAAATAATGATGAACAACATGATAAATGAAATTTAAAATTCTCTAGAAGGAACACATAGAGGATAACTGAGGCAGAAGAACAGATGGATAAGTGAACTGGAAGATAAAATAGTGGAAATAACTATTGCAGACCAGAATGAAGAAATAATGAAAAGAATTGAGGACAGTCTCAGAGACCTATGGGACAACATTAAAAGCACCAACATCCAAATTATAGGGGTCCCAGAAGAAGAAGAAAAAAAGAAAGGGACTGAGAAAATATTTGAAGAGATTATAGTTGAAAACTTTCTTAATATGGGAAAGAAAATAGTCAATCAAGTCCAGGAAGCACAGAGAGTCCCACAGAGGATAAATCCAAGGAGAAACATGCCAAGACACATATTAATCAAACTATCAAAAATTAAATACAAAGTAAAAATATTAAAAGCAGCAAGGGAAAAGCAACAAATAACATACAAGGGAATCCCCATAACTTCAACAGCTGATCTTTCAGCAGAAACTCTGCAAGCCAGAGGGAGTGGCAGGACATATTTAAAGAGGTGAAAGGGAAAAACCTACAACCTAGATTACTCTACCCAGCAAGGATCTCATTCAGATTCGACAGAGAAATTAAAACCTTTACAGACAAGCAAAAGCTAAGAGAATACAGCACCACCAAACTAGTTTTACAACAAATACTAAAGGAACTTCTCTAGGCAGGAAACAGAGAAGGAAGAGACGTGCAATAACAAACTCAAGACAATTTAAAAAATGGTAAAAAGAATGTACATATCGATAATTACCTTAAATGTAAATGGATTAAATGCTCCAACCAAAAGACATAGACTGGCTGAATCGATACAAAAACAAGACTCGTACATATGCTGTCTACAAGAGACCCACTTCAGACCTAGGGACACATACCGACTGAAAATGAGGGGATGGAAAAAGATATTCCATGAAAATGGAAACCAAAAGAAAGCTGGAGTAGCAATTCACCTATCAGACAAAATAGACTTTAAAATAAAGACTATTACAAGGGACAAAGAAGGACACTACATAATGATCAAGGGATCAATCCAAGAAGAAGATATAACAATTGTAAATATTTATGCACCCAACATAGGAGCACCTCAATACATAAGGCAAATGCTAACAGCCATAAAAGGGGAAATCGACAGTAACACAATAATAGTAGGGGACTTGAACACCCTATTTTCACCAATGGACAGATCATCCAAAATGAAAATAAATAAGGAAACACAAACTTTAAATGATACATTAAGCAAGATGGATTTAATTGATATTTATAGGACTTTCCATCCAGAAACAACAGAATATACTTTATTCTCAAGCGCTCATGGAACATTCTCCAGGATAGATCATATATTGGGTCACAAATCAGGTCTTGGTAAATTTAAGAAATCTGAAATCCCATCAAGTATCTTTTCCAACAACAAAACTATGAGACTAGATATCAATTACAGGAAAAAAATGGAAAAACTACAAACATGTGGAGGCTAAACAATACATTACTAAATAACCAGGAGATCACTGAAGAAATCAAAGAGGAAATCAAAAAATACCTAGAGACAAATGGCAATGAAAACACGATGACCCAAAACCTATGGGATGAAGCAAAAGGAGTTCTAAGAGGGAATATAATAGCAATACCAACCTACCTCAAGAGACAAGAAAAATCTAAAATAAACAACCTAACCCTACACTTACAGCAAGTAGAGAAAGAAGAACAAAAAACTCCAAGGTTAGCAGAAGGAAAGAAATCATAAAAACCAGATCAGAAGTAAATGAAAAAGAAATGAAGGACACAGTAGCAAAGATCAATAAAACTAAAAGCTGGTTCTTTGAGAAGATAAACAAAATTGATAAACCATTAGCCAGACTCATCAAGAAAAAAAGGGAGAACACTCAAATCAACAGAATTAGAAATACAAAAGGAGAAGTAACAACTGACACTGCAGAAATACAAAGGATCAGGAGAGATTACTACAAGCAACTATATGCCAATAAAATGGACAACATGGACGCAATGGACAAATTCTTAGAAAAGTAAAACCTTCCGAGACTGAACCAGGAAGAAATAGAAAATATAAACAGATGAATCACAAGCACTGAAATTGAATCTATGATTAGAAATCTTCCAACTAACAAAAGCCCAGGACCAGATGGCTTCACAAGTGAATTCTATCAAACATTTAGAGAAGAGCTAACACGTAACTTTATCAAAATATTGCAGAGCGAGGAACACTCCCAAACTCATTCTACGAGGCCACTATCCCTCTGATACCAAAACCAGACAAAGATGTCACAAAGAAAGAAAACTACAGGCCAATATCACTGATGAACACAGATGCAAAATTCCTCAATAAAATACTAGCAAACAGAATCCAACAGCACATTAAGACGACCATGCACCATGATCAAGTGGGGTTTATCCCAGGAATGCAAGGATTCTTCAATATACACAAATCAATCAATTTAATACACTGTGTTCACAAATTGAAGGATAAAACCATATAATAATCTCAATAGGTGCAGAAAAAGCTTTCGACAAAATTCAAAACCCATTTATGATAAAAACACTCCAGAAGGTAGGCATAGAGGGAACTTACCTCAGCATAATAAAGGCTATATATGACAAACCCACAGCCAACACCGTTCTCAATGGTGAAAAATTGAAACCATTTCCACTAAGATCAGGAAAAAGACAAGGTTGCCCACTCTCACCACTATTATTCAACATAGTTTTGGAAGTTTCAGCCACAGCAATCAGAGAAAAAAAAAGAAATAAAAGGAATCCAAATTGGAAAAGAAGTAAAACTGTCACTGTTTGCAGATGACATTACACTACGCATAGGGTATCCTAAAGATGCTACCAGAAAACTACTAGAGCTAATCAATGAATTTGGTGAAGTAGCAGGATACAAAATTAATGCACAGAAATCTCTTGCATTCCTATACACTAATGATGAAAAATCTGAAAGAGAAATTAAGGAAAAACTCCCATTTACCATTGCAACAAAATGAATAAAATATCTAGGAATAAACCTACCTAAGGAGGCAAAAGACCTCTATGCAGAAAACTATAAGACACTGATGAAAGAAATTAAAGATGATACAAACAGATGTAGAGTTATACCATATTCTTGGATGGGAAGAATCAACATTATGAAAATGACTATACTACCAAAGCAATCTACAGATTCAATGCAATCCCTATCAAACTATCAATGGCATTTTTCACAGAACTAGAACAAAAAATTGCACAATTTGTATGGAAACATAAAAGATCCTTAATAGCCAAAGCAATCCTGAGAAAGAAAAACAGAGCTGGAGGAATCAGGCTCCTGGACTTCAGACTATACTACAAAGCTACAGTAATCAAGACAGTATGGTACTGGCACAAAAACAGAAATGTAGATCAATGGAACAGGATCGAAAGCCCAGACATATACCCATGCACATATGTTCCCCTTATCTTTGATAAAGTAGGCAAGAATATACAATGGAGAAAAGACAGCCTCTTCAGTAAGTGGTGCTGGGAAAACTGGACAGCTACATGTAAAAGAATGAAATTAGAATCCTCCCTAGCACCATACACAAAAATAAACTCAAAATGGATTAAAGACCTAAATGTAAGACCAGACACTATAAAACTCTTAGAGGAAAACATGGGCAGAACACTCTTTCATAAATCACAGCAAGATCCTTTTAGACCCACCTCCTAGAGAAATGGAAATAAAAACAAAAATAAACAAATGGGACTTAATGAAACTTAAAAGCTTTTGCACAGCAAAGGAAACCATAAACAAGACGAAAAGACAACCCTCAGAATGGGAGAAAATATTTGCAAATGAAGCAACTGACAAAGGATTAATCTCCAAAATATACAAGCAGCCCAGTATCAAAAAAATAAACAACCCAATCCAAAAATGCACAGAGGACTTAAATAGACATATCTCCAAAGAAGATATACACATTGCCATCAAACACATGAAAGAATGCTCAGCATCACTAATCATTAGAGAAATGCAAATGAAAACTACAATGAGGTATCACCTCACACCAGTCAGAACGGCCATCATCAAAAAATCTACAAACAGTAAATGCTAGAGAGGGTGTGGAGAAAAGGGAACCCTCTTGCACTGTTGGAGGGAATGTAATTTGATACAGCCACTATGGAGAACAGTATGGAGGTTCCTTAAAAAACTAAAAATAGAACTACCATATGACCCAGCAATCCCACTATGGGCATATACCCTGAGAAAACCATAATTCAAAAAAGAGTAATATGTCACAATGTTCATTGCAGCACTATTTACAATTACCAAGAAATGGAGGCAACCTAAGTGCCCATCGACTGATGAATAGATAAAGAAGATGTGACACATATATACAATGGAATATTACCCAGCCATAAAAAGAAACGAAATTGAGTTATTTGTAGTGAGGTCGGTGGACCTAGAGTCTGTCAAAGAGAATGAAGTAAGTCAGAAAGTAAAACAAACACCATATGCTAACACATATAATGGAATCTAAAAAAGAAACAATGGTTCTGAAGAACCTAGGGCCAGTTCCGGAATAAAGATGCAGACATAGAGAATGGACTTGAGGACACAGGGAGAGGGAGGTGTGGGCTGGGACAAGATGAGAGAGTGGTATGGACATATATGCACTACCAAATATATAGAATGGATGGCTGGTGGGAAGCAGCCACATAGCACAGGGAGATCAGCTTGGTGCTTTGTGACCACCTAGAGGGGTGGGATAGGGAGAGTGGGAGGGAGACGCAAGAAGGAGGAGATATGGCAATATATGTATACGTATAGCTGATTCACTTTGTTATAACAGCAGAAACTAACACAACATTGTAAAGCAATTATACTCCAGTAAAGATGTTAAAAATATATATATGATGTTTGTGTTATGGTTATTATAATAAGGTTAGTAATATCAGTACCAGAAAAAAGAACTTTCAAAATATATAAGGTAGCAAAATATGAATAAAGCAACATACTGAAATTTTACAATGGCTGTCTCTCGTTGGAGGAGACCAGGGATAAGTTTTATTTCCTGCTTATCTCTATTATTGTTTTAATATTATTACCATCTTTTTTGTTTTATGCAATAACTACTACCACTTACAAAGCATTTAATATATGCCAGGGCTCTGTTATAAATTCTTTTCATAAATTGACTCATTTAGTCCTCATGTAATCCTTAGTTAGGTACTATTAATATTCTTAATTTACAGCTGAAGAAACTGAGGCCATGTGAGGTTAAATGATATGCTCAAGGTCACCTAGATATTAATGATCAAAATCAAAGTAGTAATTTAAGCAGACTGGATTTTGGCACTACTCCATTTTGCCTTTTATGAATATTCATTGTTTTAGTAATCATAACAGTGCAAGTAATACTATTTAAATAAAAGCTATGGCAAAAGAAAGGCACCTCGAGCTTATTAAGAATTAGAAAGAGAAAGTGAGCTTGGAGTTCCCTGAATCTTCCTCCACCTCCACTTTTTTTTTTTTTTTTAAATATCGTCTTTTATAGTAGAGCTTCAAACAGTTGGTGAGCTACTGCAGTGCAGTGGGAGCCTGCTGCAGACGGAGAGAGAGAGGCGGGCTATTCCTGGGAGAAAATCTGCACTTTCCCAGCAGCTCAATTCTTGAAAAGGCCTTATCTTTGTTCTGAAGCAGTTTGCCTCTTCTCCAAAGGCTGTCCTTTTCTTTTCTTTTTTTCTCTCTTGTGCAAGATGATTTTGCACCGAACTCCCACATACATGTGTTTCAGCTAAAAAACCTTTTCCCCTAGCGAATGGTTCCCACCCCATCAGACACAGGCAACATCCAACTTTGACTTCCTGCAGCATTTTTAATGTGGTTTTTGGAGTATGTCTGACTCAGGCAGCCCCTGCTGGCACATATTACGGCTCTTGCAATGAGGCATGATTTATTCTCATCCCTTTCTGTGCGTATTTAATGTGTTAAGCCACAAAACAACTTTGGAACTCTCCTCCGAATTGTGGTTCAGATGAAGCCCCTTGACAACAGCTGCTCAGCGTTTGTTCATCTTTAGTCACTACTGTCTGAGAGAACCCTATTTTCCCCTATAATTATTATTTTTTTCAACTGCTTTCTGCATTGTTTGTTTTCTGACCTTCCTTTTGTCCTTTGCAAATACATTTATTAAAACAAAAATACCAAGGCCAAATGCCTCATTCTTGTTCCCGCACGGCATGCTCTAATTTAGAAATTTTTTGGATTGGGCTTGAACTACGTGTGCGTATTGGAGTGGGTGGAGACAGAGAAAGAGAAAAGACAGAGATGGCTTTCTCCTTTTTTATCTTCTGTCTTTCTTCGGTTTGGACCATGGCATATTCACAAAAGCAGAGAAGGATATTCATTAATTTGTTCATTGATCGTTCATTCACTAGATATTTAGTATGCTAAGCAGTGGCGCTAAAACGATGTGCGAAGGATGGAAAAAAAAAAACCCCACCAGAGTTATAATCAGAAAAGTTTGGTTCTCTTTGGCATTTAAACTTAGTATAGTGAAAACTGGAAATTTGTTGAACATTCATCGGCTATTTTTTGATGTCCTGTGCTAATTGCCGGGGATATATTAATGAACAACACAGAGATAATCTCAGTCTTTGGGAAGATTTTTGTCTAGGGAGCTATTTCATCTCTCTGATCCTTACTCAGATCAGGACACTTTGAGGTTATACATTATTTTTCTCCAAAACCCTTCATTATCGTTTTTTACTTAATAAGCTATATTTAAGTACAAATCTACTCAACCCAGCCCCTCCCTTGCAAACAGCTCCATTCATTCTCACTCATTACTCCTGATTACCTCTTTTTATTTCATAACACCAAAGCTCATAGACCAAGTAGGGATCAGAATAAACCCATCTGATGCCCACCACACTGTAGAATATATAACCCCTGACTACTCCTGCATTACCTTTATTTCTAATCAAGAGCACAAGAAATCTCAAATTGTTAGAATTTGAAGCACTATAAAAATTCAAGTAGAAAATGTGCAAGCAGCCAGAGGGAAAATACTTTAGCATAGACTGCTAACATATACATCATATATATCTGCCTTGGGTCAGAGAATTTTGATTTGTGAGGCAGCATTAGAAGTCATCTGTTTCCAACTTTCATTCACCTGAAGCATCTTTCATTCCACCTGAATCAGTCACCTGAAGCACAGACTATAGTTAACTAATGGAAGAGAGTGCACTGATGCTAGTGAGCACAAAAGTGGCTTCAATTTATTGAGCACTTACTATCTGGGTGGATTAAAATGTTCTGCGCAGAATTAGGTCATTGAATTATCACACAATTCTGTGAGGTAATAACATAATCTTCACTTTACAGGTGAGAAAACTAAGAATCAGAACGGTCATGTGCATGTCTAAGAGAGAATGGCTAAGTGGTCCAGCGAGCTTTCAAACCTAGGTGTCATTATTTTTTCTGCAAAAAATAAAAACACATCCCAATTGTGACCTGTGTCTCTGCCTTTCTCCTTTGTCAGTGTGTCTATCCACCATTCCACATAGTCCATAAACTGTTCCTCATTTTCCCAGGGTTTTTTATTCCTCTTATGTGAGCCCATCAGTTTTCTTTGAGCCATTTTTTTAAAGTCATGAGGCTCTTTCAGCAGTAGTATTTCAAATTAAAAGAAAAAAAAAGTAGAAGTAGTCCGTGCAATTCTATACTTCTCTGTATTTGGTCTAGAAAACATTAGTATCGGGAGTAAGTAGGCTGGATCTTAATATCAGTGGCTTAAACAAGATAAAGTTTCGTAAGAGAAGCCTGGGAGTAGGCAGTCTGATACTGATGGTTTGCCTGCTTCACCTTCAGTGGGCTCTGGTCCCCTCTATCTTCTCTCCCTTCCTTAGTGTATGACTTCCATCTGTAAGATCACTCCTTGTTTTCAAGAAGGCCCCAATCCTCTGGCCATTGCTTCCACTACATGTCAGCAGGGGCAGGACTTTGAGTTGAGTTACGACTATTTAAAGCGCTTTCTCAGGGTCAATTCTGAGTTCTGGTTCCATCTCATTGCTAGCTATATCTAAAAGGCTGGGAAGAAAATGTAGAATTGAGTTGAACACAGTCCGGATGCCTCCCCATTCCCAATGCAGGGGTTCCATTAATAAGAAAGAAAGGGTGTGTGTGTGTGTGTGTGTGTGTGTGTGTGTGTGTGTGTGTGTAATAACATGTGAATCCAAATTATGCTGTATAAATAAAGTTATCCAGATAAAATATCAGACAGAAAAATACTTTAGCTTAAATATTCCAAAAATCATCAAAATTAGATATGAACCGTGCTTTAGACATTAACAGTGGTTTTCAAAAAGTAATGTGTAGGATCCCACTGATCTGCCTCAGATGTTTCTTTCATTGGGTGGTGAGGCTTTGTGGAAGAATAGGAGAAGGAGAGAAAGGGAGACAGCAGGTAGCACTTCCCTGGATCCTAGCCTAAATAAAGGTATGGTCCTGCATTTTCTGACTCTTACAGCTGAAATGAGTTTGATTTCCTTTGGAAAACAAGAACTACTGTTCCATAACAATCCATGTAAACCATTTGTATATAGCTTCTTTTTCATATTTCTGTTGAAAATGACTTGCCCAAGAAGTCCATGACAGGTGTGAAGCTAAAGAACCCAAGTCTCTTGATGCCCTATTTAGTGCTCTTTTTACTACATTTCCTTAGAATTAACCAGAAGAATTCACATCCACCGCCCTAAGCTTTGGAATTTGTGCTATTCTGCTAGCTCATGCTCTGTGTGTGGTCCTAATTGATTTTTTGATTTATTCAATAAAGCAGATGCTGCTCATAATGAGCAGTAACTATAAACTCAAATAAAATCAGTGGAGCTAAAGGAGAAACTTGCTCTAATTTAAAGCATTATACATATGTCCACATATTTAAACTTATTCTTGTGTTAATAAACCTTGTGAAGCATATTGAAAGGGATAAGAGGGTATTACTTAGCCTGTGACCTTTAAAGATTTTTTGCATAAGACTATTTTTATAGAAAACTTTTTAGGACAATTCCATTTTGGCGATGCTTCCAGTGTTTAGACATCCAGATAAATTGTTTCTTGTTTATTATTACCTTCATTTTTACAAGAAGAAAAATCATGCTTAAAACAATTTGCTAATGACCACATACTTCATTGCTAGAGAAGTAGTGGAATCAGGATAAGATGACCTCTGATGTCTGTAAACTCATCCTCACTCTGGAAACACACATGCTTCACGAAAAACTGGTAGTGTTTTTTGGTTTTATTTTGGTGTCACATATGGTCCTCTCTGCTTGCATACTCTGGTCTGCCATGCCATTTTCAGAAAATCACACACACATTTGTGCCTACACAGAAAAACACTGGGGGTTTCAGTCCCTCCCTTCTTGAGATAACAGAATCCTTGTCTTAGAGCACATAGCTATCCTTCCCAGATCAGCGTCTGCAGTGGGATAGTGCCTTAGCCCCATGGCTCTCATATTCTCATATCTGCCCAATTCAGCTCATGGTTTAAAATTTATCACAGATGAGCTCAATCTAGTCTATGATAGAGAGGCATCATGGTGATGCAACAAACACACATGGTTTTCCTTGAAGGAAATTGAAGACATCTTAGAGTGTTTTAAACACAGTAGGGGAGAAAAAACCCTTAGAGATTAAGATTATGCTTGTTACCTTGGGTAAGATTTATCTGGTAAACTTAGAAAAATGATCTACCTCACTCAGCTGCTTTCCCCCCCACCCCGGGTTGGGTCTACTCACTTGGTTTTGTTTAGTTTGTTTTTGGTTTTGGCATCAAAGTGTGGTCCCCTGACAACCTGTATTGGAAACATCATATTCTGAAGCTGGAGACCCAGGAATCTACATATTCTATATATTTCATATGATGGTTAGGCACATTCAAGTTGGAGAGCCATTGCCTAGCCCTACTTGAAATATCTTTTTAAAATTTTGCACAAGAATTTATTTGTGTTATTAAGGCAAGCATATTGTTACCGTGTGCCCTACATGCTACCTCCACATCAGACAGGTGTGAAGATGCTTCACAGTCAATGTAGGTTGGCTTTATCTCCCAGGAATAAAGGTACTAAATGAATTCAGTGTAGATAAAGTAATATTGTATTTGAGGTTTCAAGAAAAATTTTTGTCTCTGAAAATGTGGTTTCTGCTTCCGTTACCTTGAGAAGTCAGTCAATGATGTATCGAGTGTTTATTGTGTAGGGGAACAAAACAGAAATAAAATGTTCCTTTCCATTAAGAATTAGTTTACCATTGGATGAAGGGGTTAAGAAAGAAAGAAAATAATGCAATGACATAAACCAAGTTTATGTAATATTGGAAGCAGACAAACCGAATACACTTATATGTGGGGCAGGCAAGTGATGTATGTAAATGCCTGCATGAATATTTAGGCATGTTTTGTGAAGTGCAATTATTTACACTATTTCTCCTAAGGCTTCTACTTCCTCTAAAGGCCAGAAATTTTCAGTTCAGAGATGTAAGCATCCCTACTTAAGTCATCTTTAATTCAAAACTAAACTAGCTAAACTGTCAATACTTGGTCATTATCCCTCTTACAAAAGAGTCAACTATTTTAATAATGTTTAAATGTTTTTGCCATGTTGTGGTTCCCTCTAATACAAAGATTATAAAAACAATTAGAGTATTTTGAAAAATGTTTGTTCGTTCACTATGTAAAATACTTGAGTTAAAGAAAAAATTATTAAGACCTCTGACTGGGGTTTCTATTTTTTTTAATTTATTCTTTTTCTTTAGAAATTATTTTTCCAAAGATAAAGAAATAATAAAGACAGATTAAACTCTATTCCTTTAAGAACTTGCTCTTGATCATTTTCAAAAATAGGCTCTTTTTCTTTCTGATTGTTTGCAGCCAGAAGGACTCTGCTTTTAAGAACTTATGGAATTAAATTGAGCCCATCTGAATAATACAGGATAATCTCTTCATGTCAAGGTTTTAAACGTTGATTATATCTGTAGAGTCTCTTTTGCCTTGGAAGGCAACATATTCACAGGTCCTGAAGATTAGGCTATGGACATTTTGGGGTGTAGGACTGCCAAACCACTGGGGGTAAGTATTAAGATCCCTCCCAAGCACTTCTGATTTGGAATTGCCCAATTTAAACCAGGCTTCTTTAAATAAACTCTTGAAAACTTTAATGTGCTTCAGTTTATCTTTCAACAATTCTGTTGTTAAAAGGAGCCTCTCTATGGTACCTCCTGAGCTCATCGCACCATGCCTGAGGGTTGCAGGTAAGTTTGTCTCACACTGATTTTGTGTTATGAGCTCTCTATATTTATTTGAACATTTCTTTTTCCGAATTGATTCTGAAGTTAGACTGCATCCTACTTAAATTGAGCTGGGTCCAGTATGAGGTCTCAGGTTGGTAAAATTTTGTTTTAAAGAAAGGAAAAAGATAATGGGTTCCTCCAAGTCCAAAGAGTCTGAGACCTCTCCATCTGGGACTCTAGCTAAATATATGTATAAAAACCATAGGTACAGAACATGTGTTTGTCTGAACAAGTGGGTTAACATTACCAAAGATAATCTTGAATTACTGTGACCACTTTGGGAAACTTAAATCTAGATGAGCTTATCCATTTATGAGGTACACAGAGAAATAGGGGTTCCAAACTTCCCCAAAATAATGGGATGTGTTTTTGATTGGTATGCAGAAGCTTCTAAGACTAAAAGAATCAAAAATTGCCTCGATTCTTTAAAAAAGCAAATGAAAACATCTTGAAAGTCTTCTCCACAAATATTAGTGAAAAGCTTCAGTCATGTTAGTGGGAAATTTTAATTTTTATTACCACCACCAGAAACACAATTTGGATTCAAATGTTCTTTCTATAAACCAGTGAGTTTTATATTATGGTACCTGTCTCATAGCTAAAATTTTAAAACAAAAACTATAAGATTTCTGTTTGTATCTGTCTGTATGTTTCTATATGGCAATATACACATATTACAGATGTGTGATTTTTTTTTTTACCTCCAGATGGTATTGCCAAAATTAATTTGTAAAAGAGCTCTATTTAATTGGCTTAAAGAAAAATAAACACTTACATAAATTACAGATTCTCTCAGAAATACAAAAAGTAACCCCCCAAATTTTCAAGTTCACATGAAAATTTAGTTCTTTCATCTGTTAAAAGGACAGTTTTCTTGGACTATTTTTAAGCTTTTTTCTTTTTGACATTTACAGAGTTATTTTACTCTGATGCTTTTGCAAAACTGCTTTGTCTTCAAAGAGATTCAAGAAAAGGACTCTGACAAATATAGGTTTCTGATAACTTTACAAACATACCACTGAACTCAGTAAGAATTTCTAAAACTCTAATGGAATAACTGAATTCATAAACTGCTAACATAAGATTAAGCAGAATAAGAATTAATTATCTGGGATTGAATGGACTGTTGGGGATAATTATAATTTTATGCCTTTTTCTTGGAAATATTGCTGTTTCTTTAAAGTTTTGCTTTCCAGACTTAAGGGAAACTTTTTTTTAAAGTTATCTATAACTTACAGCAATTTGGTAAGTTATACCTTTGTAAACAAAATTGAAACATTTATTTCTTTCTCCCTACCTAACCCCTCCAGAATTCAGAAAATTCTTAGTGAGTATTTTTATTTTCATGGCCATACAGATAGTTATTCACATAATTTCAGTAAGAATCAGCTTGCCTGTAACAGGACACAATTGGGAACATCGGTTGTATTACCAAGGCTTTGACTGGAATGCCATATTTGAGAGAGATGTGTGCAGAATCAGATATGATTAGACAGTCATAAGAACTAAGGTTAAATTTATGGAGCCAAAAAAGACCCTTGTAAAAACCATCTGGTACCCTGCTTACAGGATTCCTGGCAGCCTTAAGAGATAAGTAAGGAAGGTTACTTCCTGGCGCGCACAGAAAACTCAGGATATTTTGGGAACATCAGGAAGAGAGCAATTCATTCAAATCTATAGGCATTTTAGATAAAGTCTAATGGTGAGTTCTTTGCTGGCTTCTTAATCTCAAAAGGCTTTTAAAAATCTATTCTGAGATTCCTTATGAAAAGTTCCAGCAAACCAAACTTAAAAAGATACTATACAGTCAATCATTATTCTTGCTGTACTTGCTGCCAGGATATGATTTGTGTCTGTGATGGTAACTGTTATAAATATGCATGCTTCAGCCTGTCTCAATGGTTGGCCAATGCAGGCTAATGTGAATTAGGAATTTTAGCAGCACCACTGTCACTACGAAACAAATCAGAAACCCAGCAGTGGTCCATTCCTCTAAACTGGTATTTCTAATCCAAAAGAAGTTTACCAGCAGATGTTAATCCCCTCTGGATGAACATCACTTGTGGACTACCACTGTCCTTGGCTTGGAGTAAGTGCAAATGAAAACATGATTAGAAACGTGTTCTCGACTCTGGCAACTATTGCTGATTCTACCCGTAAGGCCATAACTGCACAACAAAAGTCCCTATGCTTTGTTTCGAAGGTGGTTTTTAAATAATAGAATTGCTTTGGATTACTTGTCAACAACAAGGAGTCTGTGCCATAGCAAATATCTTCTGCCGTACCGGGATCAACACCTCTGGTATGGTAGAAACTCAAATTCAAGAAATTAACAAACAAGCCACTTGGCTAAAGCAGGTTGATGCCTCTTTAGGTACATCCTTTGATTTTGTTTTGTTTCGTTTGACACTAACTGGTTTGGTTAACGGGGGCCCTGGGTAAGGAGGATACTTCAATCTCTCATCTTGTCCTCCTACTGGGCATCACTGTAGTCTCCCAGGTGCACTGTGTTTTCTCAGGTGCCTTAAATATGTGTTCAAGGCCATGAGCAGTACATCAGATGTTCTCACTGCACTTGAAGAAACAGAAACAAGATGGACAATGTGAAGAACAACAACAAAAAGTCTTTCACTGAATTTGACATCATAACCTATGAGTTTCATGAGATAAGAATAACTTAATCCAGATGATGACTGGAGAATGGCACTAATGCCAATCTTTTTGGTCATTCCCTCATGTATGAGAGGATCACCAAAAAGAGGAATTGTTAAAGTGATTAAACAAGGACGTCATTAGATTGAGGAGGCTCTAATGCCTTTGTAGCCTACATTAGCAAACTTGAAACCTAAGTCAAGTTGGTTATAAATGCACTTGTATCCAAGAAAATAAAATTTAAGATCAATCAATCACAAACAGCCAGCGAGTCTTTCCCAAATAAGGCAACTGCTTAAGCTATAGCCAATCGAATAATGTCTTTGTTTTGTTTCCGTGTCTGCTGTATAAAAGCCTTTCCCTAAGCTTCTGTCCACAGAGCACTCCTAACCACTTTCAGTTTGGTGCTGCCCAATTGGAATCGATGTCTGTTTAAACAGACTCTTAAAATGTTTAACGTGCCTCAGTTTATCTAATATAGGCCAGTTCAAAATTATTCTTTTTTCTTTCCAAGAAATACTTAAAGGCTAAAATTTCAAACTGAAAATTTAGAATAACACTGTAGGGAAATAGTTACACCATTAATCTTCCCACATGCTTGGGTAATTAATAATGCTTCAAGCTCTAGTGTTTAGTATAGTATATTCAAAGGAGATCTTTATTTACATTCTTATTCCTTTTCATTTATGAAGTCAGCTTTCACCTCCTTCCAATAATGCCTCTTGGAAAGTCACAAGGAAATGTTAGGGTATTAGGATGTACTCATATCCTCAGCTTTATTTTTGTATAGGTTGCATGATAAATTGTAGAAAGACATAGAATTTGCATATTTAAGTAATTTCTATGCCTAGTTCTTAAATCTTTTCTTGTGTTAAAGGCCTTTTTTTTTTCCTTTTTCTCATTTTCTTTACTCCAGATCTTCTTCCCAAGAATAGTTTTACATAAACCAAGGAAATCTGTTAGAAGATAATTCAGGTTTATGATCTTCTGGGCAACTGGTATAAAGTTTTCAAAAGAAAAAAATTCAATACCAGAATTATACATTGTTAGAGAAACTAAAACTAGTCTTGGGAAAACAGATAAGGTGGGAATCTATTTCTAGTACCTCTACCATAAATCACAAGATTTTATGCAAAAGTTCTAGAGAGCCCCTCCCTGGAGGCTCTCAGCTTTCATTAGTACATCCAAATTACTTCTGCCATCTCTCCCTTTCTCCTTCCCTATGTCTTTCCTTCTTTCTTTTAACTTCCTTCTGTCTTTACTAACGAAAAAAAAGCAGATGCTGTTTTACTTAAAATACACCAGCATATTTGAAATTACCTTGGAAATTTCAGAAGCATAGGTATATGCTTCTGAAAGTTAAGATTGAAAATGACTATTTATGTCAGTAGTGGGTCCCAAATATTTAGTTAATCTATGCAGACCAAGCTTTTGAAGAATTTTAAGCTCTATGGGGGTCTCTTGTTCTTTCTAGCTGCTGAAATAATAAATAAGGAAAACTTGGAAAAATACTAAGAAAAAATTGTTTAATAATTTCTGTTCTTTCTTCTGATCCACGTTTCTCTTTTCAATAAAAAATATTTTCTTACTAAAATCTCAGGTGCTCAAATACCATGTAAATTTTTTGACTTTTTTAAAATCAGGTTTTTATAAAATTTGACAATTACCTTATATTGATTGATTGAACTGGGATCTTTTTCCCAGAAATAGACTATCATACACTTGAAGATTCTCTAGTTGTATTGAACAAGTGGCTTACTTAATCCAGTAATCCTAGGTTGCTAATAAAAATCTTGACCCAGACATCCCCAGACATCAGTAGATAGACAAAGCGTGATACAACAAGCGAGAGTAATAATAAAAATTGCATTAAATTTTTCCTGTTCCACTGAATTATTTCATCCCTTTCCATTCAGTCCAGCAATGGAAATTTGTATAACATTTTCTTTAATTCTTTTCTGAAAATACTTAGTCAAAAATTATTTGGAGAAAAAATATTTTAACATACTTTAATATTCTAAACTATATAAGCATTCTTGCTTATATTAGGTGTGTACAAAAATTAGCATATTGTATGGAGTAATCAGAAAGAAAATCCTGCAAAGACAAAGAAAGAGAATTTTCAAAATAAGTTATTCATTTAAAAATTTTTTTCTGACTCATTTTTTTACACTTACTTATAAGGAAAACTTATATAGTTTTCCTGTGCCACATCAGGAAAAATGTATATATTTTTATTGAAAAAATAAAGACAGTACATGGTTAAGGGAGAAAACTAGGACTCATCCTTAAAATTCAGCGATTAGCCTTAAATAAAAAATTAAAAATTCGTTTTATTGCACATAAGGTTGTTATCAAGGAACCTCTAATATGTATAATGAATGAACTACACTATTTTGATAAGGCAATTCCAACTTTCTACATCCCTTAAACCTGTTCCAATGTGGAAATTAAGCTGGTTACCAACCCTCCAACTATGGAAAGCCACATAACCACACTTGAGTAAACTCTTTTATTGAAAGTAGTTTACGTTTATAATTTTTCCTCTGTAAGATTGGTTGCAATAATCATAAACCAATACACAGTTTAGGTCAGCTTCTCTGAAGTGTGACGATACTTTAGAAGCACCTGGAGATGCCTGATAAAAAAGCAGTGTGTGGCCTTAGATAATATCGAGTGTCTATAACAATATTCTAGTTGAACAGTATACTTAGGAGTTGGGAAACTAGACCAGCTAGTAAAGACTACTTTGAACACGATACAGTAATGGAACAAGTGACAGAGTTTTTCTTCTTTAAAACATTTATTCATGGAATGAAAACTATTAAAAAAAACATTTCTAAGAGGAGCTTTTCCCTTGAGGAACCTGTAAATTTGGTGGCATGTTTAAAATTGTGTCTTTCATACATCATTGCTAATAACAACGTGATAAGACTCATTTGTGGATATCTGGTCAATATCCAATGGTAGATTTTGAAGATTGGAAAAATTCTGCCTTGAAAGGAGAATGATTAGAAATATTTTAATATCTTGGAAAGGTGACTTTATCAGGTATTCTAAGCTAACAATTTAAAAAACTAGAATTAGACCTTGAGAGAATGAAAAGAGGATTTTCCAACATGAGATGTAGAAGGTAAAATTTTGTGGAACATCTGCTGTAATACATTGCTAAAATTATTAGCAGAATTAAGAGTGTGTTCATGTAGTCTCAATTCCCAAGGCATCAATGTGGTTGAAGTTCATAACATTTAATAGATCCTATGCTTCCTTTCAAAATCATAAGGGTAAGAAACGAAAAGTTGTTATGTACCTTTGTATCATTCTAGGAAATTATTTTTACATCCTACTCCCAGGAGCCCCAGTGTGGACAATTACAAGTCATCACAATTACAACAAGTACATGTGAAGTTGCTGAGGGTCTGCCGCTGAAGAAAGGAGGTGAGGAACATGAAACATGGCAGGAAAAGGCCCATTTGGGAAGCAACCTGGCCTCCAAATGTGTATTCAATCAGAATTTTTCTGTTACTACATTTTGGTAGCATTTGTTTTCTGTGTGAAATTCCATTTGAAGAAAATTTCCTGTAGTTGAATGTGTGTGTGTGTTTGTGTGTACACTTAAATTTTTGCTGAAAGGAGTAAAAAGGATTCTTTCAATGTGGATGGTAAAACAACATTGTTTCTTTTCATATTTTCCTTGGGAATACATGCATAATGATCAGTATGTACCAAAATCAAGTATAAGAAGATTCTGAAATATGAACCCTCCAGTAAAGCCTGTGCTAATGGCATTAATATCTAGAATGTAATAAATTATCCTAAAGATTTTATAGAAATGTATTCAAGGTGCATTCCTCCAGAAAGTGTGACATATCTATGAAATGAAATTAGCAGAAAGCTGAGCTTTGCACATAGAAACCAGGAATAGAGCAATCATAACTGAGAACTGCTTCTGGCTGATCTCTAAACCAAGAAGCAAAAGAGACCTGATAATCGATTTCTTAAAAAGTGTCTCTGGCTTAAAATCCACCTTTTTCACCCATAAAAAAATGTAATCAGGATTCACTGGTTTGCACAGCTGTCTCTTTCCTGTCTTTCGGAGAGTACCACAATCACTGTCTTCTAAAAAGGCTTTCTCAGGTATATTATCCAAATTGGCTTCTTCCCAGAATTTTATCTCATCTTATGTATTTCCTCTGGAGTTTTATCGCAATCTGTAACTGTCTGGTTGGTAAATTGGTTGAATGGCTTGTTTATTTATCGACATTGTTAATTGTCTGCAGTATTTCCATAAAATACAAGCACCATGAGGGCAACTTTAGTAATTGTCTTGTTTGCCAGCCTCATCCACAGAATGGACCCATAACAAACATGCAATATGTAATTGTTGACTAACTGAAGAAATGAGTATCTTTTAAGTCACACGCAATAATCTAATACATGAAGGAGATAAACTGTATCTCGTCCAAAATAACAATATGGCCTTCTGTTTAGTTGCTTGAAAGGATACTTTCTTTGGCCCGTGTTTCTTAAACTGGGATGTGAGTTGGCAGCCCAGGAGGATGCATGTTACTAAATGATAAACAATGATCATTTTTTGAGCAGCTATTATTTTTTCTCAAAGATTGGAGGGAAAATTAAGCTAAATTATTTAAAACATGATTTTAAAATTATATGTGGATAGAACAGAATGCAAATTCACTTGAATCTTTAAGATACATTTAAAAAAGTTTCTCACTAACTGGCCAGATCCCAGGAGGGTTACATATTCCCTTTCTTCTCACGAGCATAGCAGTGGGTAAAACGTTTTGAGAAGTATTTTTAGGGCATTTTGTTTTCTCTGATACATCAATTAGAACTTCTTGTAAGAAATAAAACTTCATTCCCTTGGAAAAGCAACCAAGTCAATTTTTAAGACAACTTATTATAATGCATAGGAATTTCAAATGGCACAAGTTATACTGTTTCTGCTTTTCAAAATAGAAAAATCTAAAAACCAACTGATGAATACAAACCAACATGTTATTCATGCACGCTGTCTTAAAAGGGCTAGATTTCTGATTGTTATCCTGCACTTTAAATAGCCTTCGCTAGAAGTGCAGGAATTGCCCTCAGTATTATCAATGTAAAAGCATCATTGTGTTTACCACTGCAGGAAATGTTTTTGTTCCTATCAGTTTCTAGTTCTCATTTATGTAGGTGCTTGGCCAATTTGAAATGTTTTGCTCAGAGACGACTAGGGTAAGACTTTTTTTTTTTTTTTTTTTTTTTTTGCGGTACGCGGGCCTGTCACTGGCTCTGGACACGCAGGCTCAGAGGCCATGGCTCACGGGCCTAGCTGCTCCGCGGCATGTGGCATCCTCCCGGACCGGGGCACGAACCCGAGTCCCCTGCCTCGGCAGGCGGACTCTCAACCACTGCGCCACCAGGGAAGCCCTAGGGTAAGACTTTGAATGCCTTTTTCTCAGAAGAAATCATCAAACACCACTGAAGGCAAATTTTTCTGAATAGAAAATCCTTATTAAGTCATTTTCACTCATATTTCAGTCCTGTTTGTGAAGCTTGGTAATCACAGAGGAGAGGAAGAGCAAAGACAGTTAAGAGTAAAAAAAATGAGAAGAATATATTCATCCTACATAAAGAAGGGAGATAGGGATATGGAGAAAGGGAAGCAGATGAGAAGCAATGAGAAAGGAAAATCAGGTGATTGAAGTAGATGCTTTGAATGAAGACAGACAAATGAATGCCAAAGCCATTTTTTTAACTCATTTTTTAAAAAGATTGATTATTTTTGAGAGACTTTTTTTAGCATTAACATTCTGATAAATGCACTTATCACCATGTGATGAAAGCACACTTTTGAAATTCTTTTAAAAGCCCTTTGACATTTCAGATTTTCACAACAAGTACAATATAAATAGTTTCATAAAAGTTATTTTAAAGGAATAAGAAACTGGTGTTACATTCTGAATTAAGCACCTTGGCTATAATTTGAAATTTGGCCATGAAGAGAGCCTGCCTGCACTCTTAAAATGAATTCTCCCCATAGCTGAGAGTTGAAAAGGACTCTGCTTTACATACCTTATCAGGACTTTAATGCTATGTGCAGGCAGTATTGGTTGATTCAACCTCTGAGCCTACAGGAATATCCATGAATACCCTCTTCCCACCCCTAGCACTAAAACTCTACTTGCAAAAAGCATTCTCCATGTCATATGGAATTATAAGAATGGATTGGATCATTTCAATTGGTCTTTAACAGACCAACTTGTCTGTTAAAGCTCTTAGAATAAGCATGGAATCAATGGTCTTTTCTCCCTGAATTATTTCCAGGCGTGCATAGGTAGGAACAACCACTCTCCACCGTTATAGCATGTGGTGACCACTGCTATTATTGGAGTCCATATACTTCTTCATAGATTTTAACTTTACTTAAGATAAAAATTCTCAGGGTAGGATTTGATTGGTTTCTCTAGATCATAGGCTGACAACATCACTAGGGCAGTGCAGGAAGCTTCAGTGTTGGGCCCACCTAGGTTTTCCACAGAGGTACAGCTGGAATTCCCCAAAGGAAATCATAGAGCCCTTTCAAGCAGATGGAGAAATAGGTTCTGGGCCCCCCAAAATCAATGTAATAAGAAAATAGTATGCTTCAGTTTGGAGAAAGAGTGGAAACTTAACCATGGAAATCCTCTGGTTTAGAACCAGAGAACCCAAGGTTCAAATTCAGACTCTGACACGTGGTTGCTATATGACCTGGGGCAAACAAACATGCATTCCTGTGTCAGTCTTCTTTCTTATTAAATTCATTTGAAAATAACTTACAACATTGATGTGAAGAACAAATGAGAAAATTCTGCTTCCATCCATTCTAGAAACATTCAATGAGAAACATTCATATTTTCAAGACTCGTTTTCATATGCCAATGGATAGCTTTTATTTATCACTAAGTTTTGTAATAAAAGTTTTCCTTCACTATAAGGATTAAAGAAGGTTTTCTCTCTTATTTTAGTTACTATCATGCACAGATGGAATTAAGCACACTCACAAATCACAGTAACTCTTCTTTGGTGTCACACTGTGACACAGCTCAGTGCCAAATTTTAGAATAAAATTCTCTGGGGTTTTTGAACTTTTTGAATATCGTTTTGTGATAAGAACTTATTTGTACCTAAGTATTACATAAAATACAGGTTAATTTATATCTCAGTATTTGTCAATAAAAATGAGAGGTAACATGTATGGTGGGTTTATTATGTGCTAGGCAAGAATTACTTTAGGTATATTAACTAATTTAAACTTCTTGAGAACCCTATGATCTAGATACTTTTATTTCCCTTATTTTCAAATGAGAAAACTATGGTCAATTAACTTTCTCAAGAATTACTTTAGGTATATTAACTAATTTAAACTTCTTGAGAACCCTATGATCTAGATACTTTTATTTCCCTTATTTTCAAATGAGAAAACTATGGTCAATTAACTTTCTCAAGGTTACATGTCTAATACATAGACACTTTATTTTTTCTGTTTTACAAATGAGGAAAGAAGGCACTGAGAAGCCAGTTTAACTTTTACAAAGTCACAAGGC
This sequence comes from Stenella coeruleoalba, assembly GCF_951394435.1. Classification (NCBI taxonomy): domain Eukaryota; kingdom Metazoa; phylum Chordata; class Mammalia; order Artiodactyla; family Delphinidae; genus Stenella; species Stenella coeruleoalba. The sequence continues at coordinate 19,878,575 of NC_137154.1, forward strand.
TAATATTAAGCAGAAATGGGATTTGAACCCAGGATGCAAGATGTTAAAAAAAAAAATCTATTGCTTGGCCATTAGGCTATCCTGTCAAAGTTAGAGAAGGAGCCACCACAGAGGCAGATTAAATAAATAAATGTAAGAGACATATAATTTATGCTTATTACCAGGAATTTGGAAAACATAAACAAGCAGATAGAATTAAGAGTTAGACGTAATTCCAGAGATGTCACTGTTAATACTTTGTTGTATTTACTCCCTATATTGTTGTTATGCTTTTGTTAAATATTTTTAAAAGGAATTAGTAGTAAATATATAAATGTGTATCTTGCTACATATATAGTTATAAATACATATAGTTATAAAATATATATGTATATATGTAAACATACATATATATATGTTTTACTATAGCAGATATTCTTTAAGGTAAGAATGGTATTGACTACGTAGGGTTCCATCATCATAATTATCTAGCCCTTCACTACTTCAGTGACCAGATGTATTTTTTATATGGCTGGAGCTAAATGAATGCACTAAATAAGTTGAATATTTCTAATTTATTTTCAAAGGCAATCTTCTCTTTCTAGTTTCTAGTTTTGTGAAAATTGTAGCCAACCTCTCTCTATTTCTCTTACATCTATCTCTACCTAATTATTTAAGATCAATTTCAGAAGAACAATTGTTGGGTGAAATAGACCTCCTAATTTTGAATAGTTTTGTATAATGCAGCATTTGTGTCATGCTCCCTTTAATCTTCTTTGCCATGAGTCCCTATTAAAGAGACCAACGCACAGACAGCCCCAGAATTTGGACTGATCAGAATCATTTCAAGGGTGAAACCAGGACATTACTTGGTTTAGGCTGGGCTCAGAGGCAGAAGAGTCAATGTGATATAGTGTTTTCCCTTCTCTTGGTAACTCATGGAAAGGCCTGCTTAGGCCTGGAAAGAGTTGACTGTGTCATGGGCATGGGCTTCAGTAGAAGGATGCTGCTCTACCTCCCACTTTTCTCCCTTTTTCACAGGTTATGACTGAGAGAAGACTTGCGTGGTATGGGGACACAGAAACAATTTGAATTGAGTAGCTAGGCAGTCTGATCTTTGGTTCTAGAGGTTTAGATGATTGCTTATAGAAGCCCTCTGTATAACCTGATGGCTGCTGAGCCAATAGGACATTGAGTTTGGATGAGGCTCCTCCTGTTTAGCGGAAGGAAAGCTGGAGGCAATGGGGGATGTTTTAGGCTCTCCTGCTGGAAGAGAGACAGCCATCTTTCCCAGCCACCTTCTGGCAATCCAGAGAGAACTCCCAGTGTTAGCCCTGATGGCTGTCTTCAGAGTAGGTTTCTGGATCTAAAATGACATCTTCCTCCAAAGTTCTTCTACTATCTCCAGGAACCACCGAGTGATGTCTTAAGCTGTTCAAGACTTCTTTTTTCTCCAGGCCCAAGCATTGCATTAAGAAGAAAGGAATTTACAGGAAACTCTAAATAAACAGGTAGGAGAGAGGGAAAGGAGCTTTGAACTGAGCTCCCAAAAGCCAAGACTATAAGAATTTCAGGGAACAGCACTGGCCTAAGAAACTAAGTTACAAATTCCAGTTCCCCTACGTTGAATATCCTTAAGAAATTAAAAATCCTTCTGAGCCCCACATGCCAGTGCCTGAGAAGTTTATGCCAGCGCTGCATAAAATTGTATGGCGGTTCCTTTTCCTTGGGCCCTCTCTCATTCTGGTTGATTTGTGTGTTGTTTAAGGCCTATTGATTCTTCATTCTATTGTTTCTTCCAGGAGTTAATTTTGTGCTTCTCTTCCTCCTCACTTCAAGAGTGTCTATCACCACTTGGAATTCCAGTAAACCTTAGGCAAAACAACTCACATTGGCAAACTAGAAAGTGGACTTCTGCTGGTGAGACTTATGCATGGCAAGACCTACCCTAAGATCTTTATGGGTGGAGGATGATGGAATCCTCTACCATTTATCTTCAGAGAAGGTTGGGTCATCTGGCCTTGCTTGTTTCTATGAGGCTACTTGCTTTCTGCCATTTTCCAGAAGATGCAACTGTGGACCAGAGAGCAATAGGAACCTTGGGAGGGTTTAGTGTGGAGAACGTTTCATAGATATTCTGATCATTAATTCTAGCCCAGCAGCATATCCTTGAAAAACCAGGAAGTTACTTCATTTATGGTCAATATCCTTAGAAGCTATCTAGGATAGTGTGTATATATCTACATCTATATCTATATCTATATCATCTATATATGTATCTATGTGTAATCTATTCTTGTTAGTATTTGATCTGAGTATTGTATTAACACACTAATATTAACTTCAGTTCCAACATCATCTGTTTTATCTTATATACCACTAGGTCTTTGTATAACGTCAGAATTGACTTGTAATATAAAGCTGAGTCCTAGTTATATCCAAAGATTAGGCATTTAGTTCTAATTTTGAAGGGAGAATCCTTTAAAAGGAAATTCTCAAGTTGTTAAAGGAGTGAAATCACTACGGCTTTTTCATTCTCTTTTGGAGTACTTTGGGAAAGTAGCCAACATTCTTATTTTCCTAGTTTTCACTGTTCTACAAAATATAATAATTATCACTATGACAATACCTCATGTCTTTTACAAAAGATCCAAAATGACTTGACAATTAAATGCATTTTTATGTTTAATCTGAGCTACTAGTTTAGTTTAGACACTAGTTGAATATGAGATACTAGTTGAATTTAGAATCTTACTTCCCCACTTGGTTTTTAAATTTAAGAACTAATATAATCCCTCATTAATTCAGGAGGATTTAGCATTTTGGCTTCATTGATCTAAACTTGGATTTATTTTAGTAGATTAGAAACATGGTCATCTTATGAAGGTTATTGTATTCCATGTCAAAGTTTGAAATATAAAGGAGAGGCTAGCCTGGTGAAACACAACTAAAAGGAATATGGGGAAGGTGTTAATGAAAGAGACATCATTCACTTAGAAATTAGCATGTTAGGAATAATCAATACACAAATTGCTATAAATTGTGCAATCTAACATCTGTTTCCCTTGGCAAACTGTCTCCTATCCAATTGTTAAGTGTTCACTGCTCAAATGTGCTAGATAAATATTAATTATAAATGTAATTGGTGCTAAGGATTAAGGAATGCTGCTCGTGCTGCATGACTTATGCTCATTAAGTCATGGATAAGTTGAAAGGACAAGTCTTCTGAGAGGCTAGACAGCACCCCTCCCCCCAACCCCGGAACCCCAGGATCTTCTAGGCCAAGGGTGAACAAAGCTGACCTCATACACTTTTCACACACCTAGATCTCTATACTACACTGGGGATTCCATGGAATTGACATTTATCTAAAGATGACCAATACTTCTAAGTGCCAAATATTGGCATCAATCCAGGGCTAATTTTAAAATTCTGAATCTGATTAGTGGGCAAAGGTGAGAAGCTAGGGGTTATAACTCAGCATGGCCAAGTCATTCATTTGAAGGAAGAGATGAATGTGTTGTTAAAATAGACTCATAAAAAAGAGGAAGAAATGTAACCAAAAACCGCTGTTTCCCTTTGTATTAGTTGTCTTTATTATCTTTTCCTGTCCTGTATCAGTAAAAAAAGCTTTATTTTCTCTACATCATTATTGTGCTTTTGAAAGACATAAAATTGACAAAGAGAAAAGAAAAATTCTCTTTATTCACGGAGAAAAGAGTTGTATAAGCAGCAGCATTTTCTGTTTTGTCTTGACAAGGCCCAGCCAATATTGCTTAAACCTGCCCAAGGAAAGCTCTATGGGCATTAACGGAGGAATTAGACAGGAACCTTATTTCATTTCCTATTCACCATGAGGTCCTGCAACCCCAGGGTAGCAGGGACTTTAAAGACCTTGGATGAATGATTCATGCCACATCAGTGACCTAATGTCCATTGAAAGGTGGTACTTTTTGATTGCTATTTACCAAGGCGGTCTCCCACAATGAGACCTTGACTAGGGTGACTCCTCTCTCATCAAAAATCTCTCACTAAATCCCCTCTGACATGAAAAGTGCTGTGTCCTACCTTTGGTGAGTTTTCAAAACTGCAGATCTGGCACCTCCTAGTGAATAGCTATTCCCCTATTTGCAGTAAAGAAAAAAACAATCCAACTGTATTTTACCAAGTGTGAAGTTTAGATGTTTTTTCTGGGCTTGGTGTATAAATCGTATTTTATGAATACAGTTTACATAGTCTTGCTGGGCTCTTCCTTGTCACTGAGTACCTGAACCTACCGTAATAGCACTCGAAATGTTTTGCTCTTAGCAGAAAATGATTTATTCAGTCATGTCACAGCCACCCCCATTTAAGTGAGGATGGTATTAAAGTGACTTATGCGAGAGTCTCAGTTTTGCATCACCAGTGTTCTTATTAGAGTTCTTCATAGGCGAATCAAAAATCTAAAAATATTTTGCTTTCTCCTGTTAAAGATTTTTCTCTCCAGATTCACACCTCTGTGATGATGGCAAAACTCTTTTTCCCCAATCAAAGGAATGGATTTGGCTACTACGGCTGCCATCTAAGCCATGCAGTGTTCATCCAGAAGATGATACAAAGTCTGAAGAGTATTCTGAACGCTCAGAGAAAAGCCCAGCTTACTGATTCTCCTCCCTCCTTTCAAGTCACTGCTGTACACACCTTACTGGGTTATCAGCAGTCTCATATTCTAGTTGTTAGTGTTGCTCTTATTTTCTTTGCACCCAGGCAATCCATCTCTATTCTTAACTTGCCTCCTCGAAGGCTTATCTCAAGTAAATAGGACACAGCAGAACACTGTGTCAAGCAATTTTTCTAAAAGTCCTATATCAGTTCAAAGGTTTTCTCTGTTTTCACTAAGGTTTTAATTGATATACACATTTAGATATTCAAATTATTCATTTTCAGCAGTCCTTACTAAATAATGACTGCCCGTTTAGCCACATTCAAAATTAACATTCAAAAGGAAGAGTTTTCATTTATTTGACAAATACAGCACATCACCTATCACTGATGCTATTTGTTTGTTAAGTATGACTGTAACTGCATATTTCCACTGGGTAAGCTGATAAAGCTGATAGCTGCTTGCTAACCGCAGAAACTCTGCAAATAAAATCTTTCTGGAACAACTGTTATGTGTAAAATTAGCTTTGTTTAAAATTCACATCCAAATACAATGTGAGTCTGTTTATTACATTATCTTGCTTTTCCATATCTAAAAATCATAAAACACTGTAGGGCAGTCATTCTCTTTATCTTCATTTTATAGGCAACTGCTTAATTGGCATTAGCAAACTAAACAATCACCACTTGATAGAAATGGAAGCATTTACAGTGAAAATATCTGCAGTCCAACTATTCACAACTGGAGTATTTTTTAAGATAGCTATAGAGGAAAAAAAGCAAACATCTACAAGTGATGAAAATTTCCCTCCCTGAAATACTCCTAGTTTTCTAATTATTTTGTTATCTATAGCAATGTAAGTAAGAACCCCAGTTCTTAGTGGATCAAAACAACCACTTTATTTTCCTCATAAATTTGAGGGTAAGGGATTTCAGAAAAACTCACCTAGATCATTTGTCTCTGATGTACGTAGTGTCAGCTGGAGTGATTAGGGATGGAGGTGCCACGTCAAAGGTGACTTCATCACGTGATGCGATATTTAGCCTCTTTGGCCTTTCTCTCTCTCTTTGAAGCATCTCATCATTCAGGGTATCTCTTTATGGCTTGAACATCTACTTTACTTGTCTCTGTACCTACTATTTCTGCCTTAACATCTGACCTTGAAATCCTAGAGGTCATCAGTAAAATGAAGAGCCATTTCATTTTATTGGCTGGAACAGAAGCTACTCTGTAGTTTGTCAAGAGGTAAATAGGATATAAGAATGTGGATAAAGTTTATGTATAAAATCTTGAAAGCTTTGAAACTGATAGTGGAAAAATGAGATTGTAACTGGAAGCCACATTTACTAAATAAAGATTTTTTCATTTGTTTTTCTTTAGGATAATAGACATTAGCATACATCTACGTTCTGATTAAAGAAAATTTAAAAGGTTAGTGAGATTAATAAGGTATAGATTAAGATTCAAAATCCTTCAAATGGCAAGAGGTAATGGGATAAAGATTATATATTGAGCAACTGACCTTTTACTGAAAAAAAATCTTCCTTGAAAAAGAAATGATGGATAAAGGTGAAAATATGCACAGCTAGTTTTTTAGTTGGAGACAGAAAAATAGAGGTGTGCCTGTTATATATTTTAATTTCCTTAAATTATTAATTTTGTCATCAGCAGATATACTGACAGGAAGTTGAAAGTGGAGTAGTTTGGGAAGTTGGGAAGGAAATATGATGTTTCTTACGATAAATGATACTAAGATTACCAAGTTGTGTTTAGAGTCCATCTGACACATGGAATTATGATTTTAATGTGAATCCAGTCTGATAGGTTATATGATTTGGGTGTTAAAAAAAATGATGGCTCATAGACTAACCTGGATAAAATGGAAAGTGAAGACAGGAGGTTGTTGATAGTAAGAAGTTCATGACATGTATAAAGTGGAAGTCATTATATGTTGAAAAATATTTAAGCAGAAATACTTGAGTAAGGAGGAAGGATAGGGAAGTGTGGTCATAGAATAGAATGCATGCTTTTAGGATTTTGCCATTATTTAGAATTTGGTGGTGACAAATTCTGTGACCTTTGTGTGTCTGAAAGAGAATGTGTTGGGGAGAGAGAATGTCCATGACGACTGATGATAGGGAAGTAAGTACAATGAGACCAGAATATTGGCCGGATCATTCACAACGATGCTTATGGCTCCAGGAAGAATTACTGGAGTTGGTAGGGAAAGACAAACTGGGGACTAAAATTTTCATTGAATGAGTGGGGATACTTGTTGAAATCAAGGGGCAAGACCAAGAAGTCCATAGATGAAGAGGAGAAGAGCCTGGTGTCGCTGTTGTGGATATCAGGCAAGCAGGATTTTTTGTGAGAAGGTAGAAGGTTACCATTTTGAAATATAAATGGTGAACAAGGGATATAATTATCCTACCAGTTTGTGTAAAAGAAATAACATAGCACTTCAGGAGGTGGTCGAGAAGGCAGTGCTCCCTGGCTGCAGCCACATTTCTGCCAAAGTAAAGAGCTAATGGGAATATTATGAGGTATTGTTGAGATGCAGGAGAATGGGATGATCATGTTTAAGGGATCCAGAGGGCACACTGAAAAAATTTACAAGAAATTATTGAGTCACCTTAAGAGAACAGAATGAGAGTGAACGTTTAGAAGACAATTGAATAAAGAAGAAAAACTTACTTTTCCTGCAGTGATTAGAGTAAGCAGACCTGGGAGGTGCTGTGAACTAAATCCTGATAGTCTTTTAGAAATATTTTCATCTGTCTGAATCCTCTAAGAAGCACACACTAGGACAGAATTAGATGTGAAAGAGAATTTTTTGAGGTAATGCCTGTTCATGATAAAGAGGAAAGCAGGCAATTATAGGTAAAGAGAATCTTCTCTTCGGACCTTGATGTGGACCTGACCTGTGAAATAAATGATGGAAAGAGAGAGGTTGTTGTTAAAAGAGCCACAGGCAGTAGCACAGCTCTGAGAAAATTTTGGGCATAATGATTGGGGGTCCCCAAGCAAGGATTGCCCAATAGAGTGGTTCTATGTTGAAGAGTTCTATACCCTGACATGCTCGGTGAATGGCTGGGAACATGGCCTCATTTTACGGAAGGTACCAAGGAATCTCAGCCTCCAGGTAAGTCCTTGCAGAAGCATCTCTTGATACCTCCATGACTGTCAGAAGTAAACAAGTAAAGTTCTAGTGCCGTCAGACTGAATAACTCAATTTCAGGGCAATTTCTTTTGAAGATATTCACTAACATAGCACATTTTTCCCCCTAGAATGAATCACAAACTTTTAAAACTTTCTCTTAGATTCACATTTTAGTAGAAAGGACAGGGGAAAAAAATGATTCAAAAACTAACTAATATAATTATGCAATATGATAAGTTCTATAAACTTTCCTTATGATGTCTTTGAAGAAAAGATAAATGACTTTATTATAGTGTAAATTGACGAACTTGCAAGTTTTTGAACAGTCTTGCCCCCAAAATATTGAATTACTGATCAACGTTAGCACGCAGGAAGTGTTTTAATAACATTGTAAGACCTGGTCCTTAACTGTGTCCCACATGACTTTTTTTTAAATCAATGATTTAAACATATGAAAAGACATCAGCAGGTGGTAGGACGATGATGGGGAACACTAACTGTTTGGGCTGTGAAGGATAAAAGACTCGGAATCCAAAAAAATCTCAAGTGTCTGGGATGGCAAATCAGAAGAAATTAAATACAAGAAGATTGAGCTCACAGTTCTAACATTGTAAGTGCAAGGTAGTGAAAATCACCTTCTGCTCTGCTCTGCACAGAAAGCACTGGCAGGACTACATGCAGAGTCAGATGTCACGTTCTTCAAAGATCACTGATATTGGAAGAAGTTTCCGGGGATATAAACAGGACAGGCAGGTGACTTAAAGCTATGCCGCATACTGAATGCCAATCAATAGAGGCTGGCATCGCATTAAATGAATTACATTTATCTTAGTCTTACAATTAAATCTTAAACTTGTGAAGATCTTCCACAAAGCCTTCTATCTGATTTCTAAGGGCACCAAACACCTTCCTGCATCATGGCCTCTAAACGCACTCCTCTCTGTCCCTGAACACTCCACTCCCTTTACCCCTAGCATCAGTATGACCAGTCACCTCAGTGCTCCTGAGAATGTGTAAAGGTGCCTGTAAGCAGTTAGATGGGTGTAGACAGACACGCACACCCACACACACAGGTGTCAAAGCTTGCTTCCCCAGTGTCTAACAGGATACCTGCCATATATGACTCATCCAGTAAGTACTTATTTAATCACTGATATGAGGAATATTTTTTAAGAAATGAATGTGGTTAGCCTGAGAGAAGATTCTTGGGAGAGGAGGGTAGATAATGAGTAATCTTTTAAAATAATTGAAGGGCTTTCTTTTAGAAGATCTATTAAGCTGTTTCAACAGAACTTCTATGAGATCTATTAAGATGTACTAAGTTGTTTTGGTAACATAGTAAGAGGCAGACCTGAATGAAACAGTTTAAATCTCCGGGGTTAGATTTTGCTCAATAATTGGGAAAGCTTTCTAAGCAGGATAATTATCTAAAGCATAGACTATTTGTTAAAATTCTGAATATTCTGTCATTAAGATGTGCAGAAATCTTGTTTATTTCTTAGGAACATTTTCTTTTCACACTATAACATCTTTGAAATTAGCATGTCTCTTTCATGTCATATTGTCTTAAAATTACTATTATAATTATTATTTTCCATGCATTCCTGATCTTCAGAAATTGTTAGCATTAAACGTAAAGAATAGTTGTTACTGAATTAAAAGATAATCGTGTCCCCTCCCAGGAATCAAATGGCTGTGGGAAGAAGGGCGTTCATGGTGAATGTTTAGTAACATTAGTAGGTTAGTGATGTTCTCTTGCCAACGCTGTGGATAAACAGAGGATGATTTTGTGTGAAAAAAAATAAGCATCGTTGACTTGTAAGTTTGTTGATTCAAAACGATAACGTTCTAGTGTTAGTGCAAGTTCATGTGCCCCATGCACAGTGAGGCCAAACAAACTGAAACAGCAGGTTTGCAGCAGAGAAAGGTTTATTTCAGTGCCACGCAAGGTGACAGGTGGCTTATGCTCTAAAACCCCCTGAGCTCCCAGAGGGTTTTGGCAAAGCATTTGTAAAAGCCAGTTTAGGGAGGGGGGTCACAGGGTATGCAATCAGCTCATGCACAATTCTGATTGGCTGAAGGTGAAGTAACAGGGCAGAGTCACGGGGGTTAACCTTATCAGTCCTCAGCTCCAGGAGGCCTGTGGCTACGTATTCATGGTCATCAAGTTGTTAACATCATCCATTTTGTGGGGGTTTTTCACATTTCACAACTCAGGAAATGTGCATCAAATACTCTTATCTAGCTACTTCAGAGAGAAGCTAAAGCAGAGGATATGGGGGGAAGGCCTGTCCCAGGAAGGTCCCATAGGGTCCTGCTCAGCTACACTAGGAGTGTAGAAATTTTAGAATTCATTAACCAAATGATGTGCTTTTGTTTTTCTTTTTCTTTTTTTTCTTTTTTTTTTGCGGTACACGGGCCTCTCACTGTTGTGGCCTCTCCCGTTGCGGAGCACAGGCTCTGGAGGCGCAGGCTCAGTGGCCATGACTCATGGGCCCAGCATGTGGGATCTTCCCGGACTGGGGCACGAACCCGTGTCCCCTGCATCGGCAGGCGGACTCTCAACCACTGCGCCACCAGGGAAGCCCTGTTTTTCTTTTGATGTATGCACAAAAGTAACATATGAAAAACATCCATGCCCAAGTAAGTTTAAAAGAAGGCTTCAATAAGCATATAACTTAAATGCTGAGAAAGCAGTCTGTAGTAGTTTAATTGGCAGTGTTTTTCCTCCTTTCAAAGGGTACATAAAGTAACATGTGACTGGCAATCAATTTTATCTTATAGTCTATGAAGTATGATTTAGATTCTAGATTATGCTACCTTTAAAAGAGGGTGTTGGAGAGCATACATTAGAAATGCATGGACAATTGGAACCTAACATATTGCAATTGCATTTTAACTTTAAATTTGTACGCTTAATGTTATGGGCTGAATTGCAGCATACCAAAAGATGTGTTGAAGTCCCACCCTAGTGCATGTTAATGTGACCTTATATAGAAGTAGAAAATTTGCAAATGTAATCAAGCTAAGATGAGGTTATACTGAACTAGAGTAGCTCCTATTCCAACATGACTAGTGCCTTCATATGAAAAGAAAAGAGAGACACAGGGAGAAGAACACCATGTGAAGACACAGAGATACAGAAGGAAGAGGGCCAGGTGAAGATGGAAACAGAGATTGGAGTTATGTTGCCAAAAACCAACAGACCGCTGGGGCTACCAGAAGCTGGAAGAAGCAATGAAACATTCCTCCCCTGGAGGTTTCTGAGAAAGCATGACCCTGACAAAGGCTTGATTTTGAACTGCTAGCCTCCAGAAGTGTGAAACAGTACATTTATATTGCTTTAAAATCTGCCCTGTTTCCTAGAGTTGCCATAATAAAGTATGACATACTGGGTAGGTTAAAACAACAGAAATGTATTCTTTCAGAGTCCTGGAGGCTAGAAGTCCAAATCAAAGTGTTTGCAGGACCATAGTCTCTCAAAAACTCTAGGGGAGAATCTATTCCATGTCTTTCTCCTAGTTTTGGTGTCGCTACTGGCAATCCTTGGTTTTCCTTAGTTTGCAACAGTGTAATTCTAATTTCTGACTCCATCACCCAATTCTCCCCCTGTGTTTTCTTATCTTCTTATAAGGACACCCATCATATCGGATTAAGGGCCCACCCTCTACCAGTATGACCTCATCTTAGCTAATTACCTCTGCAGCCATCCTACCTCCAAATAAGATAATTTTTTGAGGTACTGGGGGTTAGGACTTTGATATATGCTTTTGGAGGACATAATTCAACTCATAACATTTAGAAAGTTCACAAAATAATGTTACTTTCCATATTTGTTAGCTAAAAACCTCAAGAACATATCTTTAGTTTTATGATATTTTAGTTTAGTTTTGGTTTTTGGTTTAGTTTTGATACTTTAGTTTTGGTTTCTTGTACATACCTTTTAATCCATGTTATTAGACAGAATGCAAATTTGTGGTTACAAGGTGTCTAAATCATTTATTTTAGGTCTTATATAAAGACTTATAAATGTAAAGAATGGTATTTCATCAGGAAGTCTGACATGTTAATTTTATTATTATATATATTTCACTGTCTCTGTTAGGAGGAAATAATAGAGACCATGTCTAAGAATCTGAAATTTTAATATTTGTGTTAATTATTAATGAGACAAGACTATCATATCATCTTATCTATTCTTTTAAAAACTACGCTTTTAAAATAGATAATTCAAAAACTAAATAAATAAAATAGATAATTCAAAAGACATATGAAAGATACACAAATGTTTAAATAATCATCCTTTAACCTAATAGCAATAAACTGCCAACTTAAAATGTGGTTATCAGTATATTCTGGATTAAACCAACTGTCTTCAAAGATTAAGTTGTCCAGCTGGTGTCCACTTTCCATTTATGACAGTTTAAACACCTAGAACTCATGTTTATAATATGTCTTCCTTCCTTAATAAATTGTTAAGTGATTTAAGTTTTCAGTGTTGTTCGTAGTAAGTACCATGCCTAATATAATGAAATGTGTGAATCTTTCCTACAATAATTTGGTAATTTAATTGAAAGTATGTGGGGGGTGTGTGTGTGTCTATGTGTGTATGCAAGACCATTTTGATCACTGATTCTACCTGCAGTAGGAATCAAAAAGAGCATTTCATTCAAAACGAATTTAGAATATTATTTTCATGGTTGAGGCACCACAAATTTCCCTTCCAGTAGACCTATCACAATTCAGAATGTACTAGCATCTAATGGGAACACACCATCTGTTAACAAAAATAAAATAAAATGGCTTGTCTCACATCTATCAATTCATCTGTCAGATTTGGGATGAAGAAAAACATCAGTGTAAAATTCTAAATATTCTTCCATGGTTAGTAACCAGTGTAATTCATAGCAACACTCTAAGAAGCGTCCTAGGTTTTAGGCTTGTTTCTTGTCTTCTTTAAGGTCAAAATCCCCTCCTAATACAGAAAAATAAGAGAGTTTCTTTCCATGAAAAATGAGACAAGAGCTGGTGTGGGAAAGGCACAACCCTTTTAAAAGAATGATTGAACTAAGATAAGGGAATCTTAAAAGATTTATCCACGGGGCTTCCCTGGTGGCGCAGTGGTTGAGAGTCCGCCTGCAGATGCAGGGGACACGAGTTCATGCCCTGGTCTGGGAAGATCCCACATGCTGTGGAGCGGCTGGGCCCGTGAGCCATGGACGCTGAGTGTGTGTGGTGGGGAAGGGGTTTTTGTGGTTTCTGGGAGGCCAAGTTTATCCTCCAGGTATAAACCATGCGACCAAGGCTAAGCCAATCAATGCATTCTAGTCTAGGCCATAGTGGTTGGTTCATGTTTGCCTGTGACATAAACTGATCCCAGCACTGTGAGTCTCAGGATCTTTTCTGGGAGTTTGGGGTTCGAATGTGTGTGGTCTTTGATCACTGTGTATGAAAATGAATGTGGTGTGTGAAACTGTGCAAATATTTTTGCTACATAGTGTGAGCAGGGGAAAATCTGAGGATGAAGTGGGCACAGGGAAGAGTAAAGTCAGAAAAGCCCAGCACACAAAAGAAGCCAGGGCCCTGATGCCATGATGCACCTCTGGATCAAATCATACCTGAAGGAAGCCATGTCTCTGGACTTGGTGACTATATGAAAAAGTCAATTTTCAATTTTTATTTATATGACTTTGAGTTAAGTTTTATGTCACTCTGAACCAAAAGCAAACTTATATAACCTATCACTTAAGTGCAGAATTGCAGGGTGGAAGAGAATTTTAAGATCAGCATCATGACAGGCTGTTGTGTTGGAGGAATTTGCTAGTATTATAGTTTGAGTTATTAAAATTTGGAAGGGTTTCCATTTAAAATAAGGACAAATATAGGGTTTTTGTATAATGACATCACTATCATTTAGCTGGGAGTAAGAGGAGTATTTTAATAACCACCTTGGCTAGAATAACACATAACTCATGCATTTTTTCCATTGTCTCAGCTCTTAGGTCCATGTGTGTTTACTGTGACTGTGAATATCATTCATCATGTTTTGCAGAGAGAAAAAGAGCAGCTGAAGATGAGCGATCTAGAAGTTTATTTCTAGAGAATGTTTCTAAGGGGATGAGACAATGAGCTAAAAACAGTAGCACTGAACCAGCCACCTAAAGACCTGCAAACCTTGAGATTCATGATTCGATGACACCTGCATATGCAAATTAAATCCTAGAAACTGGCATCCTCTTTTTGTCTCCTTGTTTGTTTTTATGCTTTTATATCAAAGCATTTAATTTATTTTCATTCCTCTTTTGTCTTTCTACACTGCCAATATGTGTGATTTTTTTAAATTTTGAAGATAGTCATTGTTGCTCTGAAAGATTCACTTCTCTTTTCCTGGCCTGTCAAAAGAATTAAGTGTCTTCACCTGTAACCATAAAATAAGGTTCAATTCATTTTAATATGACAGTTCCAACATTTGGGCAAATTACTTAAGCTTATTGTGACTCAGCTTCCTCAAGGTAAGTGGGAATCATAATACTTTTCTTTGAGGTTTTTAATGAGTTTTGAATAAGATCTTGCAGGTAAAGTGCTTAGCACAGAGTCTGGCATATTTTAAGCACTAAATGATTGCTTCCATTTGTATGAAATGAATCTGACATATAACTTAGATGGCCTGTGGTATATCCTCAAAGTTACATTGAGACTGGAGAAAAAAAAAACATGTAATATTTATATATTACAGACTCCAAAACATTTTGCTACATATCTTTCTTATTCTGAAGAGAAATGAATTTAGTATCATTATTTCCAATTTTCAGATGAGGGAACTGAGGCTCAGAGAAGTGAAGTGATTGCACACAAACAGAAAACGGAAAATTTACAATCCAAATCCAGGGGTTCTGACCCTTGCCCCATATTCTTCCTGTTATGACCTTACTTCATTCAGCCATCATGACTCTTAGCTGAACGAGCTCAGAAAACCTCTACCCAAGATCACATGTGTACAGATAAAGAGAGGAAGCTTGAATAGAGTGGAAATTAGCAGAAAACGTGTCTAATAAATCGTCAAAGGTCAACAGAATGTGTATAAGCAGGTCCAATGAATTTAATGCACTTTCATCATGTCTTAAAAATAAGGAGCTTTGAAAAACTGGGGTAGTTTTAGCCTATTCATAGACCTGGATTAAAGCATATCTAGAGATTATAATTATAACAGTAATTATATTTATAACTATACATATAATTATAATTATAAAACATATTTATAATTGTAATGATCATATTTTGCATTAGAATAATACTTTAATTCTTCATGGTCATTTTATATATGTTTTCTCATTTTTTACTTGTAGCATCACTCTATGATATGCTCAGGAAAAATCTTTAAATATAAAAAGGTAAACATTGTAGATTAAGCAATATGAACAATCTCATTTAACATTTCTTATAAATGATCTGGATAAAACTATTTTACTTAGAAATTTCCAGACTTACATTAGAATGGAGTTTGGTGTGAGGAAGCGTCAAGTAACTAAGAATAAGCCTTGGAGCTGTATTTGGAGTAGATTTGGTTTGTAGGAATGTGTACTTTCTAGTGAGAACAAGCACAGTGTGCAGCAAAACATTTGAAAAAGATAGTCCAAACACTATCGCAATGATAATCTTTTCTCTTTTACTTTACAAGGTCAAGGCAAAAGTCTAGAAGTCACTGGAAGCAGGCTAATATAGTACTTCAAAAATATAATCAATTCAGTACTTGGTATCACTGTTAAAGGAAGTAGAGATGATTTGTGTGAGAAGCTTTTTTTCATTTTGGGGAAGCAATAGTGCATGAGACTTGGAGTATTTTTTGCAATTGTGAATGCCAAGCTTTAAGAGAACGTTGATGGTATTATGACTCACCTGCTCATTTGCTTATTCACTTATTTACTCATTTAGTGACATAGTATAGTGTAGACATCTAATCTGACCAGCTGGTCAGCAGTAGCCTCTCTTTGCCAGTCGGCACCCTGCACAGGTTTCCACGCAACCGGACTTGACGATGGAGAAATCAATATAAGCAGGTGCTAGGGAGCTAGGGCTCCAGCTAGAAAGAGGAGAAAGTTTACAGATCTGGAGCAGGTGGTGAATAAACTGAGGGTACAGCCAATCTAGTCATTGAGTGTTATGTATATCATGCTAAAGAGTTTAAGATTTTTCTGAAGTGATATAGGGAGTAATTGAGATACTCATGCTTTAAAACTGTTGTCAATAGAGACTTGTATTGCCACAGCCAAGTTAAGACTGAGTGAGTTGCTCCACTGGTCTGACTTAATGCTAATATATTTTGTAGTGCCCTTGTGAATCAGTAACATAACCTATAGGATATAATACATAATGGAAAGATTTTTGATATTTCTAATACCATTTATTAAACCTAATTTAGGAGCTGTAAACTGCTATTAAAATTTATTGGACAATTCATGCAATAAATGTCTCTTTCCATTCTTAAATTTCCATTTGTTCTGTTACAAACAGAACAGAGTGCCCAATAAATGTTTCCCTTTCTTTGAATTGACAAAACTGAAACAAGACCTGATAATTCAGAACACAAAAGAGCGTTGCTAACTACCTACATAGTAAGATGTGGTTCCAAGAGGGCTTCCCTGGGCTTCCCTGGGCTTCCCTGGTGGCGCAGTGGTTGAGAGTCCGCCTGCCGATGCAGGGGACACGGGTTCGTGCCCTGGTCCGGGAAGATCCCACATGCCGCGGAGCAGCTGGGCCCGTGAGCCATGGCCCCTGGGCCTGCGCGTCCGGAGCCTGTGCTCCGCAAGTGGAGAGGCCACAGCAGTGAAAGGCCCGCGTACCGCAAAAAAAAAAAAAAAAGATGTGGTTCCAAGAAACTTTATAAATAAACACAAGGAAATGTCAATTTAGAACTTCTGTTTAGCTGAGTGAGACTCAACTTTTATACGTCGGGGCTGTCACAAGAAATAGAGCAAACTAGACCTGAGAGCTGCACGTTTCCATGAATTCTAGTGGGAGAAGTAATACATTGCCTTTAAGTCTGAAGGGCTTTCAACCATAGTGAATGTGTGGTTCTCCACTATAAAATGGCTTAAACTTTCTTTGCTGACAATTTTATTTTTGATAATTGTATTTTGTTATGTATTTTATTATCCTAAAATTACTTGTGTAACAAAAGAAAATTATTTCCCTTTAGTTCCTTCTTTCCTCTTACATTTTTAAAATTTAATGGGGTTCGAAGAACCCTCTCACTGATGGTTAATAATGACAAGCAAATGTTTGCACCTGTCTTTGAATTGATACATATAAAATGTGAATGACACTGCTGAAAATAACAGTCATTAGAATAAGTGCATAATTCTTAACTCTAAAGACATTCCTTTAACCACGTGGAAAAACAACTCAAACATCAGTACTAATAAATACTTTCTTAAAATAAAAATCATCCAGTTCCTTGAAGAAATCTTTAAAATCCAAGGAATAACTTCTGTTAAAGATATGTAGGGAGGCACTTGGACCTGCCCAGAGATTTCGGTGACGACTTTTGAGAAGTTATGATGAAAATTACTCTGGAAGTGTAGGTTTGTTTAAAAGATAGCATATTACTTTTACATAAAGTAACTTTAATATGATATCTTGCTTGATTTTCCCTGCACACTCTATTGTAGATTTTTTTTTTTTTTTAGACTACTGCCTTGGACTTAGGCCACTCATCCTACTCTACCCTTCCGTACCCTATTTTATCTTCCTTCACTCTGGCCTGATCTTATAATAACCTTGTTCTCTGAACATTCCCTAACTGTGGTATGCTTGCCTCCCTCTAACTTTAAGCATATAGATTTGCTACCTTCTGTCCCACTGAACTACTTCTAGAACATTCGTTTGGACCCATTCTGCTTTTATTCTTAAGCATGGGGTTGAATTGATAGCTAGATAAATTGAACAAATGAGCCACAATGACTACCTACTAATTATTTCCTTCAAATGCTGGGTCTTATCTACTTGTTCCTTCAATCTAAACCCAAGGTTATCCATTCCCTTGAAACTGGCAGAAATAGAATTATAGTAATTACTTCGTGTCATATTAAGAAAAGCAGATGCATCATTATTAAAATTAACTTTTGACTCTGATCCTTTAACACATTGAATCAACTTCCATTTATGTTATTATACTCCTCATAATTATAAAAATAGTTTTCTTTCCTGTTCTCTACCTCTTTGCTAGTTGTCTTTCAGAAAGGAAAATTTAATACCAGGGCTATTGAAATTTACCATGGTGGTTTAGGACTTTGTAATGAACACAGAGGCCATAAGGTATGGCCCCTCCCTTCAGGCTGTGCAGCCTACTAGCAGAGCTGTAGGATGATGACCTTGTTAAAAACTAGAGGCAAGTGACTATCAGTCAGGTTTTCCCATGAGCATCTGAGCCATGTCATCTTTGGGTCAAGAACAGGAACTATCTGAGTCAGATTTAAAATATGTTAAATAACTCATTTTCATAGAACTTTCAGTAAGTTTAATATATTTAAGTGACTTAAATTCCCGTTAGGTGAACCAACAATGTCAGCCGCACAAGAATCTCAAGAAGATTTACAACAACAAAACGAGATTTCGTATTTAAAGTATACAACATGATGATTTGACATAAATATATATAGTGAAATGATAACTACAGTCAAACTAATTAATATATCTAGTCACATAGTTTTCTGTGTGATGAGAGCACCTGAAATCTACTCTCTCACCTTTTTTCTCCCTCTTTCTTAGAGCAGTGAGTGCTCCATGCAAATATTGTCATTGATTATACTGTCTGGTACTGTCTACCCTGATTTTGCTGGAGAATAAGTTGTGTTTCTCAATAATCATGTTGTATATTGCCTTTAAATCGATTGTACTACTACATCCCTAAATTTGACTGTAATGTAGGAGTATCAACTCATTCAACAACTTTGCAATTATATTTGACATTATCTACTAAAACTAAACATATACCAACCAATGACCCAGAAATTCTATTCCTATGCAAATTCCAAAGACAAATGACTATACGTGCCCACCAAGAAACCATGACTAGAATGTGCATAGCAGCTTTACTCACAATATCCCCAGACTGGAAGTAACCCAAATGTCCATCATCAGGAGCATGGATAAACAAATTGTGATATATTCATACAAAGGAATACTGCATAGTAATAAAATGAATTAACTAGAGATAAACAAACTGATAAAAAAATATTTCTTCTTTAGCTGACATCTACCAGTTGAGTCCTGTGTAATGTGCTAAGTGCTTTACATGACTTCTCTCCTTTAATTTAACTCCAAAACTTTATGAGGCAATTTTTCCTATCTGCATTTACAGCATAGAAATTTGATATTTGAAGTTAAATAGCTGTTCCTAGATGTCTTAGATAAAAAATGATAAAGCCAGAATTTAAACTCATGTGTTCTTGACATCAAAACATCTACTCTTAGCTGCAGGGTTAGACTGCCTATCAAAACACTCTTCACCTCCAGGAGTGACTATCCGTAACCTCACACAGATCAAGAAGCTCATTTCGTGTGTATATTTTTAGAGTAAATTCCTTGTAAATTACTTTGTCTCTGTAGTAAAGGAAGTAGAGCCTAGAACTGTTTAGAATCTAAGGTGAATTTGTAGGGTTAGTACGGAAATGGCTGGAGAATGAATGAGCCACCCTTGTTATCCTGCAGAGTCTGAACAGTCTAGAGTATAAACATAGTGTTATATAATTTTAAAGGATATCACTTCGTATAACTTATCTGCAAACTAAATGTTCTAGTACTTCTGTGGTTTGCAGGTGTACATTCACAGATGTAGTTTTGACGCTTTGCCAGTCGTTGCATGGCAGCCAATCTTGTTTGTGGAACATGGAATTAAAGCCATCAATAAATGTTAATAATGTGCTAAACTTTATAAATAGGAAATTTTAGTAACCCTTAATCACTCACTTGGTACATCTAGCAAAAAGCCTGCAGTTCAAGATTCAAAATTAAAATCTATGCAATAGTTTGTTAACAACAGTAAGAGCCACTGAGGGGGCTCAGTTTGCAGCCCACTTTTATGTCCCTTTACCTCCATGTGACTTCATGTCATATTTGAGATTCAATTCTAGGATAATAATTAAACACAGTTTCAGAACTATTAAAAAGAACAATCATTTCCTCAAAGCTTACTTTTGAACGGCTCATTATTTCATTTCTGTTTGTGCAAGGGTATTTATCACTTCGCACTATTCTGCCACCACCTGATCCTTATCCAAATGGATAAAACTTATCTTTTTGACTCACCTCTCAGGGCTACTGTGGCTAAAGATACACAGAGTAACTTTAGTTTATCTATGTTAGAAGGCAATTTTCCATGCTAGTTCAAAGGTATTCAAGCTCTCTGCAACACTCTAAGTTATACAGCCATTATTAGTTAAACTTTTAAGTCAGAACTAAGTAGATTCAAACAGCACACTCTGGCTTGCTTCTCCTAATGCTCTGTAGTTCCACTTTCCCCACTAGGGATCTAGGGCCAGGTCCTGGGGCATTTTGTTTGGCTTCTTCTGCTTATCCCATGAAATCATGTGCACCTATAGTGCCAATCCCTTCTTTTTCGTGAGTTCAAACACTGAAAAGGACTGACTAGAGTTTGAAACTGGCTATGTGACCTTGAACAACCAATCAAATTCTTCAGTACTTGATTTTCTCATTTGTAAAAATAAGAATAATACTCTCAGGTTTGTTGTTATAGTTTTTCACAGAATGTTCCTTCCCAAATAGTAGACTCAAAAATTTTCCTGGAAAAGAAAGATTCTAGAGAGAACAAATTTGGAAAATTTTAAATATCGTATCTTAATTTTTAAGTATCAAAATTACATTATTACATTAGTGATTCTGAGTACTAAAGTAAGAAAACTTGTTTACATGAACTCAACATTTCCCAGAAATTTTGACTACAGAAGCTGTGTGTTTAGTACTTGTTAACCTGGTAGAGAACTAGAGGCTAATGGAATGCACTTTAGAAAATGCTATTTTAAAGATTAAAAAAATCTCTAGCCTAGATCACCTTGCTAAATTCTTGTCTCTAATTGTATGTTTGATATCCTCACTTAGATGTCAAGGCCACAAACTGTTCAAAACTGAAATCCTGATCTTTTCCCTAAACCTACATTTGAAGAAATCATTCTTGGCTCAGTAGACTTCAGATCCATCCTTTGGCTCTGGTCAAAGACATTGAGGGTATTCTTGGTTGCTCTCTTTGTCTCCTACCCCACACAATGTTCATTAAAAATCTTCTTGAAAATGATCATGAAGTTTGGCTAGTTACCATCTCTACCATTATCACCCTAGCCCAAGCCACTGTCTTTCACACAGATTCAACAATGACCTATGCATTGGTTTTCATGCTCCTCTCTTACTCTTCTACAGTTTTTTCTTAACATGTAAGTTACATCATGTCCCTCTCCTGCTCAAAATTGTCTCATACTTTTTTATCTTACCCAGAGGAAAAGCCAAAATCTGTATCAGTTCCCCTAAAAGTTCTTTAACACCTGCCACTTTCCCTTAATTCTCAGATGTTATTTCCTGCTACTCTCTCCTTTGCTCACTCTCTTTGAGCTACAGTGGATTTTTAGTGATTTTCAAATATATGAGCCATATTCCTGCCTCAAGATCTTTGCACTTGCTGTTCCTTCTGGCTCAAATGCTCTTCCCCCAGCAATCTACACAGACCTCACCCTTGGCCTTTCTCACATATAAAAAAACTGCCTTCTGCAGTGCATTTGGAAAAATGCTTTTCAGAGGAGTAAATATTAACCTGGATACCTTTCATTAACTTATAAGCCTTTCCACTTCATAGAAGAAAAACAGGCTAGTATTTTAGAGCTTTTATGAACACGCTACTTAATAATACAGTTAAAAACAACTCCTTCAACCTCTGCAATGTCTTGCTATTTTTCAACTTATTTTTTATAAAGTACTTATCATCTCATGTATTATACATTTTACTTATTTATTACTTTCCATCCCTCTCCATTGGAATGTAAGCAATACAAGGACCCAATATTTTACCTATTCAATAAATAGTGTATTATTTAATAAATATTTTATGTAGAAACAACATAACTCTATTGCTGATAATATCGATGTTATTATTTTTATTACTCTCCCATGTCTTCTAATTGCTAAAACAATGTTTCAAAAGAAAACCTAAAATTTGAATTTGAGACAAGTATATATAATATTTTCTTAATCTTACAGAAGCGATATCTGGAAATCTGTGTGTGTGTGTGTGTGTGTGTGTAAGTGTGTATATGTCCCTCTAATGAGGAATGTTGTGATTGTATTAAGCCCATCCAGATAATCCAGATAGAAAATTAGTTTCCTATTGCCACTGTAATAAATTACCACAAATTTAGAACAACTTAAACAAATCAACATTATATTATTCTCTGAAAAGAGTCATATGGGGATAAAATACAAACAAAGGTTTTAGCAGGGCTGGATTCTTCAGGAGTTTCATTGGGGAGGTCTGCTTTTTGCCTGTTTAAACTTCTAGGTACTGTCAGCATTCCTTAGCTCATGGTTGCATCACTCTGATCTCCTGTGCATTATCCCATCTCCTACTAATCTGTCTCTGATTCCTCCAGCATCTCTTTTACAGGAAGCACTGTTGACACATTTGGGCCACTAGGGTAATCCAGGATAATCTTCCCATCTCAAAATCCTTGACTTAATTGTGCCTACATACTCTCTTTCACAATGCAAAGTACAATAAACAGATTCAGGGTATTATGACATGGGTGTTCTTGGTGTGCATGATTTAGCTGACCACATTCTGCCTTCTGGGTCTCAAAGATTCATGTCCATCTCACATGCAAAATGCATTTGCTTCATCCCAAATTCCCAAAGTCTCAATCCATTACAGCTTCAATTCAAGTTCAAAATCTTACCTATATTAAGTATAGGTGAGGTTCTGTGTATGATCAATTCTGGGACAAAATTCTTCTCTTTGACTCTGTGAAACTCAAGAAAGTTATCTGCTTCTAAATAAAACGGTGGAGCAGGCATAGGATAACCATTATAGGCATTCTTATTCAAAGAGGAAGTTACCAGTCTCAAGCAATTTTAAAATTTAGCAGGGTAAACTTAAGTTTCCAGGCATGGGAATAATTCTCTCTGCGGCTCAGGCTCTTGCACTCTGGACCTGAGCCTCTGCCATCCAAGTCATCTTTGCTTTTCCATGAAGCGTACCACATTTTTATAGACAAGTGGTTTTATCAGTCTATTTTCTGCCTGTAGAATTTTGAAAGTTCCACAACTTTCTTTTATTTTACTGTCTTTCTTTGTTTCACTTAGTCTAATCTGGCAGTATTTCTACTGGTATAACATTCCCACAAACCTTGTGAATTTCCAGCATATGTCACTGGGATTTACTCCTTTAAACAAGAAGCCTCTCCACTGATCTTTCCAGATAAGTGGTTTCACTGATTCACTAAGTCCATCTCTATTTCTTATTTAGGCTGAGATGGTGGAGGAGAGCCCTGAGTCACACTCTTCATTTCGTCAAATAGCCCTCTACATGAATAAATATTCTGATCTTTTGATCCTTCCTAAACACTAGCAAAAGATTGTCCAGCCACATTCTTGGCTTTCTGTTCAGAGACAGTGAGTCTCTTAATTTCAGCATCTTTTGCAATCTGGAAAGACAGATTTTCCCCAAATCATGGAGTCTGGTTCTTTTTGCTTAATAGTTTTTCCCTCCATTTATCTCTTAACTCTTACATTTTACTGTAAGCAGCAAAAGGAAGCCAAACACTGCCTCCAAAACTTTGTTTGAAAATCTCCTCAGCTAAATATCCAAGTGCAATTCAATCTAAGATTTCTGCCACTCTACAGCCAGTATCCACTTTCCTCCAGTATCCACTTTCCTCCAGTTTCCAATAACATGTTCCTCATTTTCTTTTGAGCCCTCACCATCAGCATTTTAATGTCTACCAACATTCTGTTTATGAAGATGTGGGTATTTTCTAAGAAAGTATAGGTGTTTTTTGTTTGTTTGTTTGTTTTCTACTGTGTTTCTCAGTTCCATCTGAGCCATGGGTTTTATCTACTATGATCATTATTTCCTTCTGAGCCCTCACCAACAATCTTTAGCATCTATATTTCTAATAAGAGTCTATTTAAGGCAACCTAGGTTTTTTCTTTTCTTTTTCTTTTTTTAAAGCTCAGAGTTATTCCAGGCCCTATGTACTAACCAATTCCAAAGATACTACTGAATTTTTAGGTATTTGTTGCATCAGGACCCCACTTTCAGTGCCAAAATCTATATTGTTTTCCTATTGTTGCTGTAAACAATTGCTACAACTTTATGGCTTTAAACTTTTTTTTTAAATTTTCTTATAGTTCTGGAGGTCAGAAATCCAAAATAAGTCTCATGGAGCTAAAACAAAGGTGTTGGCAGGCTGGTTCCTTCTGGAGATTCCAGGGGATGATCTATTTCTTGCTTCTTCCAGCTGCTATAGATTTCTGGCATTACTTGGTTTGTGGACACATCACTTCATTCTTTTGCTTCTGCTGCCACATCTTATACTACTCTAACTTTGACTCCTTCTATGCCCCTCTAATACTGAATGTTGTGATTATATTAGGCCCACCCAGATAATTCAGAATAAACTCTGATCCATTTGATCACATCTGCAAAGTCCCTCTGTCATGTAAGATAAGATAATCACAGGTTTCAGGGATGAAACTTTTGGAGGCATTATTCATGTGTATGTTTGTGAGTGTGTGTTTGTGTATACGCAGCATACTTCTTTTTTTTCTGGAGAAACTCAGCCATTCACTTTGATACCTCTCCTCCATTCTATGTATATATTTGCAATAAATTTAAAGACTTAGAAAACGTAAACAAGTTTCTAGAAAAAATGAAAATTATCATTCCATTTAAAGAAGTATTAAACCTGAATAGTCTTATAACTTAAAAAATGTAATCAGTAATATAATTTATCCATAAAAATATACCAGGTCAATATTATCATGAAAGATTTTTAAAAATTCAAGAAAAAATAATTTCAAACTTATACAAAAAGTCCTAGAAAACAAACAAACAAACAAAAAAGCCCTCCCCCATATACCTGGCAGTACAGATAGGGAAATTATAGATGAATCCTATTCATAAATATATTCAACTATTCTAAATAAATATAAGAAATGCTATGCAGTAATGTCTATAAAACTAATGTATCATGATTATGTTGTGTTCACATGAGAATACTTATTATAATGTTTCATCAAAATAATTGAAAAAAGGAATTAAAGATTCAAAATATGTTTATAATAAATTTTTTAAAAATTAATACTACCTTAGCAAACTAAAAATAAAAAGGAATACTCTTATTTTGGGAAAGGATATCTTTAAAATCTACATGATATATTATATATAAGAAGCTTTTCACTTAAACTCAGGAACATGTCAAAGATGCCCTCTGTTTTAACTTCTATTCAGAAATTTCTTGGAGATTTAGTCAGCACAATAGGGGAAGTAAAATAAGTAAAAGGAAGATTAGAAAGTAAGAAAGTTGTCTTTTTTTCATAGATGATGACTTTCAAAGTAGGAAACTCCCCAAAATATGCAATTTATTAAAATTAATAAGATAATTTAACATTTGCTGGATATAAAATTAATACTAAAAATGCATTCTACACTAGCAGCAAATATTTGGAAAATCTAATTTTAAAATATGCCATTTCAAATAACAAAAAACTATAAAGTACAAGGCAATAAATTTAAAAATTCATGTATCTGTAGAAAGTATATAATTTTAATGAAAATATTAGCAGAAATTAAGTAACTAAGAAATATAGGTAAATGGAAGAGATTTGCTGTGCTTGTGGATAGAACTCAATAATATATTTTAAAAAAGCATTTATTCTCTCCAAATTAATCTGTAAATTAAATCAATTTTCTAGCTTTTTCTAATATTGATCTGTATGGGTAAAGGTCTAATTATAACCAAGGCAATTTTGAAGAAGTACAAGGTGAGGAATCTTGTTTCACAACATAAGAAAAAGTACTATAAAATCAGATTAATTATTGTATTATCATAACGCTGGAGAACTATAAAAGTATTTCAACAGAACAGAACTGAAACCACCCCCCCCCCCCGGCCGCAAACAAAAAAAAAAACTCCACATATCCATGGAAACTTCATATATGGGTAAAATAGTTCGTAAATCACAAGGAACAGAAGGAAGAAAATAATATTAGTGCTGGCAAAGTTGACTATCTCTTTGAGAACGTTTTGGATCTATACATCTCTTCAGTTGCTAACATCAATTTCAGGTAGTTTAAAGATAAAAATGTAAAAAGCAGAACTATGAAATTTGCTCAAGAATATATGGGATAATAGTTTATAACATCAGTGTAGGGAACTGTTCTTAAGAAACGCAAGCAAAGTAAAAATGTAAAAGAATAAGAATTTCTAATGTATAAAAAGTATGGAGAGGTAAAAATAGTTACTTTAAAGAAAACCTGATAGAAAAATTTCTCTTTAGAAAAACCTAGCAAATCCTACCTTAACGAAACGATCAAACTTAGTAAGTCATATTGATACCATTTACCCCTGATACCATGCAATAATAAGGACACTTCTCCCAAAATCCATATAACCATATACCATGAGGAAACTTCAAACAAATCCAAATTGAGAGATATTCTACAAAATCTTGACTATTACTCTTCCAAAGAGTCAAGGTAACGAAAAACAAGGAAACACTGAGAATTATCACAGATTAGAGACGAAGACATTATCACTTAATACAATATGGTATCGTGGCAGAGAAAAATGGAATTAGTGGAAAATGTACGGAAATCTGAACAAACTCTATAGTTAATAGTATTTGGCCAATATTAATTTCTTAGTTTTGATAAATATATATGGATTAGTTAAGATATTAACATTGGAGAAACCTGAGTGAAGGTACATAGGAACTCTCTGCAATATCTTTACAAATCTTGTGAAAATCTAAAAATTATTTTAGAATAAAAAGCTTTTTAAAAAACATAAGATTTCTGATTTGACTCTATTCACATAATATTAAGAAAAAAATCAAATTTTCTTACATTACATGACTTTATAGTTTACTTTTAAAGTAAATTTTAGGGAAAATATTTGCTATACCTATAATTAGTCATAGATTAATATTAAGAACAAATAAAAAGTACTATAAAAAATAATAACAGGGGTTCCCTGGTGGTGCAGTGGTTGAGAGTCCGCCTGCCGATGCAGGGGACACGGGTTTGTGCCCCGGTCCGGGAAGATCCCACATGCTGCGGAGCGGCTGGGCCCGTGAGCCATGGCTGCTAGGCCTGCGCGTCCGGAGCCTGATGGGAGAGGCCACCTCAGTGAGAGGCCTGCGTACCGCAAAAAAAAAAAAAAAAAAAAAAGAAAAAGAATAACAGCATAAAAGACAAACAGCACATTTAGAAAATGTCACTGGACATGAAGAACAAATCAAATAAACTCATCCAGTCATTGTGGCTAGGTAAATTAGCCTAACTAGGTTGGAGAGAAATATAACAATATCTAACCAATATATATATTAATATATTCTTCAATTCAGCAATTCCACTTCTTTATTTACTCACTACAGTTCCACATATATGAATGTGCATTTGCATTACCAAAAAACTTCAATCCTCATCAAGAAAAGAACAGCTCAGTAATATCAGGAATATTCTTGTAATGATATAGTATACATCAATTAGAATAAGTAAATTAAAGCTATATGCTTCAATATGGACAAATACTAAAATTTCATTGTTTAAAAAACGGGAAGGGCTTCCCTGGTGGCGCAGTGGTTGAGAGTCCGCCTGCCGAGGCAGGGAACACGGGTTCGTGCCCCGGTCCGGGAGGATCCCACATGCCGCGGAGCGGCTAGGCCCGTGAGCCATGGCCGCTGAGCCTGTGCGTCCGGAGCCTGTGCCCCGCAACGTGAGAGGCTACAACGGTGAGAGGCCCGCGTACAGCAAAAAAACCCCCAAAAAAACAAAACGGGAAATTTACAAAATTTTATGTATCTATATAAGAATATATGTATGTATAAAATGCTGTGCCATTTAAAATAACATCAAAACATTCAAAACCATATAGATAAGAAAATTATAAAGATATTCACGTAACAACAAGCACCGAATTCAAGATTGTGGCTTTCTCTTGGAGGAAGAAGTGATGAAGAGAGAACACCTAGTGAGGCGTCAATGATATTGGGGAAGAAATAAGATGCACATTACCTAAATTATTTTAAAAATTCATAATGTTAGATATTAAAAGGAAGTGTGATTTTATAAAAGAGGATTTTATAGGTTTTTACACTTTGGAAAAAAACAAAGGCTCTAACTGGAGCGGAGCATACTAAAAAATATTAGAGATATCATGATTTTAAATATCCCCCAGATTCAAGGATGCAGACAGAGATGGCTAGTTGCCATCAGGCTGCTCTTTACCAACTGCTTTGTAAATAGTTATAAAAATTCTTAAAATACTTCTTTAATTATATTGGCATTGATCCTTTCTTTTTGGTATTTTGTGAAACACTTATTTACATGTTGCACTTATTCTCTAGGGCTTAATTTTGTGAGCCTCAGAAGAAAGTTAAATATGTTCTAAGATTATATAAGCTCAAATGTTATATTTAAATGATCAAGAGTCACTAAGGCAAAATGTCAACAGGATTAACAATACTTTGCTAGGAAACTAGTTCCGTATAATAGAAAATACAGCCCCGAACCTATATCCCATTAAAATGTAAATAGACATCCCAACATGTTTCCTCCAAACGTTTTTTCATAAGTCAAGCTGTATTTTATGCAAGAGGCTGTAGCTAAAATTGTCTTGTTTCACATCTGCATTGTGATTACTAGAGGTTTTAGCATTTGATGTCAAAAGAGATGAAACTCACATCCAGAAATCCATCTGGAGAAAAGTGAGGGTAAGCTTTCACTCCTTGTATTGTGTATTATGCATTAGTGGATCAGATCCAGAAAGTTTACTCTAGTTTGAACCAACTTGGAAAAGCTATTTTTTTTTAAAAAAAGGGCAGATTATTTAGTTAATGTGAGATGCTTTAGATGGAGTAGAAAACACTCACATATTTCAAAGTCTCTTTTTACCTGAAAGACACTTCATTATAATCAAGCATCTGCATATGTTTACCGAAGTTTTTCTCTAGTCAGGTATCACTACACTGTCTGAGAGCTAAGAATGTGATGGTTTAGAACAGCAGCTTGGGAGTAATATAGCCTGGTAATTAAATCTGTGCTCATCATTCATAAACTACATGCATGACAAAGAAATAAGTTCCCTCACCTCTCAGGGTTCATTTCCATCATCTGAAGTGTGAATAATAAGCACATCTACCTTGTGATGCTTTTGCACAGATCGAATGACATAACATACCTAAGATGGTATCCTGGACAGACCAGGGTGATTTCAGAAAGGAACACACACACACACACACACACAAAGAGAAAAATTAAAGTTGTCCTGAGTTTATTCCTGCAGGACATATTTAAAAGGTAAATGGAGGGTACTTTTGAGGGTAAATCAACTGGGACAATTTTCTAGAAGCTGTGTATTTTCTTCTCATAATTTGTTGTTTAAAAAATTATTAAATAAAGACCACTTCAAGTATAATGGAATCTACTTACAAAAACTTTTAAGTTTTTGTTCTATAACAACAAAGAAAGTTAAAATCATGTACCATGAATTATGTAATTGATAATATTACAGTGGAGTTATTTAGGAGTTGAGTAAAAAAAAGGGGAAAAAGTAATAAAAATAACCTTAAATTAAGCTCTTTTTTTCTCCTAGATTCTCTATTTGCTTAAATTTTATACGGGTCAGTTCATATTTGCTAAAGATAAGAGATTGTTTTGAATTTCACTTAGCTTCCAAACATCTGGACAAAGTTGTGACACATAAGGGATGATATTTAATGAAAGATGAGGTACGGATTTTATACTAATTTGGGTATCACCAGTGCCAAGGTCAGCTCCTCAGGGTAACAGTGCCAGACATCATGGTTTGTCTTCATGGGTGGCCTTGTTCTCTGATGAGAATCTGCAGTTCAGTGGACATTGCTCATGACTGAAGGGCTCAAAGTGAATCAAATAATAGGGATCATGGGGCTTCCCTGGTGGGGCAGTGGTTGGGAGTCTGCCTGATGATGCGGGGGGCGCGGGTTCGTGGCCCGGTCCAGGAGGATCCCGCGTGCAGCAGAGCGGCTGGGCCCGTGGGCCGTGGCTGCTGGGCCTGCGCGTCCGGAGCCTGTGCTCCGGCGGCAGGAGGGGCAGCAGCGGTTAGAGGCCCACGTACCACAAAAAAAAAAAAAAAAAAAAAACAGGGATCAGTTGACCTCATGTCTATGTACAAAAAATATTCCCTGCAGAGATACAAGATCAAAGAAGTGAAAAAACTCTTACACACTCCTCTTAGAAAATTTTTCTTAGTTCCAGTTAGATACAAACATGACATGATAGTAACATATGAAATTTGCTCTCGGTAGAATGAGCTTGAAAAATATATTCTTGGAAACTTCTTTTTGAATTACTGACCCGTTACCCCCAGTATTTCTAAACTAGAATTCATCTAGGAAAAATTTGCTTGATATGGTACTCTGGGAAGAACGTTTTGGACTACTCTACACACTATATTCCAATGGAGAATACACTATGATAATAGATGCCATGCTAAAAATTATGTCCTGATTACAACAAGAAGAAAATTAGAAAATGTCCTAAAACGTATAATATTTAAGCACATTTTTATCTTCAGAAGATAGGGAGATTTGAATACGTGAGATTTTAATTGGATTTTTACAAAAGTATTTACAGTTCTCACACTAATATTTTACAGCAAAACCTAGAATGAGCGAAAATTTCATGTTTTAATGTCCATAATTACAATGGCAAGAGACAGCTATGTTAAAATTTGAAATAAAATGATATTGTTTCAAAGCTAAAACTGATTATCTCACAGCTGTTTAACTTCAAATATGTCATTTAAGTTTTGGAGACCTGTGTTTATTAATCTTTAAAAATGAATATAATGTTGTCTCACTTGAAAAATGATGTCAGTCTCCATTTTTTCCACCCCCCCCCCAGCCTATAGCGATAATAGATGCCCACCTCAGTGTACTACTGCCCAATCAATGAGGCAGTGGGGTCCAAGGCTGGTGGATGCATATTCTGAACCAATTCCTCAGTAGCAGACAGGGTCTGGAATTAGTTTAGGACAGAGATTTCTTATATCATAGAGCACAGCCAATACTCTCTGTTTTATTATAGCATATGAGTTATATTTATTTAAAAGTCTTTTTCACAAATCAACTCAAATTATATAATAGAAACAACTACATATAATGATTGCTAAAATCTTTCAATATAGCTATCTTCCAAGACCAGGAAGCTCATATCCTACTCTATAATACCAAGCACAATTTAAAATGACATTGAATATATTATTATAGTAGATAAATCAAGTAGAATTGAATTTCAAATACTCACCCCGCAAAATATATGATCAAACTGATATGATCTGAATCTATGAAAATTTCTACCCTTATTTCATACTCCTTCCCATGAATGGTGTTTTCGCATATTTCCATCAGTTGTATAAATGAAATAGAGGGTATGCTTTATTGACTCTCTGATGCAAGCCCTCCATATATAAGAATTTATACAGTAATGTTATTAACTTTTACTTTAGGACCAGATTTATCTATATAATTTCAGTCTTGCATTACTCTAACGTGGTTGTAGGATTATAGAAATGTAAAACATTCACTCTAAAGAGTGATAGGTAAAGAAAAGTCTTCTCTCTGTTACTCTCTTTTATTTTCTCTTTGGTTTTTAGGTGATAGCATTCTGTATTGTCAAGTGGATAATATAAAACTCTGCCTAAAATCTTTAAAACTTAAAATTTTCTTTCAAATCATAATTAACACCCAGACTGAGTTTCATGACTAAATAGCTTTTGAATTCTTATCTATGCGTTCTAGAAGTCTTAGCTTTAACCTTCATATTCCATTTTTATACGATGCCTGTAAGTGGTGGTTGAACCCTGAACTGTGTTACATTGCCCAAGTAGTCTTCTTGTGTTTTTAAATTCCCTTATGTCCTACTCTCTGATTTATTAGATTTTGCATTTAAGAAACCCATTTCAATTTTAAGCCTGCTCAGACCTTTCTGTCTAGGTTAATTCTTTGGATCTTTGAATTATAAAAGGTGTTTACCAGTCCTTTCCTGTCTACTGTATTTCTAATCTCTTCTGGCAAATTTAGAATTAATTTGCGAATAAGATGACTGTGTACATTCTGCTGCTGAAGGAGCAACATTTCTACTTTAAAAGCAGAGTCGGGGTAGGCATTAATTTTACACCCAAACAGCCTGAATGTTGTGCTCTATAACTGTCCTTACTTGCTACTGATCGGGAAAATTTGGCGATCTCTTTGTGTTGCAAATTCCTTCCAAATAAAAAGAAAACGATACCTACCTGGTTGTGCTGGAAGAGTGTAAATTATTCACATTCAGCACTCACTAAGGAATGGGGACTGACAACTGTCTAAGCATTGTTTGGGAGCTATATCTATATATAGATATACATATACGGATTGATCTGGTTAAAAATCTTTGTCCTTGTGTAAAGTCTTCCTTCTGAAAGCCCTTTTCTTGTGGTAATCATGGGCCATGGGGATTACATCTTATAATTGCTCATGTATATACCTTTATTGTTTTGGGGTGTTTTGGGGTTTTGTTTTGTTTTGTTTTGGGAGGATTGTTGTTTCTAAGCTAAGTGTCAGGCTGAGGTGTAAACTTAACGTCTTCTTAGATCTTTCCCTAGGAATTCGCTTTCTAATTTTCCCTGTATATGCAGTTGTTTTTGAATATCTTAGTCTTTAATGGCTGGCTGCAAAAAGAGGAAAAAGCAAAAAATGAAGGGGAAATAAAAGGATGCTGATCCTTTAAATCCCCTGGAAGTTAATTCATCCAGAGGATGAGGAGCTTGCAGCAACAATGGCTACCTACCTATCCTTCTACACCTCTGTGATCAAAAGCAGCAATTAGGAATCTGAAAAGAGATCATAATATTTGGAGAACCCACCCCAAGTCCTACACTACATGCAAGGTGCTCCAGGAACTCATACACAGCTGCTTACCAGATGGTTGGTGCTGGTGGATTTAACCTTACTGTGTTAAAAAACTGAAATTGACCAAATTAACCATAATTCACTGTCCAAGTCTTTCCCTGTAAGTTGCAAGCTTTCTACAGATTCTAGAGTTCCAAAATAATTATATCAGATTGATTCTGGCAGAACAATTTTTGCCTAGATGGGGAGACAGATTCCTGGTGCTTCCTACCTCTCCGTCTTCCCAGAAACCTCTCTTGAGTTTCTTTTAACAAATGTGTTTTGAAGTGATTATAGCACAACATTAGAACTAAATTTCAGTCAGGAAGTTGGTTGTAGAACATGGACTAATTATTTCTCTGATGTTCAGTATTTTTAAGATTGCATAATCTTGAGGTCAAGGAATTAATTTCTTTAAAAAAATTTAGCAAAGAAAAAAGACACTGCTAAAACAATAAAATCAGCTTCTTGATTACTTAGATATGGCTTCTCATGAAAGCAATGTGAGGCACAACTGTAATATTCATGTGGCTTTAGACCGTAAACACAGAAATTAAAATGAGCAGCATACAATTAAAGATATGATAGGTGTATTAACCAAAATAGGAGAAAACAAGCACAGTCTTGGGGACTCATCAGCATTTAGAGTTCCTTGTTTTGTCTCCACACTCAGGTTACACAGTTAAGTCACTGTGTTATCTTCCCTAAGTCCTCTAGGAGAGCTGCCAGCCACTGGTTTCTCTTTGATAAATAGAAAGCAGCTAGTGTCTCAAGGATGGCTATTAATCTCCTCACAAGATGAAAGTACTGTAAGTGGAGAAAACTGAGCAATGCATTATAGTTAGGGATTCATACACTCCCTACCTAGGAATAAAAGATCTTTGAAGTAGTTTTTCCCTGGAGGATGGATGTTTTAATTGTTACATAGTTATTTTAAGAAATCAGGATACACCAAAAAGAGTAAATTTAATCAAAGCTTCTTATTTGGAGTAACTATTGCCTTAACATACATATTTGATCGAATTTCTTGTATTGGATTATACAAAAGAAAAACCAACCTGGTCTATTCCAGGAGGTGCCAACTAACTAGAGTTTTTCTTCTTGGTAATTGTTTAGCTTAGTTATGTCATCTACTTAGCTATATTTTGAAGCTAAAAAACTGCAATACAGTGATTTAGGTTTTAGAAAATGAGTTTCTTTAAAAGATTAGTACATCTACCTCAAATTCTATAGTGAGCACTGGAAAATCTTAGTACTCTTCAATATTTTGTATATGAGAATCCCTTTTTATTGTTATGCACATTACTTAATATCTTTTATATTATCTCAATATCCATCAATAGAAAAAATAAAGATCCAAAAGTTCTGTAAAAGTACAGTTAAAAGAATATGTTTTATTAATCAAAATAGTCATCTAATCTAAAAGAAATTAAATGAGTTATTATGTAACACGTAATAATTCATATCACATATTAAGGGCTCAATAAATATATGTTTTCATCATTTTATCCTTAAAATAGTAATATGAGTAAAATCATATTCAGTCCACAGCTTTTGCATATGAATTCAATAATATTTTGCAATAATTCAGTAGCTTTCTCACCGAATCCGTAATTAGAAACCCAGGTCCTTATATAACAAAACATGTAAAGACAAAGTATATAAATGTATAAATCAAGAAAATGTTTCCTCTGAGAATTCCAAAGCGTTTGTTAATCTGTGTAGTTGGGAATCACACAAAGGAATCTGGAATGCCTTTGTTTCCTTGTGCTTATATCATCTGTTTCTTTAGGTTAGCCAACCTAGATTAAAACAAAACTATTGATTAATCAAATCCTAGAAATGTTTAATAAGCAACTACTTTGTGTAAAGCTCACAGGTAAATACTATTATTCATGGAGTTTCCAATCCAATGGAAGTAGATGGAGGCTAAAATAATTAGTTATGATAAAATGAATTTAAAGTAAGCCAATGGGCATACAAGAAAGGGGAGGTTAATTGGTATAGTTGATCAATAAATAAATAATTGTTAATTTCATGGATTTTGATGACTAGATAACATCTTAGCGCATTAACTTCCAACAAGTTTTAAACAAAAAAGTGGGACCACAAAATTAAAAAAAGAAAATCACTAGGAAGTACAACAAAAACCTCGGAAATCTGAGAGTTTTTGCCATTCTTAAAAAAAAAAAAAAGTTTAATAAAGTACTTTGGCATCAAACCTAAAAACAAATGCTTTTATTTTTTTTTTAAAGGAAAGATTATCTCATCATTTCAGCACACTCTTCCACTTACAGTTAGAATTATTTGTTTCTAAACCAAGAATTAATGGAAAATTGCCAATAATTTGTGGAAAACGTATTCAGTTATTGTTCTTAAGTGATTTTTTGTCTTTTTAGCCACAACAATTTTCTACCCAACATTTTTGACAGCTTTTACAATATATCTCATAAAAAAGTCCCAAAGTATATTAAGAACTTCCACCTAAAATTTCCTTATATAAGCCAAAGAATAATGTTAGTTAAAACTTTTGAGTATAAGAATATCTTTTTCTCCTAATATAACATGGAATTCTATATTTTGTCTTATAAAATGATGTATTTTTACAGATTGCATGTGTATGTGTGTACATATACTGTTAGCTCATAGATTATATAACTCACTTTTTTTCCCTCCCATTTTTTGCCTGGTTGATAAACTGTTATAATAGTCATGAACGTAATACTGATATATAAGGAGGAAGTAGTGACATTTATGATTTTGCTACAGAACCACTTTCATTTACTCTAGTTACAAAAGTTGGCAGGGATTTTGATTTAATACTTTGGGGGTCTTAGTATAAATATATTGATCAAGAGTTTTTTAGAGTCAATAAATGTATGTCTCTCATATAACTGCTCTAATACTTCATACATCTAATTGATATCATGATTATTAAAGTAGAATTTCACTTGAAAGTAATCTTAAATATATAGTGGTTTTGGTCATTTTACATTTTCTAAATTAAAAAATATTGAACTGTCTGTGTACACACATGGAAAGCTGTAAATGTTTTATAGTAAACGATTCTTAACTATGAAAAGCATGGGATAATCATCCAAGTTTCTTTCTCCTAGTGCCATTCCCTAAAGCTTTCGTGCAGTGTTTGTTTATGAGGGAAAAGGAGGAGAGACAGCCTCATTTTCATTTTCTAGGATATCCTGATCAGTTCTTAAACTGCCAAGATTGACACACAAGTTAATTTTTTTCTATAGGAAGTGGACAATGAATCCACACAGAGCTACAGAGCTCTAATTACAGCCTTGTCAGCAAGATATGTCTTACGACAAATAAAATAATAGAGAGCTGTGTTGTCATATGCTTTTGAAAGTCATGGAAAAATGCATTCTAGATCTTCTAATCAGGGCTACTCTTAATCATTTTTATGCAATTTTACAACAGATATAAAATACTAAATGTCCTATGTGATGGTTAGTATTGCAGTAATTAAACCCCAAAGCCCTGCCTGCTGCAGTTAGGAGGTTGGATTAGGGTATTAGAAGACAACTGTCATCCAATTCTTCTTACTTTTTGTCTTGAAGCTTAGTTACACAGAGTGGATTAGTAAACACATTATTGTTATTGAAACATACATGACGTTCTTATAAAATTCATGTATTAATTCATTTATATAAAGATAATTTTTTAATCCACCATGCAAACCAAGAGCTAGAATATTTCAAATAACTTATGTTTGTTTATTGGAACAATTCCTGTTCCATCCTACTGCCTCCCATAGAATGATTCACTGCTGTGACTTTGGTTTTTTGTCTAGTTTTTCTTGTTCCAAATTTTATAAATTAGGTAGTGCTCCGGGACTACCTCCAGCTTTATTTGTTAAATGTTCCTTTATTTTGCCAGTGACTAATGCCATCTCCACCATATATCAACATTCTATATGTACATTAGTTTGTTAGAGGCACAAACTCCATTGTGTTCCATTAGTCAATTAGTTTATCCCTCTACAAATACACACTGTTAATAAATTAAAAATTGACTTTTTGCTTAGACTCATTCTAGAAAATTCTCCTAATCTCTCATTTAACTCTATTCAAGAAAAAAATTAAAGTTTCAGATAATGTGCCCCACAAAAAGGAAACTATTATTTTTAAGTCACTTTCAGATACTATATAACTGGTTAGCATTTGATAGAAAATCAGAGGACATTTATTTCCTTTATACAATAATGCTGAAATTTCAGTACTTAAATTATTTTTTCATAGAATTGTATCTAGAGAAATTTCTTCAAGTCAATGTAGAGATGCTCAGGATTTCTTCTCTTAGCTATATTTTTATCACTTGCATCTGGACAATGTTTTTGTTGTAAAGTAAGAAAAACTGGGAAAACAAAACAAAAAGAAAAAGAAACATGCATATGTATGAAGACAGCAAGCCCTCCTGAGGCATCCAAGAAAAGAAGTGCAATAACCCTTGAAAGAGGGAAAATGTTTTAGGTGAGCCCAACAATCTACCATATTTTTCTTTGTGGAGCCCTTTCCAAGCCTTAAGTGGCACAGAGAGAGAGGCTAAAAAGCTTGATAGAGGACAACCAATGTGATGCAGAGAAGCTGTAGAGATTTCAGCAATTTCATAGAAATGGGGAAAAGAAATGAGATTTGGGCTTGGCAACCTCAGCAGACAAAGCCAGTGTAGCCAAGATCCTGGAGAGAAGAGATGTGCATAGAAGGCTGAACGTGACACACTGACTGGCTTTCTCCTCACATTATTATCTAAATTGTAACATACTCTGGGACAGATGCTAAGGATTCTTGTGGAAAATAGCTGAAATGTTTAATGGAGTTTTTGACAGTCTTACAATGCTGAATATTTAGCTTTCCTAAAAATAAAGTTGGAAGGGAGTGCACCTGAAATAGATCAAGCAAAAAATGCATGAAAAACAGCCTTCAGTCAGCTTAGTTGCTTATGGATTGAGGTGGTCTTCCTCTACTCTAGAAGTTTGAGTCAGGATTGGGACTTCCTTCCTTCTCTGGAGGAAGATAACATCATCCAAAGCCTCTATCATGTTTCATAACACAATGGCCTGACACACAGTGAATTATTATCAGGCATTCTAAAAGGAAGGACTAAGAAAAAAAATTGATAATAGAAACAGTTTTGAGGTGGCCCATATACTGAAGTTTTGGATATGAACTTTAAGTGTGATTAGTATGTCAAGAAAAGTGAATAACACAATGGAGAATCGAGCTAGATTGCTGGAATATATATTTAAAAAATAAGATGGTAATTTTAGAACCAAATGGGTTAATACTGTAAAATGTAAACATTATGGATGGGATTAGAAGCATACAGAAAAAGTGAAGAGCTGACTGTTGAACTGGAATGGAATAGGTTAATGACACTATCCAGACTGAAACACAGAGAAGAAGAGGAAGAAGAAGCAGCAGGAGGAGGAGGAAAGGGGAGGAGGAGGAGGAGAAGGGGAGGGAGAAGAAAAGAGAAAATGCAAGAGACGTGGGATATTGTGAAAATATATAACTTCAAAGAATTATCAGAAGCAGAGAAGAGAAAGATGGGAATAACTGATATTCAAAAAGGTAACAGCCACAGTCTGTTCAATAAGTGGTGCTGGGAAAACTGAACAGCTACATGTAAAAGAATGAAATTAGAACACTCCCTAACACCATACACAAAAATAAACTCAAAATGGATTAAAGACCTAAACGTAAGACCAGACACCACAAAACTCTTAGAGGAAAACATAGGAAGAACACTGTTGACATAAATCACAGAAAGATCTTTTTTGATCCACCTCCTACAGTAATGGAAATAAAAACAAAAATAAACAAATGAGACCGAATGAAACCTAAAAGCTTTTGCACAGCAAAGGAAACCATAAGCAAGACGAAAAGCCAACCCTCAGAATGGGAGAAAATATTTGCAAATGAAGCAGCTGACAAAGGATTAATCTCCAAAATATATAGGCAGCTCATGCAGCTCAATATCAAAAAAACAAACAACCCAATCCAAAAATGAGCAGAAGACCTAAATAGACATTTCTCCAAAGAAGACATACAGATGATCAAGAGGCACATGAAAAGCTGCTCAACATCACTAATTATTAGACAAATGTAAATCAAAGCTACAATGAGGTATCACCTCACACCAGTTAGAATGGGCATCATCAGAAAATCTACAAACAACAAATGCTGGAGAGGGTGTGGAGAAAAGGGAACCCTCCTGCACTGTTGGTGGGAATGTAAATTGATAGAGCCACTATGGAGAACAGTATGGAGGTTCCTTAAAAAACTAAAAATAGAATTACCATATGACTCATTAATCCCACTACTGGACATATACCCAGAGAAAACCATAATTCAAAAAGACACATTCACCCCAATGTTCATAACAGCACTATTTACAATAACCAGGTCATGGAAGTAACCTAAATGCCCATCTACAGATGAATGG
Source organism: Stenella coeruleoalba (assembly GCF_951394435.1). Classification (NCBI taxonomy): domain Eukaryota; kingdom Metazoa; phylum Chordata; class Mammalia; order Artiodactyla; family Delphinidae; genus Stenella; species Stenella coeruleoalba. Next base: position 19,918,015 of record NC_137154.1, read on the forward strand.
ATAAAGAAGATGTGGTCTCTGTATTAAACAGTATATTACTCAACCATAAAAAGAATGAAATAATGCCATTTACAGCAACATGGATGGACCTAGAGATTATCATATTAAATAAAGTAAGCCAGAAAGAGAAAGACAAATATCATATGACATCACTTGTATGTGGAATCTAAAATATGACACAAATGAACTTATCTACAAAACAAAACAGACCCACAGATGTAGAGAACAGATTTGTGGTTGCCAAGGAGGAAGGGACGTGGGGGAGGGATGGATTGGGAGTTTGGGATTAACAGATGCACACTATTATATATGGAATGGATAAACAACAAGGTCCTACTGTATAGCACAAGGAACTATATTCAATATCCTGTGAAAAACCATAATAGAAAAGAATAAGAAAAAGAATGTATATCTATATATGTATAACTGAATCACTTTGCTATACAGTAGAAATTAACATATTACAAATAACTATACTTCCATAAAATAAATTTTTTAAAAAAGATTTCTTGTAGTACATTCCTAGGATTACCATTAAACAAATAGTAAAGTATTTCTTAGTAAACAACATAATAGATGAGAAAATGGAAAAAAAATATACTTTAATTTTACAAAAGGAGAAAAAAGAGAACACAGAATATGTGGAAAAATAAAATAAAAAGATGTTAATTATAAATCTATGAATCAATAATTAAATTACATCAAATGTAAATAAACTAAATACTCTATTATAAATTTACAGATAAGAAAAATCGTATTCTCTGTGAAAGAAAGACATTTTATATTAATGGAAATAGGAATGTTGAAAATAAAATTATAGAACAGGATTTGTCATGCAAAGACTTAAAAAAAATAAATCTAGTGGAGCCATACAAATATCAAGTAAAATAGACCATTAGCATGAATTATTTCTAGAGATAAAGAGAAATGCTTCAAAATAGTATAAGGGTCAGCAAACCAGGAAGATGTAACAATCATAAATTTGTTTACAATTAATAACGTAGTATCATAATTAAAGCAACTACTAACAGAAGTAGCAAATACATAACCAAAATAGAGGACTTGAGCACACCTCTCTCAGCAACTGATTGAATCAGCAATTAGAAAGGACAAAAAAGGATCTAAACAACCCAATTTGCTAAATTAACTTCAGTAGCATATATAGAACACACCACACACCTGCAGAATATACATTTATTTTAACTGCATAAGAAACATTTAATAAAATTGCACATTAAATCTGAGGTATGTGGTAATAATATGCCGTGATACTTTGCCCAAAATGCATATGACTTAGTTATTTATTGCTGCAAAATAGGCCACATCAAAACTTCATGGCTTCAAACAAGAAATATTTTATTTATCTTGTACAGTGTCTGGGTTGTCTAGAATCACCTACCCAGTTTTCTCTTGGTTTCTTAGGAAGGTATAGTCACTGTTGGCTGAGGTTGCAGTTCTATTTGGGCTCTAAGTGGATAGCAGTGGGTATGGATTGTTGCCTGGGAATTCTGTTCTGTAGAACGAAACATTTTAGTTCTCCTCCACGTGATCTCTCCCTCGGGCTTGAGGTTCTCACAGTACAGGAGCTCAATGTTCAAAACAAGAATTCTGAGACTAATTGTGGTGCCAGATCTTAAGGTAATTTTTTCAACCTATCATATCAATAATAATGCAGGTCTCGTTTATGAGTTCAATAATTCACAACAAATCTATTTTTTTACTTTACAAAATTCTGAAATCAAGAACTATAGTGATATGCATAAGTATTGGAAATACTGCAATCAATGACATAATGCAAAGAAAACAAAACCAGATAATCTGTGGATACATGGTGTTTAGGTTCAGATGTGACATTAGAACTAAACCTCTTTGTAAGAGAGAAAAGCATCCATGTTAGAATAGGCTTCCTTGGGTTTCAGAATAAATAGTACATATAAATCTATATAATTAATCTACTTTCCCCTAATGCACTGAAATTCTTCACTTTGCCTCTATAGCCACAGCCAGATTTTAGGGAAATTCGGAGAACTACATTAGTTTGAGTAACTTAAAGCTTGATGCACCTTAAAAGCGTAATGCATTTTACTTTGTGGATTTTGAAGGGTATGAGGCAGGTTGTGATGAACTATATTTTTTTAAAAAGCAGTATAGGAATAGGGATATTTATTTATTTGTTTGTTTATAAACAAGGCAAAATTTTCTTTGAATGTGTTCAAGATCTTAGTATCTTCATTTGCCCACCTTCTAGTACTTTGGATAAATAACAGGGAGTCTATTTTCTTTTTTACTCTCCTCTATTTTGGTATGTTCTCTTTTAAGTTCTATATTAATTTATTGTTTCCCTTATCTAAATTTTTTTGTCTCCCTGGGCATCTTCCTATACTTTCTTCTTGTATTTTTACCTTTTAATTTATTTTCCCTTCTTGCACAAAATCACTTTCCTATAAAAAATTCATGCTTAACTTGTTACAGAATGTTCCTCACATTCTCATAAAATATCAGTATTCTCCTAGGTTGTCAAATTTGTTGGTGTATAGTTGTTCAGAGTAGTCTCGTATGATTCTTTGTATTTCTGTGGTATCAGTTTAATATCTCCTCTTTCATTACTGATTTCAGAAATTGGAATTTTATTTCTGAAATCAGAAATTAAAGAAGAGGGACTTCCCTGGTGGCGCAGTGGTTAAGACTCAAAGCTCCCAATGCAGGGGGCCAGGGTTTGATCCCTGGTTAGGGAACTAGATCCCACATGCATGCCACAACTAAGGAGCTCAGGTTCCACAACTAAGGAGCCCACATGCTGCAACTAAGACCTAGCGCAACAAAATAAATAAATAAATACTTTTTTTAAAAAAGAAATGAAAGAAGAGATTTTTATTTTTTTTAATGTGGGTACTACAAACAAACAAAAAACCCTGACATTCCATCTGTTCCCGATATTTAGATATAGAAGAGAGTTAAGTAGTAGCACTGGTGAGAAAGGGAAAAAGATTTTCTCTTAATAAATATACCTACTGTAGTGCTCAAAGCTATAAAGTCTCAGATTGCTCTATTATGAGTTCCTTTTCCATCCCTATCATTAATTATCTGCCTCAATCTATTTTTCCTAGAATAGGATTGAAGAGGGGTTAATTATACTAAGGTAATAGCACAATTGTTAGAAGGTTGTGTTTTTTAGCTCAGAGTAAAGACAAAACCTGATGTTTATCTAACTTTGGCTATCTTAGCTTAAAATGTGAAGGTCTAACATTTAGGTTTTCTTCAATTACTGTCTAGCATATATTTAAAGTCATTGTAAACTATCACCAGAAACATTTAACTTCTAGAGGTGACCTGTGTTTTATTTTATGCAATATGACGTCTACTCTAAGCAAAATGTAAGACTAAAGTAACAGTGTTTCCTTTCCTTAAAATCAGATTTTCATTACAAAGTTGACCTTTAAATGTCCCATCTTGTTAGGCAAACAAGATTATTTGAAATTAGTCACAGATTTCTTGTTTTGTGCAAGCAAAGCTTGATTACAAGCCTTTCTATAAAGCTTCTATTCAGTTTAATAATTCATACTTCTCTCTTATCAGCTTTAGAATTCTAAAGGAGGCATTTGCCTATAAATCTTTGCCACTGCTGCATTTTATTTTAATTCACAGCAACAGAACACTAAAATAATAGGTGCAATCTGTTATGAACAGATATGCAGTGAGACACAGGTGGCACACTCTCTTTCAGTGTTGTAAGGAAAAGTAAGACCTTCCTCTCATCTTGAGTTATGTGAATAACAATTGTGGCTCAGTTAGGATAGCAGCCATTGTCACTACGGGTGTTCTCAAATTTCTGCAGTAAATCTTTTCCATATGGAATCCTTTTCGATTCCACTCTCCACCAGAATGCTTATTTTCTGTTGTGAATATTTATTCTCTAAAAAGTGGCTCCATAAAGGAATATTGTTGGGTTTTACATGTATAATCCTAAACAAATTTCAGAATAAACTGGCTTATGATTTTGTTCTAAATTTTTTTTCTATAAATCCTTTCTGAAATCTAAAATATACACCATGTTTTTGTGCCATAACCATAATTTCAAAATTTTTAAACGTCAAAATTAAAGCTCAGGCAGTTACCTCATTTGCCAGAAAAATTTTGATATGTTTGAATAGGATGGGAATTTTTTAATGAACATTCTAATAACCATCTTTTGAAAAACAACTAATAAGTGGACTCAGTTGAAGGCTAGATAGTACAAGCCCACATTGAATTACCTACAATCTTTGGGGCCAGACATAACTTGGAATTCAGAATTTCTTAAATTTTCTAAGGTAATACAGTCATATATTGCACATTATATACAACTCTAGCACCCTGTACTTCTGGGATAAATAATTACACAAACAGACTTATTTTAGTTCTATCACACTTTGTATCAATTTTCCATTTTTTGAAATTTGCGGTTTGGAAATTGTAGATAAGTGAGTCTTTAGTATGTATAAAGTTGCTGATACCCCAGCAAAGCCATTTTGGGGGGCATTTTGTTGCTGTCTCTGTTCTTTATTGATCTATTAGCAAGTGTCCAGAACAATGAATGGAAGATATAAATACTCAAAATATACTAGTTGAATAAAAGAGTTAAATAAACATTTGGGAAAATTTGATTTATTCATTTAACTATCATTTGTTCTGTTAAAAGCATTATCCAGAGATCTGGGGATCTAAGATAACGTTATGTAACAATATAATAAAGTAAAACTGTACAATAATAAAAGTGAGCATTTACTGAAATTTACATTGTGCTGATGCTTCTGTCTTGTGGAATTCTCAAAAGAAGTTTGGAATATGCTTACTATTATTTTTATAGTTGTAGATATATGAAACCTGAGGCTTAGAAAGCTAAGACACTTGCCAAAGTTGTCATCAGTAATGATATCAGAACTAGAGGTTAAACCCAGGCAATCTACCTTGGAGCCCATAGAATTAATGGTCTAGATATGGTGAACATGTCAGCAAGTAGATAATAATAAAATGCCCTATTTAATAAGGATAAGAGAACTACTGCAAAAGTGTTTTCACTTAATACAGAGATTACAATGTCTGGAATATTGAAAGAGGGCTTCCCTAAGGTGGCAGGGAAATATAATACTTAGTGTATATATGTAGGATTTAGAGAACATGTGACATTGAGAGAAATTACCAGGTAGATACAAAGTTCAAAATGAGCTATTTCTAAGAATGCTAACATATGTATAGCAGCAAGAATGCCCTGTATTCATGGTGCCAATGACAGAAAATTCAATTTCCAGCAGATCCCAATTTTAGAAAAAACAGAATCACAGAAAACAAAACACAACAAAACACCTTTCTTGACTCCATATCCCCTCTCTAGTTTCAGTCGTATATTACCTAGTGATAAACCTGTCAATGGAATATTTAATATTTTCTGTATCTATTTCATCAACTCATACTTGGTTCTGCTCCATGAATCTTGTCATCATCACTCACTATTTTCAAGATCAACAGTAATAACCCTTTCTCATTTAATGATCAATTCTCAGTCCTTATCTTCTTGTATATCTCAGTAGTATTCAATAAATTTGATGACATTCTTAGAATTCTTTTTCACTGAGCTTATTATATGCATCTGTCTGATGTGTTTTTCTCCTCCTTGATTTGCTACTCCTTCTCCATCCTTTTTGTTGGAGTCTCTCTTTTTATTCCTGAATGCTGGGGTGACCCAGCTCAGTTCTCCAACCACCTTCCTTCCCTATTTATATCTTACTTCTTTATGATTTCATTCAGTCTTGTTATACATAGTTCATTCTCAAATTTATAGCCTGATGTGCTATAGAGCCTTACAACTAAGAAGCTTACAGCTAAGTATCTGTTAAAGCTTCTACTAAATGAGCTTAACATATCCAATACATAGCTCTACTTTCCAGTGTTAATGAATTCAAGGCTTCCCCATCTCGGCATTCATCATGTATCTAATTGCTCAGATCTAGAAGTCATCCTCGATTCTTTTTATTTTCACTATCATCCTGAACCCTGTTCATATGTCTTGAAAAATCAACTCTCAGGATGTATTAAGTTAGACCACTTGTCTTCATTTTTACCACTAGCTCACAAGCCCAAGCCGCCATCATCTCTGGGATCTACTTCAGTGACAACCTTAGTGGTTTGTTTACTTTTAATCTTGTCTAGTCTACATGTAGCCATCAGAGTCATCTTTTAAAATTGTAGATAAGATCATATCACTCTCATACCACTCAAAATCTTCCAGTGGTTTGCATCACACTTAGAACAGAATCGAACTTCCTGACTCAGGTTCGAAGCCTCATGTGATTTAATTTTCAACCTAGACTCCTTCCTGCTTCAGCTATGCTGACTCTGCCTTGATCACCTGACTTTCCTGCAGTTCCTTAAGACATATCTAATTTTTTCCTGTCTCAAAGACTTTCACTTGCATTTCCTACACCAGAATGTTCTTCATGCTTACAGGATTCCCTACCCTCCCTCTCTTCATCAAGGGATCTCCTCAAATATCTCCTCCTCATAGAGGGCTTCCCTGACCACCATATGCAAAATAGAAAACCCACCACAGTTCTTCCACTCTTTATTCCCTGACTTCGCTTTGGTCTTTCTTCACATTACTTATCACTTCTTTAATTTAACTGCATATGCCTCTTGATGTATTGATTCATGCAGAAGTGCCTCCTGTTCATAACGGAGTCTATCTATACCTTAAGAGATAAAAATGTTTTGAAAAATGCTTTGTAATAGTTATTAGTAAAAGTATCATATCAGTGATAGGAAGGGCCAGCTGTGCCGTGACCAAGCTATAGGATGGCATAAGCTTCTAGAACTTATCTGCTTTTAGTAATATGTTGCCTATATACATATATATATATGAGGTCATATTAAAATGTTTAGTATTTTAAATAAATTTACCATTGGGCATAAATTAACTAATTATGACATTATTGATTTAATTTTAAGAGCTATTGTACACCTCAAATGTGTCAAACAAGGGAGTAGCTCTTAGAAGAAAAAGACAGGTCCCCTTCCCTGAAGTGCTCTTAGAGTAATAGAAATAAAATATTTGAATGCATCTGACAACTAATGATATGAAAAGAGTACTAAGAAAACATATCTATAAAAAAACTTAAAGAGACTGATTACAGAGATCTCAAAGATTAGGTATAATGAGAACTATTAATTGCGGGCTTAAAAAGGACTTGCAGTATTTAAAAAATTGGTCTCAATATATGACTTAGAATTTAAATTAGAACATCCATTTATATAAAAGTCTATTAGTTAAGTATATGTCACTTATATTTAGAAAAAAATCAATTATAGTACAATTTTACAATAGTAGCTGAGGAATAATTATTACGATCCATCTACCATGAAAGAGGTGCTGATTTTTGCAGGCTACGTTCAGAAAATCTTGGAACAATTGCTTTACTTCTCCAAACCAGAAAGTATATTCAACTATTTGTTGCAAGTTGGCATCTTTGCTACTGTCTATATTGTAAAGAAAAATGATCAAAATACTAACAACAGATAATAGATATTCTCTCGTTCTGTATAATTCCCAGAAGAAAATATATTATTTCTCTTTTAACCCATTTTTGTAAAATGTGTTACTTCACTTAAGGTGCCATTGGAGGAACAGTCATGACCATAACAGATGACACCTTAGGATTCCGCTATTATTCTCACACAAAGATTTCTCAGAAGAAACTGATTTCTTTTTCTAGCTCTTTCAAAGGCAGATTGTATCCAAGCAGTATGTCTGTATTTCTTCTATTACACTTGCATCCACAAGAATTGAATAGAACCTCCCTTTCTCTAAAATAATTAGATAATGAAAGGTTTCAGTTAAGTTAACGTTCCAAGGAATTGAAGCCTACATTTTTACCCACCACACTATTTTAGAACTAGTTTGAAAGGGTAACATTTAATATAAATATGTATCATAATTCCAATTTGATTGTTTCACCTTGTCCTTAAGCAAATAAAATATTAAAATAAGAATATAAGTAATAAAATTAAGAACAAGTAAAACAATGATAATTGTAGCTATTTATTAAGCAGTTATCATGTGCCAGGCACTGGATAAGTGCTTTATATTATTTTCCCATTTAATCTTCATAACAACTGGTTACATATATATCATGTTTGTGACTTTTTGACAGGTCAGGAAACTGAGGCACAGAAAAATGAGTTAACTACTCATTTAACTAATAAGGTAACTGGTATTCAAATTCATACACGTTGATGCAAGTGCTTAAGTCTTAACATCTACAACCCTTGTTAAACTCTCATTCATTCACCTTTTTCTTCTGTTAAGAATGTAACTAAAACCATGTCCTTAGAATGTAGTCACTTTGCTGTACAGCAGTAATAACACAGCATTGTAAATCAACTATACTTCAATTAAAAAATAAAAAAAATGAAAACATAAAAAGATTCCTTTAAAAAAAAAAGACCATGCTCTCATGTTCAGATTATCAACATGTGATTCCCCACCCTACTCCATATTAGCTGTGTCATCTTGAACAAATTACTTCCTCTCTGCCTTAGTTTCCTCATTCACAAAATGGGAATAGTGAACAGAACACACAACATAGGACTGTTAAATGGGATAATAGATGCTAGTGCATGGCATGAAAAATTACTCAGTAAGTGTAGGATATTTTTCATTTAAGAAATGTTATGAGGCACTTTGCTTATCCCTAGGCAGGATAAGCTCTCCTGTCTTTCTCCTACTAAAACCACTACTGTGTATTAGTGACATATTCTCTTTCTGAACATTTCAACGCCTCTATCTGTACTTACCATTTATTCAACAAATATCTCCTGAGCTACCACTTAATATGTGCTAGCTACTAGGTACTGAAAGATCAGGAATGTATGTGTCCAAACCTACTATGAAGACATATCTGGACTTGTTTGAAAAACTGATGGGGTAAATCTAATTCACATCAATTTGTATGAGGTGAGAGCACATCTTAAAGGAAAAATAATAACTAAAACCCACTGACGTTTAATAATGCCAGTTTTATTTAAATGCTACCGATTACACATGCTAGACAATTTAATCCCACTGACTAAATGGCAGGTGATACTATTGTAATATTGATTTTATATATGTGAAATGTGAGGCCCATGGAAATTGAATAATTTGTGAAAGATCACTCAACAATTATGTTGTGGAGTCAGCCTCCAAATATAGTCATTAAGGTTGAGAACCTACACTCTTAACCACAATACCATACAATTTTGGACCAGAAACAGGATGTCAGATGTCATAATCCAAGGTTAGAAAAAAATTCTCTGTAGAGCATAATGTTAGACAATTCCTTTTCACTGTCATACCCCATAAACTTCTGCTAAGTTTCAGTGAGATGGCAGTACGAATAAAAGCAAGGACTTTTTTTTTTTTTTTTTTGCTGAAAACTTTATAAGACTGGGATTCAAGAAGCAATTCTATATTGCCTGTTTAATGGAATGAATAAACTAAATCAGAGGTGTATTGTACTTCAAAAATGTCACAGAAGATCACTCAAACATGGCACCTAAAAGACTTCTCTGGGTATGGTTTCTGGCTGGAGAAGCCATACCTGGAAAACAGAGCAACAGTGTCCATATATGGAAAGTCATGGAGGTTTTCGGCCAGTTTGTGAACTGTGCCCAGGATTGGGGTGATGCTGCCCAGACAGAGCTGCATCGGTGTCAGATATGTCAGTAACCAGCAGAATCTGTAGTGATGTGAGAAAACTGAGCAGAGTCAACAGACGGTGATACATAGGGAAAGAGAATCAAGCCAAACAAGTGAAAATAAACTAATGAGGCCTTGTGATAACCCTAGTGAGCCAGAACTGTTAATGAGCTCATGTGTAACATCCGTCAGGATTCTCAGACACACTTGTGGGATGATTTTAGCAAGCAGAATAAGAGTCATTGAACTATGGATAATGGCTTGGGTCATAATACTGATTTCACTTCTATCTTGGTGTGGCCTTGCATATATGCAGATTTTACAAGTCAGGTAGGGTCTCTGCTCTTAAGAGGTGAGACAGACATGCAAATACTTACTTAAAACTGGCTCTTTCATTGAGTTCTACACGAAGTTGGGTTGGAACACAATCATTGAGGAGGGGAATGAACTCCCCACTCAACACTCTACCTTGTTCTGCTCCATCTTTCCCCAAAGTTTCCTTTCCTGATTATGATTGCTGCTAGAGTGTTTCTGTTATATAAATTAAGCCTAAATCTTAGTTCATGAGGGCAAATTTCTTCTAAAAATCACACATTTGTTCCCTCTCTCATTCTATGCCATGTAGGAACATAAAACAGAGCAGGAAAAATAAATACAGTCAAGTTTTTTAAATTTGTGGTAGTAATATTCTACTGCAAACACTGAGATAGTGAATCCTGAATCATTTATGCTAGGGGGAATACAGGGTTAAGTTCCTGTGAAGCTCTAGTCACAATAGTTTCATCAACCAATCAATATATAACCATATTTATATGTGTTTCTGTTTAAAGATGCTTATTTAATATATACTGTCAATTTATTAACATTGGATTCACAGCCAAGTGTATTATAACTCATCCCTGAACAAAATTTATCTAATATGTTTATTTTGTCTATAAGGCATATCACAGCCTTCTTGAACTTAGGAACACTAGACAGCACTTCAGCACTAAGCCTGGGACCACTTCAAATGACAAAATTACCAAGAAAATGCCAAAAAAAAAAAAGGTGACAATAAATAAACTGCAAAAAAGATACTTGTTTACAGTATGAGAGCTGTAAAAGGACGTCAGAGTTGCCTTGTTTGGCCTCAGCTGGAAATGCATGCCCAGGGCAACTCAAAAGTTTCCTCACTCTGTTCATGTTTGTGAATGACTTGAACGTACCACATGTATTAATTTTGAAGTTCCAAATAAATTTTAGAGAGTGGATGAATTTGCAAATACAGAAACCATGAATAATGAGGATTGATTGGATTGGGCAAATAACATCATATGATTGATTTCCACAAAATCTTTTTCACTTAAAAACTGATTCTAATTGAGATCTTAATACTTGACTGTATTTTAATTAGCTAAATAATGTATCCTTACCCACAGCTGATAATACATAATATATTATAAAACCCATAAAATTCTAAAAGATCTCTTGTTTATCATGATATAATAATCACTTAATTTTACCTAATATTTTATAATTCATACATGTAAATATATGAATTTTCATATATGTATGTTTGGAATTTTCATCAGAAGGAAAACATACTCCCTTCTCTTCTAAAGAAATTTCCCCCAAATGCTTTTTTTTTGCACAAATTATAATGATATATCATGTTCATCTAGTGAATTTGAAGCTACTACTTTGGCCACTATTGATTATAGCAAGAATTGGTTTGTGAGCCAAAGTGAAGCTGGTTAGACAGATCATAATAAAATCCAGTTGCCTTTGAGGTGGTTTGGCCCAAAATCGTTTCTAATTGGTGTGATTCACATTGCATGCTGATAAACTTACCTAGTCATATGACATATCCTGCCAATTATAATAACAGGTTCATATGGAGAGAGTGAAATACTACACTTCTGGTTTTATCTTATACGATGCTTAATTATTTTTCTATTTTTGCCTTAACTACATCATTCTAGTTTTTAAACTCCAGGATTGGGGCTATTATAAAATGCTACCAGTTTCCTGTACCATGTCATTTCACCACAGAGCCTAATAATAAAATCCCATCATCAAAGATAAACTGTATCTGTCTGTTATTGGCAATAGGAACATAGTTGATTATTGCCAAGGCAATTGAGGTTTAGAGCATTTGAGTGAATTGGCTAAGGTTACACAGTCAGAGGTGACATTAGCCATAAACCCAATATCCTGACTTCAAGACTTCTGCTCATGTATATCTTATAACAGCTACTCTGTTTTGTTCATATCACTGCTATCAAAGTCGCAATATTGGGACATGTTCTCGTGGCTTCAGTGAATGATTAAAATTATGTACATGTTAAAACCCACTCTAGAAGAGAAACTCAATTTTACTCTTAGACATGAACACTGAGTAGAAATTATTTTACCTTCACCTATAATTCATTGTGTTTATCTTGTTTATCTAATCCTTTTTAATAGACAACTGTTAAATCAAAAGAGATTTAGCATACTGGAACTCACCCGTGGGGAAAAAGTCTTCCGTCTATAAATGGGAGATAAAATATTCACAGATAAAAGGAAAACTCATCTTTAACCTCAGGCTTACTAAGTAAAACCTTACAAGGACAAAACACTTGACTTGATATTAATCAAGAACCAGCCTCTCTAGGCAGGAGAGACCTGAACAGGTTGGACTCATGACATGATGCTTGGGAAGTGCCTGGAAATACTGTCACCCTTGCTGAGACTGCTGATGCTGCCACTTCTAATGCCAAACCTGCTGTCTCTCCATGTACCCTCTTGTTCACGCCATTTTATGCTCATGTCCAATAAGCCAAGGAACACATTCAAAATCTACCTGTTCCAGGAAAATAAGAGCATTTTTAGCAATCAAATTATGAAATGCTGGGGCTAAAGATCATCTAAACATGATTGATTATACTCTAGATCTTGCGTCTGGAAAGGGGAATCCAATAAAAACAGAGAGCCTTGAATCTAGAGCTAAAGTAGTCTTCCTCTAAATCATTAGAAGGAAAAACAGAAAAAATTAAGGTATCTATGTAATACTGAAGACTGGCATAATAATTTAATGGTGGTCATCATTACTATTGCTTAAATAACATATAAGTAGAGATTCATGAACCAGATTAGAATAAGAAATCGAAAAGTACATCCTATTACAGATAGTCAAGTAAATATGTATTTAATTGGTTTTTGCAACTTATTTATATGCATAGATATATATATATATATTATACTAACAAAATTGCTGGAAATTTTCTTAACTTCACTAATATTTTGCCATTTTATATTGTTATTGAAAAGCAAACACTGCAAACATTTCATGTGTATATTTGTTATTTCATTTATTCATTTGCCCATCTTAATTCATGAACTGAAACATTATAGTTGTATATTAAGCACCTATCATAGGATGTACACTGCACAAGACATTAACGATACAATGATAAAAAAGATAGACACCACCCTGCTGTCAAAGAAGTTACGATTTAAAAGAAGAAGAATAGGATTTCTAGAAGAATATATAGGAAATATATGGTATTAAGTGCAATAATATATGTAAGTATAAGGTGTATAGGCATACATAAAAGGCATAAATTCAGTCTTTTGAGAAATGGAAGTTTTCCTAGAAGAGGAAAAATTTTCACTAAACCCTGGTCAACTAAAAGATTTGCCAAGCAAAGAAATGGGATGAGGAAGTGTCAGAAACAGGGTTACTGGCATGCAAAAATGGCAGCAGCTGAGAGTATGGTGTGCTAGAGGGACTGCAAGTTATTATAATTTGTTGGTGCAAAAAGTAATAAGGTGGGAGGAATGAGGATAAAAGTAGAGGTGGGGGTGTGAGGCTGCTGATTGATGAGGCTAGAGAGGAAATGACAGTAAATTCTTTAGTACTAAGGTGTTTGCTCCTTACCCTGTGAGTAATGGAAAAGCAACAAGGGTTTTTAAGCAAGGGAGGAAGATACCCAGATTTGATGTTTATGGTTATCACTGTGTTGCAAATATGGAACGGAAGGGAGAAAGGCAATGCTAAAGGCAATCCACCAGTTAGAAGGAAGTTGGCATATGTATTGGAGAAACCTGAGCCAAGCTATTGGTGGTGGAGAAGAAGGAAAGGAAACATTATTTAAGAAATATTTAGAATAGAGAATGAACAAGATTTAGTGATTGATTAGATTGGTTTTGTTTGGACTAGATTGGGTTCCTTATTCTTTTTGAACTTCGGTTTTCTTGTTTGTAGAATAAATACAATAAAAGTACCTATATCATGGGGTTGCTATGGAGGTAAAATTTTAAAAATCTGACTTTTCAAATTTTATATTCAGAAAGAATTATAGTAGGATAACACGTAGTTGGCCAGTGTAAGCAAATGGCTGGTATTCTTCTGAAAAGCAGAAAATGCCTAAAGAGAAAGGGATGTAAAGAAAGATGATTGGTTCTGTTTTATGTTTCTGTCTCTGTTGCAAACATTCCTGTCTAATCTCCAATATTTTGATTTCCTAAGTGGTCTTGCCAAGTCTCCTCTTGCACCTCCAAAATATTACCCAGATCATAGACAGAGTATTTTTAAACTAAATATCAGACCATGTTTCTGCTCCATTTTAAAATTGGTAAAAGGCCATCCTTAGGATATTTTATATTTGTTTAGAATACAATACAGCCTTAGGACAAAGGCTCAAATCATTAGTATGGCTGCAAGATATTTCCAAACTCTACAGATTTACCCTCTAACACTTTCTCTGTCTCTGTTTTCCACCATTTCAGATTTCTTTCAGGCTTTAAAGTAGGACATGATTTCTACTGCTTACTATTCCTAGTCCCTTTATTGGAATTTTGATACTCCTTTTTTTTTTTTAACTCTTTTTCCTCCTAGAGATCCCTCAACATTTACATTTTTAAAAATCATTTATTAAGTCCTTACTGTACCCTAGACTTTTTCTAAGCTCTTTACATGAACGTTTTATTACTTATAAGAGTCTATGTAAAAGAAATAATTATTATGTCTAGTTTAAATATGTGGAAACTGAGGCAGAGAACTTAAGTAATTTCTTCAAAGTTGTGCATATGTGTAGGGATGAAGTTGAGATTTTGAAGAGAAACAGGACATTTGTGTGGTCTCAAAGTATCTTCCCTCAAGATATTTTTTAATAATAAAGGGAAAATAGAAACTTTCAGTGGAGGAACCATAAGATGATACCTTAACCAAATGGTCAAGTTTAACAACACAAATAGCAATATCATATCTGATATGATGTACTGAGAAGACCACAACATTATATCTTTGATATTCTTGTTCAAAAGTGTAATGCCAGTCTAATCATGAGAAAACATCAAAAAGACACAAATTAAGGAACTTTCTACAAAATAACTGACCAGTACTCTTTAGAAGCATTGAGGTCACAAAAGACAAGGAAAACTGAAGAACTGCCACAGATTGAAGTAGACGAAGAAGACATAGAACTAAATGCAATGTGGGATCCTGAAACAACAACAAAAAATGAGAGGGAAAAATAGTGAATTTTGAATAAGGGCTGTAGTTTAGCAGTGAGTAATATTGTACTAACGTTACATTCCTCGTTTTGATAATTTTCCTACAGTTCTTTAAGATGGTAACCTTAGGACAAGCTGAGTGAAGTGTTTGCAGGAACTCTCACTACTTTTGCAAAGTTTTCATAATCTAAAATTATTTAAAAAATAAAAGGTGAGAGAGAGAGGGAAAGAGAAGAGGCCAGAGGTCAGAGGAGAAGCCCAATTAGAAATTAAATGAAACCTTTTACACTGAACTTATAAATGTAGCAGAAGCACAAGTGTTCACATTGACAAACACTCCCTTTTTAAACCTTAAGAGATTTAAAAAACTCTTCTTATTATCTTATTTTATCTGGCAGTGTCAGAGGGAAAGGCATTTTATGTAAGTGCATTCTTCTGATAATGACAAATATCAAAGAATTTTCCTCTTCCTTTAAGAGCCAAAGTGCCAAAAGGACAGATGCTTCAAAATCAGAACGGTTAGATTTTTCATACTAGTTGACCCTCCTTTGTAGATTTGACACTTTGGGCAAATTATTAACTTCTCTGAAACTTAGTAAATTGGGAAAAATGAAATCTGTGCTACCTAGTAGATTCTAAATAAATGCTACTCCCTGTGTTACACACACACCTACATTAAGCTAACAACCAGTTGAACACATTTTTACATGAAAGTTTACACTCATTATATATTGACATGTGAATACCTTTCTCATCCTTGAACTAAATTCTTTGTTTGTTACATTCTTTGTGTCTTGTTCTTAATTTTAAAATACATATATTTTTTTGTCTCCACTCTTTTGCTAGCGGTTTTCTTTTGTCAGAGTTGTCAATGTGGCTTTCATCAAAGAAATAATATTATTCAGTTTTGTATCAGTCACAGCACATGGTGAACACTCAAGAACTTGGCAAATGGCTGAGTGAATAAAGAAGCAAATAAATGAATTAATTAATGCTTCTAATATTTCATGGATTGTGAAACTAATATGAAGAAAAGTCAAAGTTCAGCGAGGCATTGAAAGATATTTTCTGTTATGTCTTTTAGAGGCCTTTTGTGCTTTCTAGCGAGTCCTTTATTTTATATAAGCAAGCTACTTTTGATCAATATGAAAAAACTATAATTAGCAAATTTATTAATGAATTTTTAAATCAAGCTTCAACATTATATTGAAGATACAAAACTTCTGTCATTTAATAATAATTATTATGTCCTTGCATGTTCTTAACTTCTAAAATACATATGCATATATTAATTCTTGATCTAAAATTAACTACATTAAGCTTTGCAGATGTATTTTTTATGCTACAAAAAAATATAACGCTATACAAGTATCTCTCTCTCTCAGAGATATAAATTTAGAAAGTAGCAGACCAGAATTAGAACTACAATTCAAGTCTTCTCATTGATTTTTTTCCATTGTATTTTGTAATTTCCAAAACATTGGAAGTCAGTAATATGATTGATTTTTTTTTTGATTGATTTTTTAGTATCGTTTTTGGCTCACAACTACTTTGACATGAGCCATCAGCTTTTGGTGCCCCCATCCTACACTGGAATTCTTAGTTCATGAGCAGAGTCAGACCAGCATTTTCTGGGAATATGTCCCTTTAAATGGGAGTGACAGGGAGCAACTGTGACCAAGACTGGGGCCAGGACAGGTTGTCCTCTCTAACTGATACCAATGTCCACAATTCAAGAGTATTTCAGCATTTGTTACAGCTTTACAGCTCAGTTCAGGGCTCAACGGACCTGAAAATGGATTGCTTGTACAGACTATGGCTCTATGAAGCCTTAACTAACTCTCTCTTGGGCTGAGGACTCACTTGGTTTCCAGTGATTTTATTTTTAGAAAGAAACACTGAAATATGATAGGCCGACATTAATATATTTTTATTGTGTTTATTCAACTCCCTCTCTTTTTGCGGTACGCGGGCCTCTCACTGTTGTGGCCTCTCCCGTTGCGGAGCATAGGCTCCGGACGCGCAGGCTCAGCGGCCATAGCTCATGGGCCCAGCCGCTCCGCAGCATGTGGGATCTTCCCGGACCGGGGCACGAACCCGTGTCCCCTGCATCGGCAGGCGGACTCTCAACCACTGCGCCACCAGGGAAGCCCCAACTCCCTCTCTTTTTTGTTCTCACTTCTCCTTTTTTGGAGTTCTGCTTTTCCAGACTGAATACCAGATGTCTACTGCATTATATAGTAATAGTTCATGTTTTGATGAAAAACCACTGCTATAGTTTGGCTACCAAGAGGGCCATTGTTTCTACAATTTAACATTTGGGTTGGCAGATGGGGTGGAAGAGACTTTGCCTAGGGTGGGGTTGTGCAACATATTGATCCTTATAACTCCCAATGCAAGACTGTAAAACAGAAAAATAAAGAGAAAACTATTGTTGCCCTAAAAAAAATAGACTGCCAGATATCTCTCCAACAAAGATGGGTTTATTCAGAATCAGCAGAGAGTTGCAGTTCGGGGTCTGTAACCACAGCAAGATAAATGCAAGTCCCCACTAGGCAAGGGAAGGAGAACACATTTATAGAGGGAAAAAGGAAGTTGGGATGGCCATAGTAAACAAAGAGTCTATGGCTTTTCATTGGCTGAGTCCTTGCCAGGAGAGGAGAAGTGTCTTTCTGCTGGGCTCTGCTATCATCACTGGGCATGAGATCTTTACTTTCTGGTCTCCTGACTCTACTTAATTGAAGTTTCTGTTTCTCAAATATTTTACATTATGATACATATTGCATTAATCATACCAAACCCCTAGTATTTGTCCTTAATCATATTTTAAAGCATTTTTTATAATTAACTCTGTCCAAGCTGATGTCATGTGATTTATGTCTTATGTAGGCTACCAGAGGCTTGTAAAATGCAAACGAATCAACCAATACATCTTTTTTCCATGAGCTATTGGACTAAAGTGTAACTACATAAAAGAGTCCCTATATTAATTATTTTGTTATCGCAGCCTACTGCCATGGTGATGGGTGTAAATAAGCCCATTGTAAAGTCTCTAAGGCTAAGTGAGGTAGAGTATAGGAGGACTTAACTGGGTGATTGGAACAGGCTCCCACTTCATGCTCTTCTAAATGCTGGCAGAATGATCTTTCTAAAATGCAAACCTGATTATGTTATTCCTTACTTACAACCAGTCAGTTTTTTTTTCCCACCATATTCAGCATTCGGCTGCCTTAACATGTCAGAGATACTAAGTTTACCTTTCTAGTTTTTCAGACTTTATTCCCCAAAGTCTGTGGCTTCTACTCCTGAGCCCACTAGTCCACAAAAAAAATAATTTTCACTGCCTAAAAAATACCGGTTGTTTTATGTATTTGTTGATTCAGTTTCGCAAAACATTCTCCTCTGTATCCCCCTTGTCTAGTTCAATAGTCTTCAACATCAGCTCTTTATAATGGCTCCTTTGAAGGTCTCATTCAGTCATTTCTGAAGACAAAGTTTGTAACAATCAGGTCTGTTCTGCTTATAACTATTTTTATCATTATAGTGTTTGTACTATATTGAAAATTTAAATATATTTTTAATTTAATATAGAAGTGTTAATTTAAATATATTTCTCAGATTAAATAGAAGAAACCTATTTCTTAAATAATATCTATGTCTTATTTACCTTTCTATTTCTAGTGTCTGTTATACAGCCTGGCACATATTAAGTTCTTAATAAAATATTTTGCTCTCTGTTCAACTCTCAAAAATGTATATTTGCCATAAAGTGTCAAAAATGAACAGATTTGCCATGTTGATTTGGCTTGACAGTATCTGGCCTTGTGGGGAAATGTCTTACAGTGACTCTGTAAGCCACTATTTATCATTAATGTGAGTATGTGTTTATTTAACTAATCTAGATGTTTACATACTGTGCTCATTTTTCTTTCTCGTAAGAAAATTAACAACTGAACATTGATCTCAAACACTCAGTGTAACTGTCTCCCCCTAGCTAAAGCATTGTATGTATGGTTAACAGAGTAAGCTTTCAATTTTATTACAAATTAGCTTAAAATAAAAAAACCACAAACTCTTGGGCTTTTTTTTTTTTTGATAACTCTGCCATGCTTTCCACACCATTGAGCACACTGAGAGAACAAAAAAGAAAGATTTTTTAAATAATTTAATTAATTAATTTGGCTGCATTGGGTCTTCGTTGCTGCGTAGGGGCTTTCTCTAGTTGTGGAGGAGGGGGGGAACTATTCTTCATTGCAGCGTGCGGGCTCCTTATCGTGGTGGCTTCTCTTGCGAAGCACGGGCTCTAGGAGCTCAGGCTTCAGTAGTTGTGGCACGCAGGCTCAGGAGTTGTGGCATACGGGCTTAGTTGCTCCACGACATGTGGGATCTTCTCGGACCAGGGATCGAACCCATGTCCCCTGCATTGGCAGGCAGATTCTTAACCACTGCACCACCGGGGAAGTCCCCCAGAAAAGAAAGATTTTTGAGACAAAGTAATTATGGGCAATGAAATGACTGAAAATATCTTCAAGGGTATAGTTTAATTGATTCAGACTACTACTCCCCTAATTTTGCATGTCACTTGCATACCAAAATATTCACTTATCTATTTGGAAAATTCTTCCTCAGTTATTTTATCATGATATACTAGCAAATAAACATATCTTCATAGATCTCTTCATTCTGACCAATAAAAATGAATGTCTCTGTTTCATTCAAATGTAAAATAACTAAGTTAAATCCAACCTTTGTACCAACTGTTCAAAATGACTTCCATGCACATTAAAGCATACTGGTTATACTTTATAACTGTTAAATACTGCTAAAACCGCATACACCTCATTTTGAGTCAAAACATATTTGTGCATATTCACAGAGCAGCAAGGTTCACCAAGTTTTCTCCAATGACTCATTTTTCATCTTTAAGGATGATTTAGAAAGTGACATTAAAAAAGCACTAGGGGCAGGGCGGGAATAAAGACTCAGACCTACTAGAGAATGGACTTGAGGACACGGGGAGGGGGAAGGGTAAACTGAGACAAAGTGAGAGAGTGGCATGGACATATATACACTATCAAATGTAAAATAGATAGCTAGTGGGAAGCAGCTGTATAGCACAGGGAGATCAGCTCGGTGCTTTGTGACCACCTAGAGGGATGGGATAGGGAGGGTGGGAGGGAGGGAGAAGCAAGAGGGAAGAGATATGGGGATATATGTATATGTATAGATGATTCACTTTGTTATAAAGCAGAAACTAACACACCATTGTAAAGCAATTATACTCCAATAAAGATGTTTAAAAAATAAATAAATAAAAAGTGTTGGTTTTAATCTTTTCACCTTGTCCCTAGCCAAGAATTCTCATTTTAGTTTCAAACAGATCTAATCATTTTTATTCAAAATGTGTATGTGTAATTTTTATATGTCACTACAGGAGAGCTCACAAAAATTGGCAAGGTTCACACCCACCTGACTCTTCTCAAATATAAAATCTAAACAGGTATATCTTAAGCTTTTGGAGTGTCTGCTGAGGCTTACTACAGATTCACCTCTGGTGTATATCACCATCTCATTGTCAACGTTACTATGTGGAGCCTCAGCGACATTGCCATGACTGTCAAAATTCTCAATGATTTCAGGTTGTTCTGATATATATATGTATACATTTTTTACTAGCTTCAAACTTATACTACCATCTTTCTATTTTCCCTTCCCTCACCTTTCAAAATTTCTAACTGAAATTATAATTTAAAACATATAACACTATAAATGGTTAAATTAGGAAGGCTACAAAAATAAGAAATAAAGAAATTATCTTCCAGAATTTGTATTATTTTTGTTTTATCAAGGGATTCACTGTGTTGGGAGATGAGGCTACAGTTGGTCCCATATTTGGAAGTTAAACCTCAGTCAAGCATTAGTTCAGCAAGAAAATAAATTGGTTTCTCTGGAGCAGCAGATTTTGTATAATAAAAAATTAATAGTTCACAGGTTAGTAAAGTAACAAGCTAGATAAGCCTCTGAAAAGCGCTGAGAAACATTTATCTTCTCAATGGGCCCTTAGCTCCATCAATAAGTCATCCAAATTCATAAAAGTACCATCATTTGCCATCACTCACAGCACATACAGACATCCAACCATGCCTCCCCCTCAAAAAAAATAAAAGAAAGCCTGACCGATTTCAACTCCTGATTTAATTTTAGGAGTACAGAAGTACAAAATTTCACTGCAGAATTATTGAAAATCTGATGTTCCTAGCTGATACTCCATATTGTAATTCAATGTTTCTTCCGGGGATATTGCCCCAGTTGGAGATGCATGGCATTAACTTGTTGCCAAAATGTCTACTAATGTTCATAATATTTTGATAAGAACTGAAAAGTGTCGCATTTGATTGCTGGTAATAAATAGTTTTGGTGTCTTGTTTTTGTTTGATATTTTCATTTGTGCTTTCTTACATGTTTTCTCTCTGTATTTGTCACCATCTTTCAGAATTTATACTTGGGATATCTTTTGCAATCAGATACAATATTGCTGTCTGTACAGGAACTTGAAATCAAGCAGTTTGGTTAAAAGGGAGAAGCAGATTGTGGCAGCAATATCATAACTGTGAAGACAACACATTATTGAGGTAGTATCTCATTAGGCTTATCTAATCAGCTAGATTGATTTTTTTTCCCACCTGATGCATTTTGTGTGAATCCATAGTGTCTCAGAAACATAGATCAAAAATCATTTAATTCAATCCCCTCAGGTTGCAGGTGAGAAAACTCACTCCTAAAGGGAGAAAATTAAAGCTCTTTGCCCAAAGGCTCACACTGTCATACAGAGGTACAGGCAGGTCTTAAAAAAAAAACAACAAAATAATCCCAATTCAGTTTGTCAATTCTCATAAAAAATGAATTATATTATTAGTACTATAAACAATTTGTATTAAAAATAAAGTTCTGTAAACTATATTAAAAAATGAAAATTTGAAATAGTAAACTCATTTAAAAAAATTTTTGTCAACTCAGAATATCTATTACACTTATTACCTTGTCTCAGTAGAAAAATAACTCAAATAACAATGAATTAGAGAGAAACATATGTGAATTGTTTAATATGTATATTATGAAAAAATGCAATATAAATATAACAATAGCCTAATAATTTTAATAAACTTTACTTATAGTAGTTATAAGTTAACATAAGTTATATAGTGGTCTCGATATTATTTAAAACATATAAAACAATCTAAGCACTTCACTGATTATTTCAGCTTAAGAATATTATATTTTGGCAACTAATAACTTATTTCACCAGTAAGTAAATCTTTGTAATATGAAGAATGAATGACAGTGGAATTATGCATAAGTTGCCAGTAAAAATGGAAGAGAGATAATTATTTACCCAATTGGTGTTTTATCAGGAGGGTATTTGAAATCCACCTATGTATATGGGCCTGTGTCTTACTTTGAAAATCAGTTAGACAGGATTTCAAATTACTCTTAAATTTTTTTCCTTTTAATGTCACTTTTCTCATGAAACTGACCAAATATTTAATGAAGTTGATTCCAAAGTTACTGATTCAGTTAATGTAAAATTATAGGAGTGTATGTCAATTTAAGAAATTATTTTTTTCTATTTTTCCACTATTGGGTAGAAACAAACTAATATACATGCAGAAAATAATGATTCACTCTATATTTCCATAGAAAGGAACTTAATTGTTCACACTAATTTTTCTGAGAATTATATTTATGTAAGTCGAACCCCCTGCTGTGAATTCTAAAATGATTTTCATTTCATTTTCACTTTAAATATTATTCCTAGTATTATTAGGAAGTAGTATTCCTACTATTCTATGATTCTATGGAAATTTGTAATCTTTTCTTGGAGTCATCAAATCCTATTATCATTGTTTTGTATTCAAGACTAAGCAGTTTTTGCAACTGGAAAGAAGAACTAGTAGCCAGGTGGCTGTTGGTGGTGGGATTTATAATAAAATCACTAACAGATACTCATAATGCTGACTGCTAATGGGGAAACACATGTGAATGAGAATTAAAATGTTTTCTTCCTATGTCTTTCAATTCTCCATGTTTCCAAATATGTTGAACATAATCTAATTAAGACGTTAGATCTAAAATCCAGTTTATATGAATTACTACAGGTGGGGGATGGATAACTGATACCTAGAAGGAATAGTGAGAAGGAATCAGGCAGATTCAGGAGGTGAGTTTAGGGTAATTGGGGATTTACATCCTGCATTTGTTCTCTTTTTCTCATTATATTTATTAAAAAGTTTGGTTCCACTATGTTCATATCTATAAAATAGTGTCGACCATACTTTCTGTCACATAATTTACATATATCACCTGACTTCATCATCAACATTATAAAGCAGTTATTATTTAATCCATTTCATAGTTGATGAAAATAACAGCTAGAAAGTTCCAAAGTCACACATTTAATATTGTGGTGAAGTTAAAACCCAAAGGTAGTCTGATCCCAACTTTATGTTTTTACCTATGACATCATTTTTTCTCAGTGTAGTTCATAGAAAAATGGCACCAAGAATTTTAGAAAGTTTGTTAAATAAGGGCTTCCCTGGTGGCGCAGTGGTTGAGAGTCCGCCTGCCAATGCAGGGTACACGGGTTCGTGCCCCGGTCCGGGAAGATCCCACATGCCGCGGAGCGGCTGGGCCCGTGAGCCATGGCCGCTGAGCCTATGCGTCCGGAGCCTGTGCTCCGCAACGGGAGAGGCCACAACAGTGAGAGTCCCGCGTACTGCAAAAATAAAATAAAATCCTCCTGCCTTTTGTTTCAGAGGAATTGAGTTCAATCTCTTGCCCCTGTTGCAATAGTCTTGAAGCCTATTGTAATGGTCTTGATAAAAGTCTTCTCCTGTTTAACTTCATCTGGTGCAATTTTTCTTTGACACTTGAAACAAGTTTGCTGTTTGCTTGACATGAATTTAATTAACTAGATGTTTTCATTGGTTTCCCTTTGACATACACGACTAGAGTCCTGGGACGTTAATGTTAGTGTTCTTCGATACCAAATAGAAACAATTATTAACATACTTTGCAAATATAAAAAGCATAATTTAAGTACTTCAGCAGTGATGATCATAATGATGATGATGATACCAGATAAGAAAAAAATAGTGATACTTATATGCAGCTAAAAACACAAAATAACACATAAATATCAATATATAATGTTTAAGGCTCCAATGTCCAACCTCTTGCATTCTCTATGCTGTTATTTCAGACAGGTAACAAAAAACATATACATTACAGATAAGGATTAAAGGTATGGCAAATTGTTACTTATACCAATGTGTTAATGCTAAACGATCACTGGTTCTGTTAATTAAAAGTGAGTTTGGGAGGTTTGTTTTTAACAAAGCTTAGTGAAAACTATATTATTAAAAGTGGAGAAAATCATTTATATTCAAAGGATTATATATCTTGGGGATGACTCCAGTAATGGTGTGATTGACAAAATAACTTACAGGTTTTTTCCATTTTTGTTTAATAAAAATTGATTGTGCTTATTACAGCTTTATGCCATTGCTCTGTTGCTCGAGCTGAGGAGACATTTCTTGATAAGTCCTATTTGCAGGCACTTATAGCCTTCAAAATGTGTTGGCTTGAAATTCATCATCATTTTCTTCTTCATTCCTAAATGAGGATTTTCACTGAAAATTTGGTGAAATTCCATTCTCCATTTTTGGAGTTACTGAAGCAATAAAATGAGATATTTTTCACCTGCATGTTGTTTTAGGTACAGTTTTAAGTATTTTTCTGGTGAAGGTCATTGAAGAAAGCTCTGGTGTGAACATAGTTCCAAACTAAAAAGATTTTTATTTGACATTTTATATATAAAACTTTCTCTATATATTTGGATTTTAAAGTTAAAACCAAAGAAAGAAACAACAAAAACAAAACAGCAACTTCTGTTTATTCTTATATGACAGTATTTACATTTGTCTACTCTTATTTCCTGGTCTTTTTTCTAGTTCTCTTTTCTTATGGTATGTAGGATTCAGTAAGAAGTTTATGTTTTCCATTATAATCTAAAAGAATAAATGTTTCAGTACTCTTTTATCAGTTAAGCTATCTTAAAGGTAATATTCAGAGTCCAAAATAAATATATTTATGTGATTTTTTGGTAACTTTTTCATATGAGTTAAGCCATTATAATAGAAAGATTACATGACTTTATCTGGATTCCATGTCTAGTTCTGTTAGCCAGTAGACTTGGATCATGAAAGTAAAGAATACGTTTGAAAGTAAAAACGTTTGTTATTATTTTAATTTAAAAAGTGACAGCTATTTGAAAATTAGAGAAATAATAAAATAAAATACTAAAAATCCCCCCAAATCTCTACAGCCATTCATAACAATATAAACATGTAGTATTTCCTAGGAGTATTTTAAAACACACACAAACACATACACACATACAAATCACTTGTGGTAGGCTATAAAAAAAGCTTCCCCTCCCCAAATATAACCATGTCCTGATCCTTAGAACTTGTGAATGTTACCTTACATGGCAAAATATAAAAAAGAGGAACTTGTAGATATGTTTAAATTAAGAATCTTGAGGAAATGATCCTCAGTTATCCACATGGACCTTAAATGCAATCATGTGTGTACTCTCTTATATGAAGAGGAAGTGGGGGGAGTAGGCATACAGGGGAGGAGCTGATATGATATGATGATGGGGACAGAGAATCAAGTGATGTGGCCTTAAGATAAGGGATGCTGATGACCACCAGAAGCTGTGAGAGGCAAGGGGCAAATGCAACCTCAGAGCTTCTGGAGGGAGTGTGGCCCTGCTGACATCTTGATTCTGACCCAGTGAAACTAATTTTGGACTCCTGGCCTCCAGAACTACAAGAATGTAAATTTATGTTGTTTTAAGCTATCAGTTTGTAGTAATTTGATACAACAGTCTACAAAACTAATACAGCACACAATTATAAACACATTGTAGATGTAATTTTGTTTTCTACCATTGTCATTTTATTTATTAGTTTATACTGCCCTTTTCCACTAGTGTATAAGTTTTACATCTATGTTATTATAGTCACTGTTACTTCTAGGTTCTTTAAAAGTTTCCCCCTCAGTTTGCCATAAAAACTTACCGTAGAATGTGTGGCTTAAACAACAGAAATGTATTTTCTCACAGTTCTTAAGGCTTAAAGGTTGAGATCAGTGTGCCACCACAGTTGGGTTCTGGTGAGGGATCTCTGCCTAGCCTGCCTTGTTGAATCATAACATGACAGAATGAGTGCGAGCTCCGGTCACTCTTCCTCTTCCATTTTTAAATAAAATTTTGATAATATAAAATATAAATAAATAATATAAATATAAGAAATAACTGATTAAAAATGAATGATAAATACATAATTGATTACTCATTCACTTTAAATGGTTATCTATTATTCGATGCTATAGAATATTTTTGGTATTTTCCAAATTTTTGCTACATTATTGTGTTGAATATATTTATACTTAATTTATTTCCTTATTTGGAATTGCTTTCATTAGGATAAACTAGTCTTTTAGTATCTCTGCATACCAGTTTCTTCATTTGGAAAAGGTATGACTTGGACAAGATGACTTCTAATGTCACTTCCAGCTACTGTATTCAAATGATTGTTTCTCAAGAAGTAATGGGAGAAGATGGAAATTGTAAAGTAAAAAAAATATACATTTAAAATATTTGGATAACTGGATAAAGGCTGTCAAAGGACAGTCTACTTCTCTGTTGGGTGATCAGATGCATTGTCAATAGTTTGAAAGGAACCTTTATTTCTGAGGAGTAAGTTTCCGCAGTGGGCTTAAAATATTCAGTAATCCATGTTGTAAATAGACGTACTGTCATCCAGGCTTTGTTGTTCCATTGATAGAGCACAGGGAGCATAGATTTAGCATCATTCTTAAGTACCCTAGAATTTCCAGAATGGTAAATGGGCATTGGCTTCAACTTGAAGTAACTAGCTACATTAGCCACTTACAAGAGTCAGCCTGTCCTTTGAAGCTTTGAAGCCAGGCATTGACTTCTCCTCTCTAGCTATGAAAGTCCTAGATGGCATCTTCTTCCCATATAAGGCTGATTTGTCTACATTGAGTCTGCATTGATTATTTTAGCTAGATATGCTGGATAACTTGCTGCAGCTTCTACATCAGCACTTGCTGCTTCACCTCTCACTTTTATGTTATGGAAGTGGCTTCTTTCCTTAAATCTTGTGAACCAAGCTCTGCTAGATTCCAAGTTCTTCTGCAGCTTCCTCACCTCTCACCCTTCACAGAATTGAAGAGAGTTAGGGCCTTGTTCTGGATGAGGTTTTGGCTTAAGGGAATGTTGTGGCTGGTTTGATCTTCTCTCCCATCCACGAAAACCTTCTCCATATCAGCAATAAGGCTGTTTTGCTTTCTTATCATTTTTCTGTTCACTGGAGTAGCACTTTTAATTTCCTTCAAGAACTTTTCCTTGGCATTCACAAGTTGGTTAACTGTTTGACACAAGACACCTAGCTTTTGAGCTATTTCAGCTTTCAACACACTTAACTTACTAAGGTTAATCATTTCTAGATTTTGATTTAAAGTGAGAGACTTTGCACTCTTCCTTTCACCTGAACATTTAGAGGTAATTGAGGGATTTTAATTGGCTTAATTTCAATATGGTTGTGTTTCAGGAAATAGAGGTCCAAGGCGAGGGAGAGAGATGGGAGAACAGCCGATCAGTGGAGCAGTCAGAACATACACAACATTTGTCGATTAAGTTTGCCTCTTGTATGGGTGTGGTTTGGGGTGCCCCCAAACAATTACAAGAGTAACATCATAGATCACCTATCACAGATCACCATAATAGAATAATAATAATGAAAAAAATCTGAAATATTGTGAGAATTACAAAATGTGATACAGACATATGAAGTGAGCAAATGCTGTTGGAAGAGATGACTTCGATAGCCTTGCTTGATTCAGGGTTGCCCTAAACCTTCAATTTGTAAAAAATACAGCATCTGCAAAGCACAATAAAATGAGCTATACCTGTATATTAGTTTCCTGAGGCTGCCATAACAAAATACCACAAATTGGGTGTTTTGTTTTGTTTTGTTTTGTTTGCGGTACGCAGGCCTCTCACTGTTGTGGCCTCTCCCGTTGCGGAGCACAGACTCCGGACGCGCAGGCTCAGTGGCCATGGCTCACGGGCCCAGTCGCTCCGCGGCATGTGGGATCTTCCCGGACCGGGGCACGAACCCGTGTCCCCTGCATTGGCAGGCGGACTCTCAACCACTGCGCCACCAGGGAACCCCAATTGGGTGGTTTTAATAACAGAAATTTCTTGTCTCACAGTTCTGGAGGCCAGAAGCCTCCAGCCCATAAGATCATTGCATCAGCAGGGTTGGTTACTTCTGTGGGCTGTGAGGGAAAATCTATTCCATTCCTCTCTCACTGTTTCTGGTGGTCTGCTGTCAATTTTTGTCATTTTTTGGCTTGTAGATCTCTGCCTTCATCTTTAAAGACCATTCTCCCTGTGCATGAGTTTGTTTCCAAATTTCCCTCTTTTACACTTGTCATGTTGGATTAGGGATCCATGCTGCTCCAGTATGACTTCATGTTAACTAAATACACCTGCAATAACCCTACTTCCAAAAAACATCATATTGTGAAGCACTGGGGGTTAGTACTTCAACATAATGAGTTTTGGAAAAACACAATTCAACTCCTAATCAAAGTTTTTTTTACCTGGTTTTAGAATTCTTGTTTTTGAATCTCCAGTATGGGCAGACCTCAACAAGATAAAGAAATAGAAAAATACCAGTTATAAAATAGGAGATATTCATGGCAAGTGACAATTAATAATAACATTTTAAGACTTTATTGTTTTAGAGAAATTTTAAGTTCAAAAAGAATTAAGAGGAAGGTACAGAGATTTCCCACATACCCTTGCCCCACACACACGCATAATCTTCCCCATTATAAACATCTCCCATCATAGGTACATTTTTATTTTTACAACTGGTGAATCTACACCAACACCTTTTACACACACAAAGTCCACAGTTTACTTCATAGTTCACTCTTGTTATATACTCTATGGGTTTGGACAATGTATAATGGCATGTATCTATCATTATAATATCATACAGGGTATTTTCACTGCCCTAAAAACCTTCTGTACTGTGCTATTCATCTTTCTCACTCCTCATCCACTGATAATTACTGATCTTTTTACTGTTTCCACAGTTTTGCCTTTTTCAGAATGTCATATAGTTGAAATCATACAGTACGTAACCTTGTCAAATTTAATTATTTCACTTAGTAATATGTGTTTAAGTTTCCTTCATGCTTTTCCATGTCTTGACAGTTCATTTATTTTTAGTGCTGAATAAAAGTCCATTGTCTGGATGTACCAGTTTATTTACTCATTCACCTACTAAAGAACATCTTTGTTGCTTCCAAGTTTTGACAGCTATGAATAAATCTGCTATAAACATCCATATGATGTGTGAGTTTTTGTGAATGTCCCTAATACCTCCCATTGGCTTATACTCATTTCATTTCATTTATTTTCTTTCTGTTTTGTGTTGCTCCCATTCTCACCAGCATTTGGTGTTGTCAGAGTTCCAGGTTTTCACCATTCTGATAACTGTGTGGTGTTATTTTTGTTGTTTTAATTTGCATTTTTCTTATGACATATTATGTGGAGCAGTTTTTCAAATGTCTATTTGCCACCTGTATATCTTCTTGGTGAGATATCCTTTAATATCTTGGGCTCATTTTTAAAATCTTTTTTTTTTTTTTTTTTTTTAGCTTTAGGAGTTGTTAGCATATTTTGGATAACACTCCTTTATCAGATGTGTCTTTTGCAAATATTTTCTCCAACTCTGTGGCTTGTGTTCTCATTCCCTTGACATTGTCTTTTATAGAACAGAAATTTTTAATTTTAATGAAGTTAAGCTTATCAATTTTTTTCTTCATGGATTGTTCCTTTGATGCTTTATCTAAAAAGTCATCACCAAACCCAAGGTCACCTAGGTTTTATCCTATATGACCTTCTAGGAATTTTGCATTTTACATTTAGATCTCCAATCCATTATGAGTTAATTTCCTTAAAAGGTGTAAGGTCTGTGTGCAGATTCTTTTCTTTTTTCTTTTTTTTTGGCATAGCACCACTTTTTGAAAGTACTAGCTTAGCTTCGTTGTCTTGCCTGTGCTTCTCTGTTGAAGATCAGTTGACTATATTCATCAGGGTCTACTTTTGGATTCTTTATTCTGTTCCATTGATCTGCTTATTCTTTCACCTACACCACATTGTTTTGATTACTGTAGTTTTATAGTAAGTCTTGAAGTTCAGTAGTGTCAATTCCAACTTTGTTCTTCTTCAATATTGTGTTGGCTATTCTGGGTCTTTTGACTTTCCATATAAACTTTAGTATCGATTTGTCAATATTCACAAAATAACTTGTTCCATAGATTCAGTGCAATCTCAATCAGAATCCCAGCAGGTTATTTAATTTTACATTTATTTCCACAGGTAATTTTTATCATGGAATGCCGCAGAGTTGGCATACAATTTTCCCTCAGCTCTCCAGATAATATTTGAAATTCAGGACAGATACTCTACTACAAAGCTTATTGATAAAGTTAATTAATATAAGCCAATTTAATTCAGGTCTGGTTTGAAACAAGTTCTACTTACTTTGATGCTATCATTCTCGATCTTATTAAGTGTGAGTGCGTGTGTGCGTATGTGTAGCTTTTAATGGTTTCTTTCTTTCTATCTTCCCACTTACATGGTTTTGACTATAGTACACCTTTTTTTTTTTTCCCCTCCATGTTAGACCTTTTATTTTCATTCTGAGACCAGTCACCAAATCACACATCTACACATCGTTACTCTTAAAACCTGTACATTTCATTTCATTTGAAATTCCTCAAGAAAGGAGAATGTCATTGTTGTTGTTTGTTTGTGTCTGGTTTTTGTTTTTGCCAGTTTTAACTATATTCACGACAATATTTTCTGGATTTCTCTGGTTCTACTTCTTTACCACTATTTTCATGTAGTAGCTCTCAAAGTTTCTTAATCCTTAGTGTGTTTCAAAACCCTTAAATTTTATAGTATGCTTGAAAAAATAAAAATGCATAAAGAATGATCACACTGGTCATGTGGTAGCTCTTCATCACTATGTGTTTCTTTGAAGTTGAACTCTACTTCCATAACTTAAGGCCTCAGGAGTCAGCTTTACCACATTCCATTCCATACACACACGCACACACACACACACACACACACACACACACACATATATGTTAGTTTGAACACTCTCGTCCTAAACTAACGTCTTTCTCTGACATAATCATTTTATCTTAATATTCCATCCAACAAAGATTACCATAATAATAAATGATCTCATTTGTAGTAAAAAATTACCATTAGGGGCTTCCCTGGTGGTGCATTGGTTGAGAGTCCGCCTGCTGATGCAGGGGACATGGGTTTGTGCCCGGTCCGGGAGGATCCCACATGCCACGGAGCGGCTGGGCCCGTGAGCCATGGCCGCTGAGCCTGCATCCAGAGCCTGTGCTCTGTGATGGGAGAGGCCACAACAGTGAGAGGCCGGCATACCACAAAAAAAAAAAAAAAAAAAAATTACCATTAAATAAAATTTGAGTGCACTCATGTGAAGGATTTTCCCTAAGCAATCTTCAAACTCCTTTCTCTGTGGTATTTTCTGCAATTCATGACTATAAGTTTTCTTTAGGTTGCTTATTATAGAATTATAATACATTTCCTTTGGCCATGTTAGTAAAAATCATTGCTAGAGTCATTCTCAACATCGCTATATGATACCATTTACCACCATGAATTTCATTAACTTAGTTTTTTGGAGGACTTAGTATACAATACTTCCCTAGGGAAGTATATAGAGAGAAAGTCCTAAGAAACAGAAGTAAATAATCAGAAGTAAATGGCTTGCCCAAAATTGTTCTCAATTATTAAGCACATATAACTGTCTTCCTAAAAACCATGAAATTAAATATCTTGAATTATTACTTAAAAAAAATTTCACTTTCTTATCATAGTTATTGTAAATACCAATAAAGTTTCCAATGAAGTAAAATATATTTTGGTTAGGTTTTATATCTCCCAGTTAAATTAAAATCTAACTATAGCTACATAACACAACAGCCTTGCTTCTTACACCACCATCTGTATTGTCATTCACATCTCTTACTGACCTTAAGGGAATTCAAATTATTGAGTTTTAGAACTATAAGCTTATTTGAAGGACATTTCTAATGCCAATTTCCCTTAGTCTTTGATAAACTTTTATTTAGCCTCTGTATCTCTCTATAAATTCCCATGGGCTCTGTTCTATGAATTTTTCAGACTAAATAAGGGAGGGGTATGTTTGCTTTGAGGACTGTTTTTCCTACATATTTAAGGTTTTGTCCTTCCTTTCTTCTCCAAGAGAAACTAGCTATTTTGATTGTGTGTCAAATTGTTATTTATCAAATCTTCAATTCGATTCCATTTTATATCTCTTCTCTGGTCTGTGAAATTATTGCTTGTGACACCACGTATATGGAAAGTTATTTTTACAGACATAAAAGTGAGCAATCTGAAGCACATTTTAGTTTTTCTTTGAGGAAGGGAAAAGGTGAGCAGTCACCTTAGAAATTTACAGCCCATCATATTCCTAGAAGTATTTGTCTCTATTATTTTATTTGTAAAATTTCAACATTTGGGTACTAAAACTTATAAAGTACAAATAACTTACATAATTTTAACATTTATTTTCCAAAGCTGAGTTGATATTATATTTAAACAGTTTCAAAAATAACTAACTTTTAATTACATTTAGATAAAAATATTTTACTTCAATGATAATCAGTCATCCAAACATCTAGCTCTCTTTTTCCAAATAGCTATTACATGTATCTTCTATAAAAATACTCTGTTCATTTCTTCTAGTCTTTCCACTGACTTAAATTTAATTTCTAGGCTCTTCAATATCATTTTCCATCACCCACTATAACTCTAAACTTTGGGATACAGCTTTTTTTCCATATTTGGTTTTCATAATTTAGTTTGTAGGAAACCATGAAGTCTTGAGATAAGGTGGGTATTTCTGAGGTGTAACTCCAAATATTCAGTTAATTTCAACCCATAGAATTAAATAACCATATTATTGCCATTGGATATACTATATGCTTCTTTTCTATTTCTTCTCTACAGTGACAATGTACTAGAATGAAAATGACATAACAAAGACAAAATATCAGAATAAAAAGAGGGAACAAAGATAAGTGTGCCCTGTTTAAGACAGTCACAATTAGGTGTATTAATTCATGTGTTATATTAAGTAGTTTCCTAATATGGCTCTAGAATGCTCACTTCTTTTTTAAGAAAATTATCTAAATCTAAGTGACAAGAACATTAGTCAGACACAAATGTGAAATAGTTTCTACTGGCAGGGATTCATGAAACGTATGCCAATGTTTCTTAACCTTGATTGTAATGGAAAAGATAAATAATCACTTACACAAAAATTTTAACAGAAGGAGAAGCATATTGTATGCACCCGATCCTTATGGCATAAACTACAATTATGTGCCAAAATCATAAACTGAAAATCCAGCCTTTAGATATCAGGATATTGTTGGTGAGCTCCCTATAATATGTTTGTGGCAGACCACTTAACATAAAATCACATAATATGCCCACAAAATAAAAAGATGTTCTTGAGGGTAAACATAAGAATAAATGCTGGCTATAAATGTTACCAAAATATTAAGAATTTTAGGTTAAAAAATTAAATTTAGTCATACCCATATTATATATGGAAAGCACAGAGAAGAAAAAAAATATATATATATATCTTAGTTCACATTCTATAGATAACCACTGGGAACACTTTGGTACAATTATAGAGTTTTTTATTCCATTATACTTTATGGCAAACTCTGTCCTATTTTATTTTTATTTCTTTAAATATTAAAGCACATTTATTCCTGTAAAATAGTAATTTGGGGATCAGTTATGTTGGGATAAAGTATGCTTCTGCATCACCACTTAACTATTCTCCTATAGTTAAATACTTATGGTATTTCCCTTTTGTATTAATTATAAATTACCTCCCAAACCACATCTTGGATATGAAAATTGTTTTCTAGTTCTAAATTATTTTATTAGACGAGTGTTTATGTAATGGAGTTAAAAGCTCAGATCATTGCTAGGTGCTGCCTAATTGTTTTTCCAAGTAGTTATACTAACTTACCTGCCCACAATGAAGCTAGATTTATCACACCAACATTAAATATTTTTACTTTTTATCTTTGATAATTTATAAGCAGGGAATTGGATATGTTTGTTTTATTTTAGGATATATTTTATTTTTAGTAAAATTTCTCATATTCCATTTTTTTATCTTTTTAATTAATAATGGTCATTGTTTTTTAGACATACATGATTATTAATGTTTTTCTTATAATTTTCTTCATTGTTTTAAAATTTGGGACAGTTTTCTCTAGAGATTCATAATTATTCAAATATTTCTATATTTCAAAGATTTTTATTTTTATTATTTCCCTCTTTAATCTATCTAGAATTGATTTTTGGTATCACATAATGTTTTATTTTTGCAATAACCATTTATTACATAGCTGTCTTCCCCACATATGTTTTTATCATATTCCACATTAAATCATTTTATGTAAGTGATTTGTTTCAAATATATGTATTCAGTTCCTATTATCCTGTGTCAGTATCACCTCTTTTAAATTAGTTTTTATCATATTCCACATTAAATCATTTTATGTAAGTGATTTGTTTCAAATATATGTATTCAGTTCCTATTATCCTGTGTCAGTATCACCTCTTTTAAATTAGTTTAGTTGTACAAATTTTGATACTGTTAGGACTAATCTATTCTACATCTCTGTCCCTAGTCAAAATAATATTTCTCCTCTTACACACTTTTTTCTTTGGCTGTTATGTCATATAAATACTGTTGGTGAATACAGACAAATTTTGTAATTAATTTTATATGTTTCTCCCACAACCATCCTCCAAACACGATAAGTATACGTTATATAAAAAGTACCTTAGAATTTCAAAATTAGTTGAAATCTATTCTGGTATTTTAGTCTTCTTACTCATAAATATAATTTTTTTTCTACTGCATATTACTAAGAAAAACATGGAGTAGTAAGAATAGCATCTTCTGATGTTCTATTGTTTTTTTATGGCTGCATAGTTGTGCATATAGTTTATTCAACTATGTTCCATTCAATTGTCATTTATCACATTTCATTTCTTTTAAAATTTCAAGTTCTACAAAACACAAGTATAAATTTTATTGTAATACATATATATTTATTATATATCTTATAATTTTTTATCTCATTTATCTGGGAAGATTCTTAGAAAAAAAGTTGAGTTAAAGCATATGGATATTTAAACAATTCTAATTTATACTTTCACTTTAGTTTTACAACAATAATTTTACCAATCTACATTTCCAGCAAGACGAGTACCCATTTTTCCTATACTTCCATACATTGAATGTTATCACTTGAAAATTATTTTCTAAAGTATTGAGTGAAAAATTATCTTGTTTGATGACCTTTTATATTTCCTTTTTACTTGCTCAATAATATTAGTGTTAGTGAGGTGAGTGCCTGTCATTTGGGCACTGGCAAAATAAATGATGAATAAACAGATATGATTCTCTTGGAGCTTATATTTAGTTGAGAGAGACACACAGTGTATAAGTAAATACCTAAATAAGATCGTTTTAGTTAAAAGAAAGTGTTATAAAGAAAATTTACTTGATGAGAACAAGGGAAGCGGGGGGAGTGGGCTCTTTGGAGTACTTCCGATGATGTAGTAGGGACTACAGGGACTGAAGAGGTGATTTTGACCCTATTAAAAGAGCCAGCAAACTCTGCCCCAAGCCAAGGGGAGCACATATTAAAAGGCACGACTACAAATTGCATTTTCATAGCAGACCCACACTTAAATTCTAGTCCAGAGACTTACTAACCTGAGATTTTTATTACAAGTTATTATGAGCTTGGCCCCTGGAGTCAGGTGGTCATAGATTTAATTATTTACTTCTCTTATCTTCAGTTTCTTTATCTTCAAAATGGGGATAATGTTGCATCTCTTACGGAGTCATTATACAAATTTGATACAGAATATATGAAATGTCTAATAGTGAGTTTGTTTTTATTCAGTAACCATTATTGTTGTTGTTATTGTTAAGTAGAGACAACTGATACAATCGATTTTGACCTGGGATTTTAGTTAGAAGATATGGATTAACATCCACATTCTACCTCATAATAGCTGTAGAGCCAACCTAACTTATTGAGCTCCAATTTATTCCATTTATAAAGCAGATAAACTACCTTCCATCTTATTTTCCTTTACTCTTGGAGTCTTGCTTGATACCTAATTTCATCCTACACTAAGATCCAGCCTTTCTCTACTGAGCATATTAATTTATAAATCACTTACTGAGTTCCTATGTTTTGTCATAAGATAGCCACCATCAAAAAATGTTAGTTTTGGGCTTCCCTGGTGGCGCAGTGGTTGAGAGTCCGCCTGCCGATGCACGGGACATGGGTTCCTGCCCCGGTTCGGGAAGATCCCACATGCCACGGAGCGGCTGGGCCCGTGAGCCATGGCCGCTGAGTCTGCGCATCCGGAGCCTGTGCTCCACAACGGGAGGGGCCACAACAGTGAGAGGCCCGCGTACGGCCAAAAAAAAAAAAAAAAAAAAAAAAGTCAGCTTTGCATCCTCAACTCTTATCTATACCCCACTGCTAAAATATTCCCTTCCTTCTTCACTCTGAGAGTATCCTATCTACTAACCACAATTTCTGTCCGTTGGCAATTTCAGGATATTCCATTTTGAGAGAAACCTGTCTTATTTCCAGGCTTTGGCTCTTTCTAGACCCGTCCATTTGCAACCAAGCTACCATATTAGCCCCTATGAAGACTAAGTATAATGAGTAAATACTTTATACACTGCAACTACTGAGTACATGAGATTAAAGTAGGTATTTTTTTGTAAATCTAGAAGTTATATACAGTATGAATTTTGGTATTACTGTTTTTAAAAAAAATAGGTACTTTTGAAAAAAATATATTTTTGAAATTTATAAAATAGAATGAAATTATCAGGGGAGGCATAACTACAAAAGTTTTAGCTGAAATAAGTCTTACTTGAGGATTACTTTATAAAATTATATGTCTTCAATTGTTATTTCACTTCTTTCTTGCATGAGAGATTGGAAAAAGCAAAGATGTATTTTCAGAAAAATGTTAACTAATTTTCTGTGACAATTTAATAATAATGACAGAATATACTTGTAAAAAGTCACATATTGATTGCTGAAAAGGATTTTATTCCAGTAAGTATGAAGTAGAATATGATACCAGCTTATCAATTGAGGTATCACCCATAGAGTAAATGAGGCTAATTGCCACAGCTGGCTTCATTTTCAACTGACAGTGCAATAATCAACAAGGGACGGACCTGTGAGAAACCTGTGACACTAGAATACTAAACCATTTCAATAAATTATAAAAGCAACATTTGACTGACAGCTATTTTTAAACTTAACATAACATTGCCTCTTATTCCAAGGGAAATCAACCGCATTGGTATGAAAATTCCTTTGGGTTTAGTTCTCAGCTTATACTTTAGGGTAGATGGCTTTGAAAAGTAAGTTTCCCAGAAATTAAAATTGGATGGAGCTTGGTAACACTCTAACCAATGAGAAACAGAAAGAGACAGAGACAGAGTCTGAATAGGAAGAGGAGGTAGAGGAGAGGAGAAGAAAGTAAGGATTAAATGGAAGGGGGGACCAGGAGAATAAAGGTGAGAAGGAACCTTTAGAAAGTCTTTTGACTTTGCCAAATTTATCTTTTCTTCCAGAGCTCTCAGTGATTTCTATTTGCTCAATGCAGATCAACCTTTTCCCAATTTTAAAGGCACGATGAACAACGTTCTTGACACCCACAATTCAACTGTGACTTTTTGAGGATCCTTATTTGAGCCTAGTTCCACATGAATGGTAAACTTTGGGTCTTTGGCATTTCTTGGCTATTAGATTTATTATGTCAGAGGCTTCGTTCAATTCTCATTTGCTTACATTTGAACCATATTTTATCTCAGTTTCCCTACAATGCAGTTACGTTCCATACATAGAATCTGGTCATAAATTGTAATTATTGATGCTTTTCCTAAGAGATGAAAATGTATTTATTTCCTTATCATTTTCTTGAAGTATTAGACTTTGTTAGTCCTAGAAGGGACAGAGTTTATTAGAATAGTTCTAATTTTTTTTCTTGAAATTGTAAAAGACATGCCTCTTCTGAAACTAATAGAGTGCTATTTGTATCACTCTATATCAGTGCAGAAAACATATTTCTTCAAGAAAAAAAGAGACAGAGAGAGAAATGGGTCAAAAGGAAAAATGGGGCAAAAGGGAACAGACTCCAGTTGAATACTGTTTAAGTGTAGTTTTAGAAAAAAAAGATGTTATATGAATGGCTAATAAAGAATATTTTTAAAAAACAAAAAACACCACTGAAGTTGGAACAACAAAGGAAGCCCCGCCCAAGAATCTCCAGTGTATCTGAGGCTGTATCCAAGACCATTTTAAGAGTATATGGCTCTATTGCCTAGTTTCACTCTAAGGCCTCAAGTTAAAATGCCTGTGACTGAGCTTCAACTATTAGAAACGCACTGCTGGAAAATTTACAAGGAAAGAGGAGATATCTCGATTATTCTGAAAGGCAGAAAAGACTGAAAAACATTAGTAAAACACCAGCTGGCAGATAAGATAGAGGGGCACAAAAAGGAAAAGACAAGTAGAGAAACCAGGATGGAAAAAATGGTATTAATACAAATATGTCAGGGGCACAAATCCTGTAATTGACGAGCAAGTCCTGCAAGTTACATATGGAAGGTATTAAAATTATTACAATGCAATAAAGATTATATTGCTGAGTAAGTGACAGTGAAAAGAGAAGCAGGCAGATATTAGCAAATATATGAAATGTAGATAAAAACAGAATGGAAGAAAATTGGATAAAAAGAGAAATAGAATAATGCATAAGCTTTATGTTTCCTTACCAGAGGAGCCATATCTCAGACAGGATAAATAAAACCTGATGCATGGAGATTGCTCTCTATGTAACAGCATTTAGATAGATAGTCCTATCCCATTTAGATAGGCCTGCATATTTTCCATTACTTAGAAAGGAACTGAGATCAGATCAGTTTTAAACCTATAAAGGAACAATTCTGTTCTGCTTAAACCTTACCTGAATTTTTAGACAGTGTGCTCTTCTCATTATGAAAATCTATTTATGAGCCCCTACATTTCAGGGTGCTACTGAAGACATCATTGCACTTGTCCATTGAAGAAATATTACTGACCATCCCAGAAATATTACTGAGTAATTACTATGGGCTTGACTTGGGCTGGGCACTAAGGACTGAATTAGAAAAAGGAAGGGAAAAGATGCTACTTAGAGCATGAGCTTTGGGTTTGATTCCCAGCTCTATCATTTACCAAATGTGTGAATTTGGGCAATTTACTTAATATTTCTTTGACTATTTTTCTGACTTGTAAATACAACATCATTGGGACGATATAAAGATTAAATAAGGTTCAATAAGATGAAGTATAAAATACTTTGCTCAGAAATTGACATTTAAAAGTTTTTTAAGGATGAATGCTATTAATATTAATTTTAATAAAATGATTCATATTGATATGTAGGATACTTAGGCAGTATAGAGATCTTGGAGTCAGGGACTGAGGCCACTGTAGAAATTAAGATAGGAGGCTATAACAGAGAAGAACAAACATGACTCCCTATTGGATCTATTCCTTTAGCTCTAACCTTTGTGCTCTGCTGCCTGTGCTTAGTCATGCTGGCTCTGCATCTTTGTAAAAGAATGTTGCCTACAGCCTGAAATATACAGGATAGCTCATTCTCAAGGTTCTGACCTTTAAAGGTATACACTTTTCCATTCATACAGATAAAAAGTTGCAGAACAGATAATAGTAATTGTTTTGTTGGAGGCTTATAGGAACATTGTGACCAGACCTACCAGGACAGCTGCAAGAAAAAAGGATTCCAACACCAAGAAGTTTGTAACAACCTGCCACACCCCCTCCCCTTTTAGAAAGAATCCTGAACTCTATCTCAGGTAAGATGGTTCTTTGGGACACTAGTCTACCATCTTCTCAGTCTGCTGGCTTCCATATAAAGTCATTATTCCTTGCCCCAACAACTTGTCTCTCGATTTACTGGCCTGCTGTGTGGCAAGCAGTACGAGGTTGGTAACAAGGTGGTGAGAATTTGAACTCAGAATGGCAATTGGAATAGAAAACAGGTCAGAGATGTCACATAGACAATAGGCAGGCAAACAAACTGACTTTGGAACAATGTAAGAGCAAGTTAAGAGTATAAGAGCAAGATACTGGAAGAAGTCAGAAATGACAGGTTAAATGGGTTGGGGTTATAAACACGGTGTTTGCCTTTCATTGAAATCAGAACATCAAGAGAAAAACTTTTTCATACTCAGGAGTGAACAGAATTCCCTGACTAGTGAAAAATGAGACATATTTGATAAAAGAGGACATACTTTACCTATGATTCAAATTTAATTCAGTCATGTATCTCTTTAAGAACTGTCCAAAATAAAACCATGACATTTACCTAATGATTTTTGGAATCTGCTACCTGTAATGGCTTGATACACACTACACAACACACACACACACACAAACACACACTGATATGTATAAGTAGAATGTGTAATTGTGTGCCTATCTTTTTATTCTTTGTGAAGTACAATGCATGGAAAAGTGTAAAACACATAAATGTACAGCTTAATAAATTGTTATAAAGAGAACACTCGTATAATCATATCCAGGAAAAAGAACATTACTAACATCTCAGAAACCTCTTTTCATGCCCATCTCAACATACCCTCTCCTTCTTCCATATCCTTAGTTTTATACCACTTAATCTGTTTGTTTTCTATAATTTTATGACTTAACTATTCATCCTTAAACCCATTCCTTTAGTCTTCCCTATTTTTAATTAATTATTTAATTAATTATTCTTCTAATTTTATTGGGAGATAATTGACATACAGCACTGTATAAATTTAAGGTGTACAGCATAGTGATCTGACTTGCATATATCATGAAACTATTATCACAAGTTTAGTGGACATCCATCATATATATATATATATATATATATATATATATATATATATATACACACACACACACACACACACACAAAATAAAAGAAAAAAATAGTTTTCCTTTTGATGAGAAGGATTTACTTTCTTAACAACTTTCATGTACAACATACAGCAGTGTTTGTTATGTTACTCATATTATACATTGTGCATTGTACATCATATTGTACTCGATCTTATAACTGAAAGTATATACATTTTGACCACCTTCATCCATTTAGTCTTACCGATTTTTAAAGTTTATGTAAATTATATCAAACATTAGGAATTTTCTTTTACTTGTATTCTTTTCTTCATTCTTTGTTTTCAAGATTTATCCACTGGGTTCCTTGTAGTAGTAATTACTCATTTTTATACTGTATTGTATGTCTCTGGATTAATATACCACTATTTATTAATTAATTATATTATTCTTGAGTTTTTAGATAATTTCTATTAAGAAACTATTATAAATAATATGGTTTGGTTATTTTTGTTTATGTATGATGGTACAAAATTACTTTCAGTTTTGTAGGGTAAACATTGTAGTAGGATTGAAACAATACAGGATTAAGTGTATCTTCAATTTTACTAGACAATATCAAACTATCTTCCAAAATAGTTAGGATAATTACCCACCCATCAACTATAGATCCATGGATGAGAGTACTTGTTGCTATATATCATAATCTACATTTGGCATTGTCATTTGTTTTTATCTATTTTAATAGGTGGTATATCACTATAACTATGAATTTTATGAGAAGATTTTGCTTATATTTATTGACCATTTATAGTTCTGCTTTTTGTAAGTACCTGTTTTAGTCTATTGCCCAGTTTTCTATTGGGTTTTCCATTGTCTCCCTAACTGATGTATAAGGAATTTATGCATATCAATTTATATATTATTATATGATTTCTTTATTAGCAAATATGTTGCAAATACCTTCTTTCATGTATTTGAGTGATTCTAATGGTGTTATTTGGAGAGATAATTCTTGATTTTTAATCAAATTTATCAAACTTTTCTTTATGGGTTATTTCCTTGTCCTGATTAATGAAGATATTTTCTTATGTTATAAAAGATATTTCTATTTCTATCTTTTACATTCTCGTTTGTTTACACAACCATATCATCTATGGTTAGTGACGGAAGTATTATTTAGGTATTCTTTACCAGAATAAGAAAGTTCTATTCTATTCCTAGTTGCTATAAGATTGTTTCCCATGTATTATGTACGTTCACATGCTTTTATATTCTTTATTCTGTTTATGTGGTGAATTCTATGTATTGCTTCCCTATTTAAATAAACACTTGTGTACCTGTGATAACTCTAACTTGGTCTTGATGCATTTTATTTTATATATTTGTCATATTTACTCTGTATATTTGAGTTAGGATTTTTTACTTAATTTTATGAGTGACATTAGAATGAATTTTTGTGTGTGTTTTATAGTCTTTGCTGGGTTTTAGGATCAAGGTTATGTTAGCTTATAAATGATGGGAAAATATATCTTGTTGCTCTCTTTTCTGGAAGAATCTGTAAATCAGTATCATTGACATTATTTATTCCTTAAATATTAGGCAGAACTTGACAATGAAGCTCTGAGTTCTTATTGTGACAAGATTTTAAATTACAGATAATTATAGAAATATTTATAGGACTATTTTTATTATGTATATTTTTATTGTGGTGAAATGTCATAACATAAAAATTGCTATATTAGACATTTTAAGT
The DNA here is from genome assembly GCF_951394435.1 of Stenella coeruleoalba. NCBI lineage: Eukaryota > Metazoa > Chordata > Mammalia > Artiodactyla > Delphinidae > Stenella > Stenella coeruleoalba. The sequence continues at coordinate 19,961,241 of NC_137154.1, forward strand.
GTACAATTCAGTGGCATTAATTATATTCACAATGGCATGCAACCATCAACACTATTTCCAAACTTTTTCATCAATCTAAACAGGAACTCTGTAACCATTAAGCAATAATTCCTCATTCCCCCCTCTCCCCTTGTCCCTAGTAACTTCTAATCTATTTTCTGTCCTATAAAATTGCCTATTCTAGATATCTCATATAATTGAAATCATGTAATAGTTTTCATTTTGTATCTGTCTTAGTTTCCTCCCCTTCTTTTTTTTTTTGCCACTACCAATGATATTTTGTCCACTTTTATGTATTTATTTATCAAAAGTTGCGCAAACCTGACCTCATTCACCAACACAAAACATACAAACAGGACACACACAAGGCCTTAGAGAAGGCTAAGTACTTTGAAGGACAGGAAGGAATGAACACAGCAGGTGGACTTTTGGTTTCATTTGCAGGGGTCTGGGGAAGGCTCTGGTCCCATACCTGGGAAGGCAGAGGGGTGTGAAAGTCAATAAATAGCACCCTGGGCCCAGCCTGCTTTGGTACACTGGGGATTCATGCCTGCACAGAGCCCCAGCAGCACTTGCCCTTGGCTCTTAGCCAACAGTAGGAGCAGGACAGGCAGAACCTGGGAATCTGGTGCAGGCAGGTCAGACGTGCTGCCACAGTTCCCCTCCAAACAGCCCTCAGTGTCCTGCAAGGCAGGAGGTAAGACTGGTCCAGGCTCCGCAGACCCTAGCTGGCCACGTCTGAGGGCACTGTCTTCTCCTTGTCTGAACTTTCAGGGAACACAAGGTGCCCTCCCGCACCAGCGGCCTCCTCTTGACCACTCACAGGCTCTGGCTGCAGTACAAAACTTCTTTCCAGCTGGACTGGTCTCTGGGTGCTGCCTCTGTATCCTACCAACACCCATTCTCAGTGTCACACTTCTGTAGGATTCCTGCCCAGTATGGATGGGTGGCCTGGTTTTGGTTTTCTCTAGTTTTATTCTGATAGTTTATGTATAGATTTCTTTGCATTCACCCTGCTTAACATCATAAAATTTCTTCAAACAATGGGCTAATACTATTCATGCATTTTGAAAAATTCTCTAATGCTACCTCCTATTTTACTTCTGTCTCATTAACATGCTTCTCTACTTCTGAAACTCTAATTTTTTTCTGAAACATATGCTACTGCTTCTTCTATATCCTTTTAGTTTCTTTTCTCCTATATAAAATTTTTCAAATTTCTGTCTCCAAATGCTGCATTCAGCTCTTGTTTGTTCTGGCAAAATTTCCATTTCATTATTTCTTTTTCATCTTGTATAATCTGCTATTAAGTATGTTCATTGAGCCCTTGTTTTAGATTATTATATTATTCACTGCAATAAATTCTATAAAGATTTTTTCTTCAATATGTTTAAGTCCCTTTTTATTGTTTCTTGTACTCTGCCCAGTGGTTGAAGGTTTTATCTCCTTTAATGTATTTATCTTCAGTTGTTTTCAGCATTTATGTTCAGTTATCTTCAGCATGTTTTTTTTTTTTTTTTTTTCCCGGTACGCGGGCCTCTCACTGTTGTGGCCTCTCCCGTTGCAGAGCACAAGCTCCAGACGCGCAAGCTCAGCGGCCATGGCTCACGGGTCCAGCCGCTCCGCGGCATGTGAGATCTTCCCAGACCAGGACACGAACCCGTGTCCCCTGCATTGTCAGGCGGACTCTCAACCACTGCGCCACCAGGGAAGCCCATCTTCAGCATGTTTTTATCTTCAGTCTGAGTCTGATAATTCCAATATTTATAATTTCTATACATCTCTTTGTTCTCGTTTCTAAAGTTCTTGCTCATGTTCAGTTGCCACCTCTTTGTGTGGTTACATTTGATCATGTGTGCAACATACTGTCATTGAAAAAATATTTGTAGAAGTAATTTGAGGATTAGGATGATGTCACCTGTGATATTATTTGGAAAGGATACTTGTTTAACTTCTGCCTGTCACCTGTAGGTTTTAGAAACTTTATATAACAATGCAATCATACGGTTTGAGATTTTTCTGGGCTATTCATATTATTTCAAAATAGATTTTACTATGTATGAAGGCTGATTTTATTCCATTCAACTCCACAGTTGAGCCTTTGGAGACCAAGAGGAAAATGGTTTACCAAAATCTATTCCCTTTATTAGCCTTTGCTTCTATTTGTTTTGTCTTAGTTTTTTGATGCTATATGTTATAGAATTAATGTTTGTGTCTCCCCTCAAATTTATATGATGAAATCCTAACCCCAATGTAATGGTATTCAGAAGTGAGAGATAACTAGGTCATGAGGGAGGGTAGAGCCTCCATGAATGGGATTAGTATCCTTATAAAGAGTCATGAGAACTTGCTTTCTCTACCTCTGCTCTCTGCCAGGTGAGGACACAACAAGAGGACAGCCATCTAGGAACAAGGAAGCAGGCGTACACCAGACACTAGACCTGCCAGCACCTTAATCTTCAATTTCTCAGTCTTCAGAACTGTGAGAAATAAATGTTTATTGTTTAAGCCACCCAATCTATGGTAATTCCTATGGGAGGCCAAATGGACTAGGACACTGTCAACAATACAGTTTAATCTTTCAACCACCTCTTATGAATTGGCAGCATCATTTTTCTTTAATAATATCATGAATATACTTAAGATACTTTTTAATCCAAAATGTTCTTCTCAAATAGGGTGCATTTTCTGGAAACTAAGCTATTTAAAAATTTTGCTTTATAATTATTTTTCAGCATTAACATTCACTGAATCAGTACTGCACAGACACATCAAGTGATAGGATATATCATGTTCAGTAGAGAGACAAAAAAGTAAGATGGATTTCTTCTTCAAGGTCAGAATTTGAGTACTAATTTTATTTGAATTACAAAATATTATCACTTTATAGATCTAAAATAAACTAAAATATAGAAAAAAAAACAAGAAAAGGCCAATCCTTCATTTGCCAGCTCTGTATCAATTTCTAAATTGCTTACATGCATTATTATCTAATTAAATCCCACAGTGGATTTTTGATTTATTTTTTTCTCAATCCTGCTTAGAGATGTTTAAAAAATTGCCTAGTGTCACAAGGTGACTACATAGACCAGTTTTCCCATTCCCCAACTCTACCATTTTGTCTCTCAAATATAGACCACAAAACTTGTACAAAAAGCAAAAAAAAAAAAAAAACTTGTTTAATGTGGCAACAATTTTTGTTTTTGCACTCCCTTTACCATCATTGTTCAGCTATTTACACCACATAGGCCATGATTTTTTTCTTATCTCCTGATCAAAAGCATTATATAAGATTTATATAAATTATAAAAGAGGTAGGTTTATTTTCTCCATTTTATATGGAAACTGTTTCTCAAAGATATGAAGTTATTTAGTAGCTAGTAAAAGAAGAGAAACAATTAGAGTCGAGATCTCCAAAACCTGTTATTTTCCTACCTTATATAGATTAGGGTGATTATTAAGATCAGGTTGATTCTTGATCTGACACAGAGACAAGCATGATGGACATGGATTATTATGCTGCTTGCTCTTGGGCAGAAGTAGATATCTTTTATTAAAAGAATAATTCTTTATTGCTAAAATCCCAAACATACTTCACTATGAAGCAGATGAAATCACACAATGCAAGCAATACCTCTTTCACCTACTGGTAAATTTTCCTTTCTGGGTTACGTATAGCAAAGCACAGTTAACATTTATTCTGCTAATTCACGGAAGAAATATTTTACCTAAATAAGCAAACACACCTTCCTTTAGCGTGTCAAACTAATTATACTTATTGGTGAAAGCATATGAATACTTTGTGTGTTTGAATATTATAAGGAGTCAGTCAGTCTTAGACAAGAGTGCAGTGCTGCCTAACAAATATTTACCTTTTACTTTGTGCCATGTGTTGAGGCTAAAATGCAGAAGTGGACATAGTCCTCATCCTTTAGGATGTCTTACTCTCTTAGAGAGACTTTCATTATTTAAAAATTCTGATAAGGATGGTAATAATTTTTATCTTGAATGAGGCTTTGCTTTATTAAACAAATATGTAGCTATACTAGAGAAAAGAATTTCATTAATTTATCAGTTTTTATTTCCTGTTATGAATATTAACAATAGCATTAACAAAAGCATATACACAGTAGAATTAATTTTTGATGCTATTCATATCTCAGAGCAATATAACCAGAAGCATTCTGCCTAGGATTCAAGAGTCCTAAGTTTTTGCCTTAGCTTAGCCGGTAGATAACTGGCTGTGTGACTGTACAGAGTTATTGGGTCTCTTTCCACATTTATAAACTGAGGAATATAAAATAGATACTACCTAAACATTTATTAGGAATTCAAAAATATTCAAAAATGATAAAAATTTTATAAACCACCAGTTAAACATTTATGAACATCTAAAGACTATCTAATTATAATGCATTCTCTATGGTATTTCCCCAAATGAATTATATTTCTTAGAGGGTGGTGTTATGTCTTATGTGTTTTTTGGTTGTTCATTGCTGTAGTGCCTAGTACACTGCTGATTGCAGAAATATGAATAGGACAGATCTATATCGTCTTTCTGTATGATGGGAAAAACTTTGATATCCTCAAAGAAAGAGCAAAAGATGTTTGACATAATTTTCTCTGAATTGAATGACTTTATTTTTTAAATTTGAAAAAAGTTGACATCCAAATAAGCATTTTCAGTGTATTTGGGCTCTTTTTCTGACTTAACAGAAACAACTTAATCAAATTTTGATTGGAAAATTTCAAAAAATTATGATTGGTTGCAAGTGTTACTACTAATGATGTTGTTAGTTTTCTCTTAATCGTTCTTGAAAGATACTTTGCCCTGGTTGAAAATTTCATAAACTTCATCTCTTATCTAAAAGATCTCCAGTATCTGGTAGTTATTAATACAGAGAAAATGTGTTCTATATATGAACATGTATGTATGTACGTGGGAATGTATGCATATACATACACACACAGAGTGGGTGTTTATTTTTGGTTAATGGATAAATCCAAAATTGAACAACTCTCTCTATATATATCTCACAAATAAAAAGAAAATATAGTATTTGGAAGAACTTTAAAAGATCTATGACAGCACAGAGCTGACAAATTCATAGAATTCACACACATTAAGCTCCTTCTAGAATTCTCTGTGGTATGTGCAAGATTAATGTAAGTTTGAATGGAAAATAATATAGTTTGTTAGATAGAATACATTCCTAAAAGTTTTTGCAATACTAAAAAGATGATTTTAATTAAATTATTTTAAAATAATAAAATATCAGTTTATTATTGCTGAGTTGATGAAGAAAAGAGGCTAAGTATGCATAGATATATAGCAGGGGGGGTAAAATAAGAAGTTTTTTGTGTCTGTGTAGAAAAAAAATGACAGATTTTAAAGAAGAAATAGAACTTGGATAATTAATATTACTAATAAGTAATTTTATTTTCAAAAGAGAATCAAATTAATCTCATAAGGCCACATAACATTGAATGTGTATTTTATAATCATTTATATAAGAATATTAACAATGATATTTAATAGTAATTACTAATTATTCAGGACATCACATTTACTGTGAAGAACTTGCCTTTAAAAAATAAAAAGTCGATCTTATTACTTCTATCTTACACGGGGAATTTTTAGTTTGAAAAACTGTCCTATTTTCTTTAAAAACATTGTTACTGTGAATTGGAAAAAGTGATAGAAACTGAATATGTATTTGGTAGCAAGATAATCGCTAAGTGATGGAGCAGTAAAATTAGCATCAGTACTATTTTATAATTAAGTTCACAATTGAAGTCTTTACATAATAACCAAGTGTGTCTCTCCTCTTCCAATGTAAGAAATTTGATGTGAGGTTGGATGGATTATACTCTCTATAATGCTTATGATTGTATTATCAGACTGAGTGTTATTTTTTCAATAAATGAGTTTCATTTCATATGCTGCTTTTTCAAAACTCTACTCAAGTTTTTATTTTCTTCTGAAAATATTTTTCAATAGAAAGTCAACTTTATGATATATTTTTCCCACAATATATGAACATCTATATCAAGTAATGAATACAAAATTATTCAGAAACCAGACTTTCTCTTTGATTTGAATGACACCATGAGAATTAAAAGAAAAAAAACTGGTTGAATCTCCAAAATTTGATTTTGCTAGAGCTAATTCAACTGAAAAGTATTATATTTCTTTATAATTTGGGACTCATATTTTTAGAGATATTATAAAGCTGACACGTTACTTCTTTCAAGACACAGGTGGTTTGCTGAGTGTTCTTTCTAGATCTCTCTCTCTCTCTTAATCTCTCTCTCTCTCTCTCTCTCGTGTGTGTGTGTGTGTGGGGGGGGGTGTCTGTGTATTTCAGTATGGGGTTAATTTAGTCTCAAAAGAAATACGAAAATTAGAAAAAGACAGAGGGGAAGAGATATACCTTAAACATGCATATGCATTTTCTTCTACCAAACTCACCAACTATTTTTTCAAAGAAAAGTTGACATTATATGTGTATATCCACATCTATTGCATATATTACTGTGTAGGTATGTAGTTTGTGCATGTATGTGGAATATGGGAAGGAACTTGAGTCAAATTAAGGGATGTACTACAACATATGACAAAACAAGTGTAAGTAAAGAATGCTGCATATTTAGGTACCCTCTGATTCATCTCTGATATGGTAGTTATACATGAAACATCTGGGTTTCCTCATTTATTGTTTTCTTTTGCAGTTCTAAGATTTATCAAGTCATGGTCCAGACTATATCAATAACTTTGTATTAAAAAATTAAACTTAAAAAGTTGAAAGAATAAACAAATGGGACCTAATCAAACTTACAAGCTTTTGCACAGCAAAGGAAACCATAAAAAAACCAGAAAGGCATGCTATGGAATGGGAGGAAATATTTGCAAATGATGCAACAGACAAGGGCTTAATCTCCAAAATATACAAACAGCTCATACAACTCAACAACAACAAAAAAACCCAATCGAAAAATGGACAGAAGACGTTAGTAGACATTTCTCCAAAGGAGACATACAGATGGCCAGTAGGCACATGAAAATATGCTCAACATCACTAATTATTAGAGACATGCTAATCAAAACTACTATGAGGTACCACCTCACACCAGTCAGAATGGTCATTATTAAAAAGTCTACAAATAACAAATGCTGGAGAGGGTGTGGAGAAAAGGGAACCCTCTTACACTGTTGATGGGAATGTCAGCTGGTGGAGTCACTATAGAAACCAGTATGGAGGTTCCTCAGAAAACTAAAATTAGAATTACCATATGATCTAGCAATCCCAATCCTGGGAATATACCTGGAGAAAACTATAATTCAAAAAGATACATGCACCCCTATGTTCACAGCAGCACTGTTCATAATAGCCAAAACATGGAAACAACCTACATGTCCATTGACAGATGAATGCATAAGGAAGATGTGGTACATATATACAATGGAATACTACTCAGCCATAAAAAAGAACAAAATAATGCCATTTGTAGCAACACAGATGCAGCTAGAGATTATCATACTAAGTGAAGTAATTCAGAAAGAGAAAAAAAATACCATGTGAGATTACTTCTATGTGGAATCTAAAATATGGCACAAATGAACTTATCTACGAAACAGAAACAGACTCATAGACATAGAGAACAGACTTGTGGTTGCCAAGGGGGAGAGAGGCAGGGAGAGGGATGGACTGGGAGTTTGGGGTTGGTAGATGCAAATTATTACATTTAGAATGGATGAACAGCAAGGTCCTAATGTATAGCACAGGGAACTACATTCAATATCCTGTGATAAACCATAATGGAAAAGAATATAAAAAAGAATGTCTCTATGTGTATAACTGAGTCACTTTGCTGTACAGTAGAGATTGGCACAGCATTGTAAATCAACTATATTTCAATTAAAAAGTTGCAAGAATACTACAGTGAGCATTTATGTATTTATCATTCATATATTTTTCTCTTTCTTGTCAAGGTTTTGTTATTTTTGCTCTCTCTTTTTTTCTCCTTCTTTCCCTCCCTCTCCTCTGTCTCCATTAAGTGTGTGTGAGCTTAAGTGTGTGTATGTGTGTATAGACACATATTTTTCGTGGAGTGGTAGAGCATCGTGGTTAATAGTAAAGCATATATTATTAAGAAACAAGTATATCCTCCAACATAAAACAATATAATGAACACAATCAGCAAGCTTAACATGTATGAAATACTTTTGCTTAATATATAACCTGAATTCTCTCAATAATATCATATATCTGTTATTTTTTATGACCAGGACCTAAGCTAGAATCTTTTTACTTGTCATGGGTTTAATTCTTCTTTAATCTAGAATAATTTCCCCCCAAATTTTTTGTCTTTTATGACACTGACACTGAAGCCACACAAAAGTATGTAACTGAAGTTTCAAAATCTATTCCTCTCACAGAAGCATGTTTGTTTGTTTCATATAAGAGGGAATGTGTATGTAAATTTAGTATATAAATTAGAATGATAGAGTTCTAATTACATTTAAAATAATAGCACTTTTTTCCTAAGAAATCTCATTTGTGATTACTTAAATGTGAAAGATAGTATGCACAGTGATATTGAAAGAGAAAACATAAACTCCTATCATACACTGTCTCCAACACTAACTTTTCCACAAAAATTAAGCTACTTGCTTTCACCAGAAAATAAAGGCTTTGCTTTGAAACAATTTTGCTAATATATATAAACACTGAAAACTGATTAGTGTGATTTAGTGTACGCTTTCCTTAAATGCAATGAAATATAATTATTGGATTTTTTGTACTGTGCTTTAGTACATAAAAATTGGCATGCATTTATCTACCCTGTAATTTCACGGTGTTACAATGTTATTACTCAATAATAACTTAGCAATTACTCTATAATTACCTTATCACTGAATAGTACTTATCCCATAATTAGAGGATCAATTTCCAAAGACTGGAAAAAATACAGCAATTTAGGCCATGTAAACAGTGATTGTAAACTTTAATGTATTTATAAGATTATTGCTCGCATATAAAATAAAACCAATAAACATAATTTAGAATCCACTAACTAGATTGCAAGGCAAGTTGAGGATTAAGTTCATGAGAAATAAATAATAGTGTGCTTATATTAATGGAGCAATTTTTTACTTATTAAAAACCTACTGGTAAAACGTTGTTATTTGTAATAAGTAATAATGTACATGCTTAAAACAATAGTTGGCATTAGAAATTAATAAATGATAGCTTTTATTAGTGGGAAAGCAATAAATAAAACACAGCTGAAGAGCATTCCTCCATATGTCATTATACAAAAATATTATTTATAAGCATTAAATAAGGTGACAATTTGAATAAAAACTAAAGTTACTTTACATAAAATGAAATAATTTGGGTTTCATTGCTTTTGTTGTTATTTTGCTTGTGCTTCATCCTGCTGCTGCTAATATTAAAATTCTAAAGTAAATAAATTTTTATATCTATCTACTCAAAATATTATAGGTCCTTCAGATTAATTATTAATTCTAGAGTAGTACACTTTTATTTTTCTTTTTGCACTAAAAATCTCCTTGATCATCTATAAAGTGTTTCCTGGGAGGGTTGGTGAAGTGAATTTATTTGGGGTATATGAAAAACTCTTACAATTCAATAATAAAATGGTGGAAAAAATCTAGTAAAATCATAAGCAAATGATTTGAATAGTCAATTCACTAAAGAGGATGTAAGCATGGACCATAAGCACCAGAAAAAGTGTTCAATATTATTATTCATGTTAGTAATGTAAATAAAACTACAACGAGATACTACTACACACCTCCTAGGATGTCAGATGGACGAAGTTTAACAATGACATCGAACGCGGAGAAACTGAAACTCATACATTGTTTGTGCAAATATTGAAAAGGACAACTGCTTTGAAAAAAGTTCTGTCAGTTTCTTATAGAATTAAAAATATACCTAGACTATGACCAGAAATGCAAAATTTAGCTTTTTATCCAAAAGAAATAGATACGTGTTAACAAAAGAATTGCAAAAAGTGATTATAGGAGCCCCAAAATTGAACTGTCCCAAGTTTCCATTTAGATAGAGAGATATTCACAGAAGGAAACATTACTCATTGTTATGAAGGCACAGACTATTGATTATATGTACCAACACGGGTGAACCTGAAAGTCATGTATCAATCTAGGTGGTAAAAAACCTTACACAAAAGAGTGCATGCTCTCTTTTTTCCTCAAAATTTTTAAAGCTCTAAAACAGTGAAATCAAATTTATGGTTAAAAAAAAGTGTGATTATGGTTACATCTGGGGGCAAGATTGTGGGAACTGACTGGGAAAGAACATCAGGGAATCTTGCTGGATCACGGTAACATTCTATATCATAATAGGCTGCATTTACACAGGTGCATGCCTTTGCCAAAACTAAGCAAACATAAATGTGTGCATTTCAGTGTGTGTAAATTTTACATAGAATTAATAAATCTATATTGATCACTAGGTAATAATATACGTACTGAAGTGTTTATGGAAAGTAAAAAGAAACCTGTAATTTAGCTGGGAAAAAAACAAACAAGCATTGACTCTGACCTCATACCATACACACAAAAATAGAGAACCCACAGGATGGAAAAAAAATTGCAAATCACATAACTGATAAGGGATTAATATCTAGAATATATGAAGAACTCCTACAAGTCAAGAACAACAACAACAAAGCAATCCATTATAAAAATGGGCCAAGGACTTGAGGAAGCATTTCTTCAAAGAAGATATACAAATGGCAAATAAGCCGAAGAAAAGATGCTCAAGATCACTAATCATTTAGGAAAAGCAAATTAAAACCACAATGACATACCACTTCACACCCATTAGGATGGCTATTGTTCGTTTGTTGATTTTTGAAAGTAACAGGTGTTGGCAAGGACATGGAGAAACTGAAATGCCTGTGCATTGCTGGTGGGAATGTGAAATGGTATAGCTACTATGGAGAACAGTATGGCAATTCCTCAAAAAAATTAAACATAGAATTACTATATGCTTCAGTAATAATTAAAAGCAGAGACTTAAACATATGTTTGTACACTACTCTTCATAGCAACATTATTACAAAACCCCAAAAGTGCAAGCAATCCAAATTTTCATCAATGAATGAATGAATAAACAAAATGTGTTATATACAAACATCAAATATTATTCAACCTTAAAAAATGACATCTGAATACATGATATAATACAAATGAACTTTGAAAACATTGTATTAAGTGAAATAAGCCAGACACAAAAGTTAAGTATTGAATAATTCCACTTACCTGAGTTACCTAGATTAGGCAAATTCATAGATACAGAAAGTAGAAGTTACTAGGGGTTGATGAGAGGGGGAATGGGAAGTTAGTATCTAAAGAGTAGAGAATTTTTGTGTAGGATAATGAAACTGTTCTGGAAATGGATAGTAATGATGGCCACACAATACTGTGAATGTACTTAATATCACAAAATTGTACACTTAAAAATGGTTAAAAAGGTAAATTTGATGTTATATATATTTTACCACAATAAAAAATTATCTCAAAATGGATTACAAACCAAACTACAAAACCTGTAGCTAAAATTTCTAGAATTAAACACAGGAGAAAATCTTCCTAACCCTGATTTAGATAAAGATTTCTTAGATAGAGCAGAACTAACAAATAATAAAATAATAATTTTTAAACTGGACTTCATCAAGATTAAATGCCATCACTAATACAATAAGGCAATCTATGGGCTGAAAGAAAATGTTCAAAACACATGAATCATACAAGGACTTGAACTTAGAATATATGAAAACCTCTTACAACTCAATAATAAGAAAATAAATAATGGGCAGAAGATTTGCTCAGATACTTCACGAAAGGAGATATATAAATGACCAATATGTACATGAAAAGACACTCAACATTATAAGATAAATGCAGTTAAAATAACAATGATGAGGGCTTCCCTGGTGGCGCAGTGGTTGGGAGTCCGCCTGCTGATGCAGGGGACGTGGGTTCGTGCCCTGGTCTGGGAAGATCCCACATGCCGCAGAGCGGCTGGGCCCGTGAGCCATGGCCGCTGAGCCTGTGCGTCCGAAGCCTGTGCTCCGCAATGGGACAGGCCACAACTGTGAGAGGCCCGCGTACCGCAAAAAAAAAAAAAAGATGATTTTAAAATAAGAAGAAAAATCAATGTTAAACAAATTAACAAAATCTAAAAGAAAACACACATACATATGAAGAATACAAGGAGATATGGGTACACATCCCTTATAATAATTAAAATTTTTGACAAGACCATACCAAGTGTGTATAAGGAAATCCCATTCATCTTTGGTGTAAAATGGTCTTAATGCTTAAAAAAAAAACTGTTTAGGAGTTTTCCAAAAATTAAACATTTATTTATTATATTATCCAGCTATTTCATTACTAGGTATATGCCCACAAATAAAAACGTATATATGCACAAAAACTTGCGTGCAAATATTCATGCAGCATCATTTGTAATAGGAAAAAATTTGAAACAACCCAATGTCCATCAAAATGTGAATGAATATACAACTTTTTATACATACATAAAATGGAATAGTGCCCTGCTCTAAAAATGAACTACTGGTTCACAAAACTACACTGATGAATCTCAGAAATGTTATGCACAGTGAATGGAGCCAGGTAAAAATGCATACATATATTTTGATTTCATTTATATCAAGTTCCAGAAAATGCAAGCTAATTTAATTGTTTACCTGCTGACAAGGGTAGGTGTAGAGATGGGTTACAAAGGAACAAAAGAAAAATTTGAGGGCGATAGAAATGTTTACTATTTGATTTTCATGGTTTCATAGTTGCATGTGTGTAGACACATCTGTTAAACTGATACAATAGCACACTTTAAAAATGTGTAGCTTACTGTACTATAATTATGCATCACTGAAGATATTTTAAAGGACACGTAAGACATTGAAAGGAATTCAGACACTGGATAAAAATATTTGTAAAACAAGTATCTCAAATGCAACGTATTCCTGGAATATATAAAGAACACTTACAATTCAATAACAACAACAAAAGAAGACAAACCACTTAATAAAAAATGGGCAATGATTTAAACAGACGCTTCTTCAAAACAGATGCATAGCTGACAAACTAGTACACAAAAAGAAGCACACCCTCATTAGTCACTAAGGAAGTGCAAACGTATTCTACAATGAGTTATGCCCACACATATTAGAAAAGTTAAAAGAACTCACAATGCCAAGTATTAGCATGGATGTGAAGCAAGTAAAACGCACATATATAACTTATAGGAAAACAATTTGGCATTTTATTATAAAGTTAAACATATCCTTATCATTTGACTTATCAATTTCACTCCTTTGTCTTTTCCTAAGATAACATATGTCTATGCAAAAAATTTTATGTAAATTTTCATAGCAGCTTTATTCTTAATAGCCATTAATGGAAAACATTAATCTTCTGGAAAAGTGATAAACATAATGTGGCATCAATTTGTAAATCATTAAAGAAATTGTGTTGTGTTCAGACAATGGTCTACTATTTAACAGTAAAAAAGCATGCAACAGCATGAATGAATCACAAAAACTTTACATTAAGTGAAAAAAGCCAGACAGAATAGGTTATATATTATATTATCTAACTGATATAAAATTTGGAAAAAGTCTACAGTAACAGAACCAGATTAGTGGTTGCCTGGGGCTAGGATGGGGGAATGAGACTGAGTTTAACAGGGAATGACGAAATGTTCTGTGGTTACAAAAATGTTATAAATCTTTTGTGGTGATGGTTAACTGACCATATGTATTTGTAAAATCTATTTAACTGCACACTTTAAATGGGACAATTTTATTATTAGAGTATAACAATATAACTGATCAAAATGAAAAGAAAATGATAAAAATAATTAATTGGTGTTGGCACAGCAGGGACATCAGAACACATTTAGAGTTTTGCTCCAGGTCTATAGACATCTCCTGCTCTGTCATAATGCAGAGGTTTGGAAATCACACTGAATCATTAAATCCATGACATAGGATGACTGGACAGGATGAGCAGCCTTGGTGAGACAAATGGACCCCAGAGGGTGGAATGTAAACCCTTTGATTATTTAGGAGCCTGCAACATAAGTAAAGTTTTTAGGAGCCCAATTGTAGAGTATCCACTCTAAATTGAGAAAAAATCCTGAATTGTACCTCCTTTGCTACAATAAGGGAAGCAAAATCCCTGGTATGCACGCATAAATTCCAGAGGCATATATATATATATATATATATATATATATATACACACACACATACATACCACATCTGGGAATTATGTTACAGCCGATATATTAGTTAACATGGAAAGAATTTTGCATCAGATCCAGGCAGAAGTGTAAAGAGTTTTGCCACCTAATCTAGGTGATCCAATACATCTTTGTGTATCTAATTCTGTCTTGGCACCTGCTTCTCAGAATACCTAACCTAATACAGCATGGCTTCACTAACAGGAAATCATTGGGCCACTACTTCCCATTGGGTGGGCTGAAAAATTGTCAGATCTATATTTTAGTCTGAGGCTCTCCCTGCCAAGTTTTATTTTATTTCCTCTTTAAAACTTTGTGCTCTGCACTGCAGTCTGAATGTTTCCCCTCCACAATCCCCCCACCCACATAACCCTTGATTTTCACAGGTACTACCTCCCAATAATGTTTTTGTACCTCTAACTCTGTCTCAGCATCCAGCATTACTGGAAATATCCTAACTGCAAAAACATGTCTGTACAAGATTTATACATGATTGTTCATGGCAGTTTTCTTCATAATATCCTAAGACTGGAAACAACCTACATCTCCTTTATTGTTGGAAGGATAAACAAAGGTAGAATATTGGTTCCCTGGAACGCTATTAAGCAATACAAAGTAATGAATTACATATACACAAAAATGTGGATACATTTCAAGAATGGTAGGCTTGATTGAAAGAAACTGGACCTAGAAGAATACATACTGTATGATTCCATTATATGGCTTTCTTTAAAAGAAAAATACCATCCATAGGGTCAAGAGATCAGTGGTTGCATGAAACCAGGCATAGAGTAGGGATTAACTGGGAAGAGCCACAAGGGAGCTTTATGAGGTAATGGAAATCGTCTATTTATTAATTATGGTGATGGATATATGAGTATATGTATTTTTAAAACTAATTAAAAAGTTCACTTAAAAAGGGAGAGTTTTATGATATGTAGATTACACTTAAATAAATGTTTTCCTTTTTTTTTTTTTTTTGATAGAGTGTATATCAAGCCGGATTGTATTTAGTCCTGTGTGGCAAATAAATACATGCAGGTATGCACATATACATACACAAACACATAAACAAATGATGTATCTGCCCCCAATTCCTCCACTATTATATAATTATTTATGAAAATATGATTATGTGATATAGATTTTTGAACACCTACTTTGTTTCAGGCAATTGCCTAGGTACAGGGAATATATTGATATATATGAAGTTGAGATAGGCTTTATCCTCAAAACCTGCACTTTAATGATAACTAGAGTTTAGTATTGGGATAGAAGAGTGGAGTGTCATTTAAAATGGGCTATTTATAGAAGACCATTAAGAAAAGAAAATATTGGAGAAAAAACATGAATTAAATCAAGAAATTAGCCATGAAAATACCTTGAAAAGTGTGGGAGGCAGGGAGACAAATACAACAGCTGTGAGATTATAATGCATTGGAATGTTTCAGGAAGAGCAAAGCAGCAGAGGAGCAAGAAGGAAAGTGGTAAAAATTTCAGTCAAGGAGGAGATTATATCAGCCATGGAAGGCTGCAGAAGGTACTTGAGATCATGCATGTAATAACTGTATTTCCTTGAGCCCAAGAGTTCCACTGACCTTCTTCAGGAACCATCTTAAGAACAAAAGTAAAGTCAACAATTGCGAATCTTTATAATTTACCTTCTCCTGTCTTCCTTAACTGACTGCCCAGAAGATCTCTGCTTCTATTTTTCATTTAGAGATTTGATCCAGCATTTCATCAAATTAAAAACTTACAAACAAAACATGAAAGAGATAAATTAACAGTTCATGTCTGTTAAATAAATATCAGGGGCAAACCAGTATCCCAGAACCTTGCTTGTTTATCATTTTAACAAGTATATGGGATAAACGATATTATCCATATTTTTTAAAAGAAGAAGTTTAACTCAGATAATCTAAGTTATATATCCAAGATCACATAACTAGCAAGAACCAAGGAAGGGTTCAAATCCAGGTTAGCCTGATTTTAAGACTATGCTCACTCCATTATAACCACACTAATTCTGTCACTCTCCAGTTATGAATTAGACATTCTCAAAGCTGGTCGCAAAAGTGAAAATGTTCTACCCAGTGACAACAACTACAAAAATCCTTTGAAACTTTTCCTTCTTTTCTTAAATTTTTAATCATCCTTCTCATCTGAGTATTCTTTCTTTTTAATTTATTATTATTTTTAATTTAATGTAATTTATTTTTTATACAGCAGGTTCTTATTAGTCATCCATTTTATACACATCAGTGTATATATGTCAATCCCAATCGCCCAATTCAGCACATCACCACCCCCACCCGCCGCCACTTTCCCCTCTTGGTGTCCATACATTTGTTCTCTACATCTGTGTCTCAATTTCTGCCCTGCAAACCAGTTCATCTGTACCATTTACTGGGTTCCACATTTATGTGTTAATATACGATATTTGTTTTTCTCTTTCTGACTTACTTCACTCTGTATGACAGTATCTAGATCCATCCACGTCTCTACAAATGACCCAATTTCGTTCCTTTTTATGGTTGAGTGACATTCCATTGTATATATGTACCACATCTTCCTTACCATTCGTCTGTCGATGGGCATTTAGGTTGCTTCCATGACTTGGCTATTGTAAATAGTTATGCAATGAACATTGGGGCGCATGTGTCTTTTTGAATTATGGTTTTCTCTGGGTATATGCCCAGTAGTGGGATTGCTGGGTCATATGGTAATTCTATTTTTAGTTTTATAAGGAACCTCCATACTGTTCTCCACAGTGGCTGTATCAATTTACATTCCCACCAACAATGCAAAAGCGTTCAGTTTTTTTCCACACCCTCTCCAGCATTTGTTGTTTGTAGATTTTCTGATGATGCCCATTCTGACTGGTGTGAGGTGATACCTCATTGAAGTTTTGATTTGCATTTCTCTAATAATTAGTGATGTTGAGCAGCTTTCCATGTGCTTCTTGGCCATCTGTATGTCTTCTTTGGAGAAATGTCTATCTAGGTCTTCTGCCCATTTTTGGATTGGGTTGTTTTTTTTTTTAAATTTGAGCTGCATGAGCTGTTTATATAGTTTGGAGATTAATCCTTTGTCCGATGATTCCTTGGCAAAGTTTTTCTCCCATTCTGATTGTTGTCTTTTCATCTTGTTTATGGTTTCTTTTGCTGTGCGAAGGCTTTTAAGTTTCATTAGGTCCCATTTGTTTATTTTTGCTTTCATTTCCATTTCTCTAGGAGGTGGATCAAAAAAGAGCTTGCTGTGGTTTATGTCAAACAGTGTTCTTCCTATGTTTTCCTAAGAGTTTTATAGGGCCCGGTCTTAATTTAGGTCTCTAATCCATTTTGAGTTTATTTTTGTGTATGGTGTTAGGGAGTGTTCTAACTTCATTCTTTTACATGTAGCTGTACAGTTTTCCCAGCACCACTTATTGAAGAGACTGTCTTTTCTCCATTGTATATCCTTTCTTCCTTTATTATAGATTAGTTGACCATAGGTTCATGGGTTTATCTCTGGGTTTTCTTATGTGGTTCCATTGATCTATATTTCTGTTTTTGTGCCAGTACCATATTGTCTTGATTACTGTAGCTTTGTATTATAATCTGAAGTCAGGGAGTCTGATTCCTCCAGCTCTGTTTTTTTCCTTCAAGACTGCTTTGGCTATTCGGGGTCTTTTGTGTCTCCATACAAATTTTAAGATTTTTTTGTTCTAGTTCTGTAAAAAATGCCATTGGTAATTTGATAGGGATTGCATTGAATCTGTAGATTGCTTTGGGTAGTAGTCATTTTCACTGGACTGATTCTTCCAGTCCAAGAACATGGTATATCTCTCCATCTGTTGTTATCATCTTTAATTTCTTTCATCAGTGTCTTATAGTTTTCTGCATACAGGTCTTTTGTCTCCTTTGGTAGGTTTATTCCTAGGTATTTTATTCTTTTTGTTGCAGTGGTAAATGGGAGTGTTTCCTTAATTTCTCTTTCAGATTTTCATCACTAGTGTATAGGAATGCAAGAGATTTCTGTACATTAATTTTGTATCCTGCTACTTTACCAAATTCATTGATTAGCTCTAGTAGTTTTCTGGCGGCATCTTTAGGATTCTCTATGTAAAGTATCATGTCATCTACAAACAGTGACAGCTTTAATTCTTCTTTTCCAATTTGTATTCCTTTTATTTCTTTTTCTTCTCTGAATACCATGGCTTAGGACTTCCAAAACTATGTTGAATAATAGTGGTGAGGGTGGACATACTTGCCTTGTTCCTGATCTTAGTGGAAATGCTTTCAGTTTTTCACCAGTGAAAATGATGTTTTCTGTGGATTTGTCGTATATAGCCTTTATTATGTTGAAGTAGGTTCCCTCTTTGCCCACTTTCTGGAGAGTTTTTGTCATAAATCGGTGCTGAATTTTGTCAAAAGATTTTTCTGCATCTATGGAGATGATCATATGGTTTTTATTCTTCAATTTGTTAATATGGTGTATCACGTTGATTGATTTGCGTATATTGAAGAATCCTTACCTCCCTGGGATAAATCCCACTTGATCATGGTGTATGATCCTTTTAATGTGTTGTTGGATTCTGTTTGCTAGTATTTTGTTGAGGAGTTTTGCATCTATATTCATCAGTGATATTGGTCTGTAATTTTCTTTTTTTATAGTATCTTTGTCTGGGTTTGGTATCAGGGTGATGGTGGCCTCATAGAATGAATTAGGGAGTTTTCCTTCCTCTGCAGGTTTTTGGAAGAGTTTGAGAAAGACGCATGGTAGCTCTTCCCTAAATGTTTGATAGAATTCACCTGTGAAGCCATCTGGTCCTGGACTTTTGTTTGTTGGAAGATTTTTAATCACAGTTTCAATTTCATTACTTGTGATTGGTCCATTCATATTTTCTATTTCTTCCTGGTTCAGTCTTGGAAGGTTATACGTTTCTAAGAATTTGTCCATTTCTTCCAGGTTGTCCATTTTATTGTCATAGAGTTGCTTGTAGTAGTCTCTTAGGTTGCTTTATATTTCTACAGTGTCTGTTGTAACTTCTCCTTTTTCTTGTCTAATTTTATTGATTTCAGTCCTCTCCCTCTTTTTCTTGATGAGTCTGGCTAAAAGTTTATCAATTTTGTTATCTTCTCAAAGAACCAGCTTTTAGTTTTATTGATCTTTGCTATTGTTTTCTTTGTTTCTATTTCATTTATTTCTGGACTGATCTTTATGATTTCTTTCCTTCTGCTAGCTTTGGGTTTTGTTTGTTCTTCTTTCTCTAGTTCCTTTAGGTGTAAAGTTAGCTTGTTTATTTGAGATTTTTCTTGTTTCTTGAGGTAGGGTTTTATAGCTATAAACTTCCTTCTTAAAACTGCTTTTGCTGGGCTTCCCTGGTGGCGTAGTGGTTGAGAGTCCGCCTGCCGATGCAGTGGACATGGGTTTGTGCCCCGGTCCGGGAAGATCCCACATGCCGTGGAACGGCTGGGCCAGTGGGCTGTGGCTGCTGAGCCTGCATGTCCGGAGCCTGTGCTCCGCAACGGGAGAGGCCACAACAGTGAGAGGCCCGCGTACCACAAAAAACAAACAAACAAACAAAAACTGCTTTTGCTGCATCCCATAGGTTTTGGATCGTCATGTTTTCATTGTCATTTGTCTGTATGAATGTTTTGATTTCCTCTTTGATTTCTTCAAAGAGGATGATCTGTCTTTGGTGTAAGTGAGGTGTTTCAGTCCCCCACTATTATTGTGTTACTGTCGATTTCCTCTTTTAGAGCTGTTAGCAGTTGCCTTACATATTGAGGTGGTCCTATGTTGGGTGCATAGATATTTATAATTGTTGTATCTTCTTCTTGGATTGCTCCCTTGATCATTATGTAGTGTCCTTCCTTGTCTCTTGTAATATTCTTTATTTTAATGTCTATTTTATCTGATATGAGTATTGCTACTCCAGCTTTCTTTTGATTCCCATTTGCATGGAATATTTTTTTCCATCCCCTCACTTTCAGTCTGTATGTGTCCCTAGGTCTGAAGTGGGTCTCTTGTAGACAGCATACAGGTGGGTCTTGTTTTTGTATCCATTCAGCAAGCCTGCATCTTTTGGTTGGAGCATTAAATCCATTCACGTTTAAGGTAATTATCTATATGTATGTTCCTATGACCATTTTCTTAATTGTTTTGGGGTGTTTTTTTTGGACGTCCTTGTCTTCTCTTGTGTTTCCCACTTAGAGCAGTTCCTTTAGCATTTGTTGTAGAGCTGGTTTGGTGGTGCTGAATTCTCTTAGCTTTTGCTTGTCTGTAAAGCTTTTGATTTCTCCATCGAATCTGAATGAGATCCCTGCAGGGTAGAATAATCTTGGTTGTAGGTTCTTGCCTTTCATCCCTTTAAGTATATCATGTCACTCCCTTCTGGCTTGTAGAGTTTCTGCTGAGAGATCAACTGTTAACCTTATGAGAGTTCCCTTGTATGTTGTTTTTCCCTAACTGCTTTCAATAATTTTTCGTTGTCTTTAATTTTTCCAGTTTGATTACTATGTGTCTCGGCATGTTTCTCCTTGGGTTTATCCTGTATGGGACTCTCTGCACTTCCTGGACTTGGGTGGCTATTTCTTTCCCATGTTAGGGAAGTTTTTGACTATAATGTCTTCAAATATTTTCTCGGGATCTTTCTCTCTCTCTTCTCCTTCTGGGACCCCTATAATGCAAATGTTGTTGTGTTTAATGTTGTCCCAGAGGTCTCTTAGGCTGTCTTCATTTCTTTTCATTCTTTTTTCTCTATTCTGTTCCATGGCAGTGAATTCCACCATTCTGTCTTCCAGGTCACTTATCCATTCTTCTGTGTCAGTTATTCTGCTATTGATTCCTTCTAGTGTAGTTTTCATTTCAGTTATTGTATTGTTCATCTCTGTTTGTTCTTTAATTCTTCTATGTCTTTGTTAAACATTTCTTGCATCTTCTCGATCTTTGACTCCATTCTTTTTCCGAGGTCCTGTATCATCTTCACTATCATTACTCTGAATTCTTTTTCTGGAAGATTGCCTATCTCCATTTTATTTAGGTTTTTCTCTGGGGTTTTATCTTGTTCCTTCATCTGGTCCATAGCCCTCTGCCTTTTCATCTTGCCTCTCTTCTGTTAATGTGGTTTTTGTTCCACAGGCTGCAGGACTGTAGTTTTTCTTGCTTCTGCTGTCTGTCCTGTGGTGGATGGAGGCTATCTAAGAGGCTTGTGGAAGTTTCCTGATGGGATGGACTGGTGGTGAGTAAAGCTGGCTGCTGCTCTGGTTGACAGAGCTCAGTAAAACTTTAATCCGCTTGTCTGCTGATGGGTGGGGCTGGGTTCCCTCTGTGTTGGTTGTTTGGCCTCAAGCGACCCAACACTGGAGGCTACGCGGGCTCTTTGGTGGGGCTAATGGGGACTCTGGGAGGGTTCACGCCAAGCAGTACTTCCCAGAACTTCTGCTGCCAGTGTCCTTGTCCTCACAGTGAGGCACAGCCACCCCCCACCTCTGAAGGAGACCCTCCAACACTAGCCGGTAGGTCTGGTTCAGTCTCCCCTGGGGTCACTGCTCCTTCCCCCTGGGACCTGATGTGCACACTACTTTGTGTGTGCCCTCCAAGAGTGGAGTCTCTGTTTCCATCAGTCCTGTTGAAGTCCTGAAATCAAATCCCGCTAGCCTTCACAGTCTGATTCTCTAGGAATTCCTCCTCCCATTGCTGGACCCCCAGGTTTGGAAGCCTGATGTGGGGCTTAGAACCTTCACTCCAGTGAGTGGACTTCTGTGGTATAAGTGTTCTCCAATTTGTAAGTTACCCACCCAGCAGTTATGGGATTTGATTTTATTGTGATTGCGCCCCTCCTACTGTCTCATTGTGGGTTCTCCTTTGTCTTTGCACGTGGGGTATCTTTTTGGTGAGTTCCAGTGTCTTTGTGTCAATGATTGTTCAGCAGTTAGTTGTGATTCTGGTGTTCTTGAAAGAGGGAGTGAGAGCATGTCCTTCTACTCCACCACCTTGAACCAATTTGAGAAATTTTTCTTAACAGATGTCTTGAATCAGGTCATTGTTTTTAGTTAGGTGGTGACTTACCCACTAACATATGAAAAATTAGTGAAGGAGTTAGAAATACAAGTCTCCTGATGGCTAGTGAAAGATATTTTTTAAAAGAGGGAAGCTGTCTGTTATCATAACAAAATATACAGAAATAAAAAATTTCACACTCTTGTTGAAAAGATATAGGCCTCAGGACACCTTTGTTACAAGACATCATTACAATCTTTTTTTCTTTTTGGTGATCTAGAAATTAGGTATCAACAAATACCTCTATTTCCATATAAAATAAAATGCATACAAATCTCATTATAAAGCTCTACTAATTACTATATAAGCTTCCTTGTATTTGCCTCTCAGTTTCTTGAGAATCATTAGCTGTCAAATCCAGTGATCAAGCAAGAAACATCCAAATAGCCATTATCTCTGACAGGTATTACAGCAGGCTTAAAAACCTGAGGTTTATTGACTTTGCTCAAATATGATGGATATTGGATGCTTCATTGATTCTTGAGAGGCAAGGAAAAATATATTATTACTTTTAGGTACACAGGAGCTGAAAGTGTTCAAACACTAGTGAGCTTCAGAATGTATATCAAGATTAAAATCAATGTTTTTCAGGTTAATATCCATTATACATTTACAGTACTGAGTGGTTTTTTAAGTGTGCCCCCAAACCTTCCAATTCAGACTAAAAAGCATCACATTCAGTCCAGTCAACTCTCTCACAAGAGTTGAATTATAGAAGGCATTGAATTTAGCTCTGAAATGAGAGCAACAAAATTGATTAGAGGGCTGTGTAATCGGGAAAGATGAAAGGGAAAATGTCTTTACAGCTAAGCCGAAGGGGGAATAGGTACACATATTTGTACACATATTTGAATAGAGCAAATGTCAGAGTAAAAGAACCACTTATTTTGGCACAAGGTATTGTGCAGCTGTGAATATTGGGGTGAAATATAGTAAAAAGCATATTTTTGGTGGAATCTGAAATGTAAGATAGATGTAATCTTTGTAGGAATGTAGTAAAACTAAAATGAACTGACATAGTTCTAAGAAATGTGTTAAACTTTACTCAAGGAGTGGCAAAACCTGGATGTTTTATGCTTTCATTGTTACTGTTTTTACAAGTTTTTTTTGGTGGGGAGAGGCGAAGTTCTCTGAGGAATGGCTGAGAATATGTTCATTCTAGATTCCATGTAAGATGCATCTGCCAACAAAAACCATAATAATATTAAGTAAGATATGGGAGGCTTACTATGTGTTATTCAAACTGCAATGAAACTGCATTAATAATACTGTATTAAATACTTCAGTGTAAAGAATCCCAATATCTGGATTTAAATTAAGTGAATTTCAAAATTTGTACTCTGCACTCTCTAAAAAGGAGAAGAATCAAAGAAAAAAATAATAACAACACAACACCAACAACAGCAATAATTATAACAATAGTTAAAAATAATTTCAATTCCAGTATGTCCAGGAGTGAACCAAGAGTGGAAGCTGTGAATTGATTGCACCCTCAGTGGATTCAGTTCATGGGCCTCCCACAGAATGAGAATTATGCTGTACTCTATGTTATTCTAGTGTTAAAAATAAGTAACTTTTATATCATACAGTCTTTAAATACAAGCTAAATGTTGTACCTGGTGCTTGATTGAGGAAACAGAGATTTCTTCTTGCAGTGGAGGAACAGGGGCTGTCTTTGCTGTACAGACATGGCTAAGTAATTTGTTAAGGTGATTTTGGTCTTTAGACAATTATGCCCTAAACACTGACTTTAGAACTTAAGTTCTACACATAACTCCAATCTAATCCAACTAAGTCCTTTGACTGTCAGACCTTTAGGTAGACACATTCATTGACCTTATTTATGAAAAGGAAATTAATGTTTCACAAATGTAATGTAACCTGACCAAGACTAAATTAGTAATCCAGTAAGTAGCAGAGACCTCTCCAAACCCAAATCTGTTTGACATCCAAGCCTGTGCTCTTATCCACTTCCCCGTAATTCAACTTAGCCACTTCCCCATATTTCAACTTAGTGATTTTCAAACTGTTGTGTGCATCAGAATCATCTACATGCAGTGCTGTAAATCACTTCTCAACTCTGCACTCAGGAATGTTACATTTGCATCTTCTAGCTGACCATGGTGGGAGTATTTATACCACAGAAATAGGTAAATACCACACATCAGGGTCTTCTTTTTATAAAGACAGATTTCTGGAATCCACAGATCTTGAATGAGTCCAAATACTTTGTGTTTCTCACAGTTTCCCAGGTGATACCATTGCTGCTGGTGTGAGACCAATTATAGAATCACTAATCCAACTCATTTTTTCTCCACAGACACATAGGTTTATTACAAACATTGAATAATACACTAAGGTGCTATGTATTCATAAAATCCTATTTATCTTGAAATTTAATTGGATAGTAAATGATATTAAATTAATCTTTCAACAAATTTTAGGAGGCTACAGGCAACAAAAAACTAGTAAAGGGGAAAAATATAAAACTTCATTAATGGTTTGGGGAAAATCAAGTACATGTTTGGTGAAATATACGGTCCTCTTTTTCTTAATGTGGCAATTTATATATATTTAAATTGGACTAAGAATTTACTTAATACTGTAAAAAATTAACCTATACCTTTCTGTAGACTCAACAAACAAAACAAAGCAAGTTAATACATGAACGTACACTCTAGTTCTTAAGCGCTCTAAGAGAAATAAAGTTAATATTTAGTCTCAGCAGTTTTAACATTCATAAGAATTAATTCTTGACTTTATCTGTAAGCTTACTGACCTTATTTGTTGCAGTTTTAATTCTCCCAAGTTTCAGTGATTCATTCCCATACAATATTCTTAAGTCTATCCTTTAAATTTTTATCTCAAAATGCTAAGTCTAAAGGCAAAGGGAGGGGAAATTTACTGTGTAAAGGATAATAAAGCATAATAAAATTACATATAAAATATTTGGGTGAATGTATTAATATAAATACTTAGAGAAATGTAATTATTTATAACTGCCATTAAAATTCTGGTTCAATTATTTTACATTTACTATTGCTAAATTCTTGATGAAAATAACAATGTGTTGAATAAAATTCATAAGCAACTTAATTTAAATGAGCAACTCTTTATAAAGTCATTTAAATAGTAATAAATGGAAACTATAGTAGCTACTGTCTCCTAGGTTGCAATGTAAACAGGATGCTTGGTTCTCAGGATAGATAGAGAGATAGATAGATAGATAAATAGATAGATACAGATAGATAGGGATATACAGGTATAGGTATAAATAAAGATATAAATATAGGTATAGTTATAGGTAAGATACAGGTATAGATATAGAGATATCTATGTCTATCTGTATATGTATATGTATATGTATATATCTATATCTGTATCTATGGAGAGAGAAGAGAGATTGTATATTTAAAAGCCAAAATATTTTAGGATAAGCTTTTTGGATGTTGTCTTCTGTCTATTCAGTCTACCATATCACCATACTTCGGGGGTGATGTACACACAAGCAATACACACTGTCCTGGCAAACATGGTGGCTCTGCTGTATAGTTTTGAGTTAGATAGAATTATTGGAACTGGTCCTAGAGGATGGTTTGTAATTGTTAAAAGTATATATGCATCAAAACATTTTTAATGTTAAACTTAGCTCACTTATTTTCAGAGTCACAATATGGTGTTCACTTGTCAGATTCATGCTTATTGTTACATAATAGATATCATCACATGGATTTGATCATTGGGATATTGGAACTATGGCCTAGTTTGGGATTTGCATGCCCATAATGCCTACTTGTTTTTTTTTTTTTTTTTTTTTCGGTACGCGGGCCTCTCACTGTTGTGGCCTCTCCCGTTGCGGAGCACAGGCACCGGACGCGAAGGTTCAGCGGCCATGGCTCACGGGCCTAGTCGCTCCGCAGCATGTGGGATCTTCCCGGACCAGGGCACGAACCCGTGTCCCCTACATCGGCAGGCGGACTCTCAACCACTGCGCCACCCGGGAAGCCCTTGTTTTCTTCTTGATTAGAAGGTTTTACAGAATCTGTCTTTTAAGGGTTGCTAAGTGGATCATTCTTTTCAGAAACAGTGCATCTTCAGAAAACTTGATGAAATGTTTCAAAACTTCAGGGTCAATTCATGTTTAACAGTTCTTTGAACTTCACCAATCGCCTGCATTGAAAGGCATCGTAAAACAGTTAAGCTTCTTTTGGTGACAAAAGATGAATAAAATATCTTAGCTTTTGGTTCCAAATGCACAACATGATACAATTGGAAAGGAAGGCAGACTCATTGCTTTTTGGCTCCAAACCTCTTCATTGCTGGCTGCTGTGGAAGAAGTATGTTTTCAGCAGGGAGAAATTGACAGGAATACATAAGCTGTTTTGGCAAGCACTTCTGCATTTGGCCTTTTCCAGTTGATGCACCAAGATGATGAAAGGCCCCAAATAAATTAACAATCTTCTTTTTTGTTCCCTTGCCACGTTAAAGTCAATGGAAATATAGTACAAATTGAAAAAGAAAGATTTTAAAATGGAAGCAAACAATAACTAAAAGGGAAAACTGAGAGAATGAGTGGAACATTGAAGCAAATTAATTTCCACCTGATAGAGTGGAAAACTAATTCAACACTTGTTTACAAAATGCTTACTATATGCTGGGCATTGGGCTGATAAAAAGTTGATTGCATAGCTTTTGTTCTAATGGAGAGACAAGGCACATTAGCAAGTACTTATAGTGTGACAAATGGTACATTAAGAGTATGAGCAAAAAGCAAGGAGCAGATAGGACCAGGTTAGTCCCCTACTTTGCTGTATCTTTGGGCAAAACATTTCATCTCTCTGGCACTCATTTTTCTGTCATAATGGATAATGACAAGAAGTGTAAAACTCTCTCCATCTCCAAGTTTAGTTGCGTGAGAAATACCTCCACTCAGTACTCTAAGGAATGGGTACAGAATAGAGTCTTCAAATCAAGTACCCACAGTGGTCAGAAAGAAAATAAATGAAATGAGTATAAGCCAATGCGAGGTATTAGGGATTCTGCTCAAATGGAGAGTGTATGTCCCTTCTAAATTCATTTAAATTAAAATAAATGAAGTCTCCTAGTACAGAATTGGGAGATAAACATATACCAAAACAAACAAAAAAAAGGACAGTTATCAGTAAAGCCTCACATGAATTTTATAAAATAAATAATGTAAAGAAGAGGAAGAGATACAAAATTGACTGAATAGTCAAGAAAGGTGTCATATGGGAGGAACAAACATAGTCCAACTTTGACAGATTAGTGTTTAGAGAAACAGGGGATATTCTGAGATGAAAGCCTTGTCTAAGTGCACCAAGTCAGAGATTGAAGTATTTGTTTTTTTCCGGAAAAGTTTGAGTAGATTGGACAAAAAGTCTAGATAAAGTTAGCTTGAAATGAGTTAAAAATATAGATCAGGTTGAAATTTTATGGAAACTTTAAATTATTAGGAAATATTGAGGATGTAGATGAGGATGTAGATGAGATATTGAGATGCAGGTAATGTAGCTTTATAAAAGTGACGGCTTGGATTAAAAATGTATTTTTTGTCCAGACATTCTCTTATCCTAAATTTACTATTTCATTAAATATTTTTTAAAAATCAAAGCCAGTTAAGGAGACTTAGTATTCTATTATTCTGTATATGGCTATTATTATAAGCATTACAGAACTTGAGAAAAAGTAGAAAACTATTTAGAA
This sequence comes from Stenella coeruleoalba, assembly GCF_951394435.1. Classification (NCBI taxonomy): domain Eukaryota; kingdom Metazoa; phylum Chordata; class Mammalia; order Artiodactyla; family Delphinidae; genus Stenella; species Stenella coeruleoalba. The sequence continues at coordinate 19,989,338 of NC_137154.1, forward strand.
TGGCTTGAAGAAAGTTCTGCCTTAAAGAAGGGGACTAGAGTAGAGAAAAACTTAAAGTTGATTTTAGATCTCCAAATACAAGATTTTTGGTCTTTTGCATGAGAATATATATTGTATCTGCATAGCCCATTTTTCTTTCATATATAATGTGAATTTCTATCTTTTAATATTAAAAGTTAAGAATGGACCATTGACATGCATTATAGGAAAGTAGAATTATGTACAGTAAAATACTGACATATAAAATGTGTTCAATAAAACTGTTTCCTATTGGATAGAGTTTTTAAAGAAGCATTTGGAAATCTTTGTTCAAGGAAAAAACTAAAAATTCACAAATAACTTTCTTGCTTATATTTCAAATTTCAGCCAGTTTGTCAGAAGAATTATTCAGCATATTGGCCTCCAACATTTAAAGAGTTGCCAAACTCACCATAGTTAATTTATATGAAAGAAAATTTTATTTTTTAAAAAATTGCCTTCTTCCTCTTCTATTGCCATGCTTAGAAGTTAAAGTATCAATAGTCTCAGATTTACTGTTTTATTAAGATCCAGATGTATTTTTTCCAACATGTAAATACTGTTAGTGATTAAATGAAAAATAAATTATGTTAATTAGAAATCAAAACTAATTGAAGGGATACACTAGAATCTAAAAATGTAATATCAACAGCAAATACTTGCAGAGGTTCAATTTAATTAAAGACTTAAAAGTCAACAAATGAATCTGCTCTGCATATCAACTACCCTGCTCCATCTCTACTATTACCACCTGGTCCATGTGTCATCATTTCTCACCTGGACTATGCCAAGAGCTCCCTACATCTTCTGACCGCTGCCTTTCACTTTTTTTTTTTGAGTTGTGAATTTTTAAAAACGTTTATTTACCTTCTCCAGGTCATATGTACTATTTTTTTTCACTCTATTCTTTGTTTTTTCTTTTTTTAACATCTTTATTGGAGTATAATTGCTTTACAATGGTGTGTTAGCCCACGTACCTGGGTAGGGCAAAAGAAAAAATTGCTGCCTTTCTTGTTCTTCTATAATCCATTTTCCATACAGCCGTCTCTCTGTGCTCTAGCCATAGGGTCTTTCTTTCCATTACTTAAACATGTAAACCTCCTTTAGGTGCTCCTTAGTTGAGATGCCCTGCCACCACACACTCACATGCTTGGTTTCTTCTTGCCAGTCTATTCTCTGCTCACAGGTCACCATTTCTGAAAGGTTTCCCTGACCATTTCATTTAAATTAGACCCTGACCCAACTCACACTGTCTCACATTATCCTGGTTACAGATTTCATAACACTTAATTCTTTATGTCTATTTTTCCTTGAGTGAATATAAGCTCTATGAGAGCAGGGCTTTCCCTGTATTATTCACTGTTAGAGTTCCAGGATCTAAAAAGTTACTAACATAATAATAGGCTCTCAAAAATATTTCCTGAAGTAAGGAGCAAGCTTTTTGAGGAAATTCTTAGAAAACTGGATATTTTTGTGAGATACTGATTCTGAGTATTAATCAAAATTGCGAGATTGGGATTGACATATGCACACTACTATATATAAAATAGATAACTAATAAGAACCTACTGTATAGCATAGGGAACTCTTCTCAGTACTCTGTAATGACCTATATGGGTAAAGAATCTAAAAAAGAGTAGAGATAGGTATATGTATAACTGATTCACTTTGCTATACAGCAGAAACTAACATTGTAAATCAACTATACTCCAAAAAACATTTTTTAAAATTTTTTGAATATAGAAGAAACAAAACACAACAGGAACTTTTATCACCTCTTTTGACCTTAGGACATGCAGAAGCATAGAAAATATTAATAATGTTTATGATTAACACATGAAATGACTTAAAAACATACTTGGAGTGTTATGAATAGTTTTCAGTAAGAATTTAATCATTTTTCATGTTTTAAATATCTGTGTATATTTGAAATCCTGATAACTATAAAAAGAGTAAAATGATCTCACTCTCATTTTTTTCTTAAATTTCTGCTTGTATAATTAAATTGTACTTTGCCTATTTATATGTTTAGTTTTATTTAGGTGTATAATATAGTGACCATTATTCATTTAATTATATATTTCCAATTTAGCTGTTTTAGAAAATTTATTTTAAAATGACTTATGAATATCTAATACAATGAATATAACTGATATAATTTAAGTCAAGAAAATCTTTTACAAGCACTTTTCTGAGAGCATCACTACTCTTTCTTTTATTAATGATGGTTTGTTAAAAAATTGGAAGTGAGTAGATACTTTTAGGAAAGTCAACAAAAATAGAAGGCATGTATTTTAGGCTTCAAGGAATATAAAATATGATTCTTTGAATGAGACCTGGAAATTTTAAGCCTCTGTATTGCCCCCAACCCAAACATTAGTCACATAGGTTATTTAAGTGATATTTGTAGCTCTCTGTATTATTCAATTAGTCCACAATTTTAAACACTGTGATGAAATATTCCAAAAACTAATGTTTTCAGAGCATAAAATGTAGAAATGCAAATTATTTGTTTTGCCATGACTTTCTAATTTTCAGAACTGTAAATTCGAAGTTGGGGATGCTAAGAACCTAGGAGATACTGTCACTACTTAATCTCAGCATATATTCCATGTGTTTTCAATAGAACTCTGCTTGTTTTTAAAGAAATCTAGCATCTCTCAAATGTCTGCTTTGTATTTTACATGCTGTATCAATATTAGCTCATTAATATTCTAGCTTTTCTAACAAGTCATAGAAAAGTGAGTCTATTCCTAGTACAAAAATCCATAGTAACAATTAGTATTAAGTTTTTTATTTTTGAAAGTTGTAGAAATTATGATGTGTTAAATAATATTATAGGTGGCAAAGTCAGGAATATAGATCAATTCCATTTTCCCCTTCCCCATCCTAAACCAATACGCAGTCAATGTGATCAAGATTTTACTTTCATACGAACACTTCCTTCTAGACAGAGAAAAATGAAAACTTTGAAATGATAAGTCAGAAAGTAATGAGGCTGCAAGAAATGGTCTGCATCCTTCCCCCTCACTTTCCTACCTTCTCTGCTGCCAAATCTTTTTGCTTTCTCTCATCACCTTATCAAAATGTATCTTTCTGAGAATCAGTACAGTAAAGAGATTGGGTTGATATTGACTATTCACTAAATACAGGACCTGAAACAACTTAATTAATCCTTTGTGCTCCAGTTTCTCATCTATAAAGTGGAGACAATATTAGTTTTCACTCAATAAGACTGCAGTATAAATCAAATATATTAAAATATTCAAGATTTTATAATCATGCTGAACTCATTGTGAGCATTCAATAACTATTAACTGATAATTTTGATGGTAGAAATAACAGCAGTAGTAGTAGTAGTATTAACAGTAAGTACTAGTAATATGTACTAGTAGTAGAAGCAGTAGTACACCTACTGTGTTAAAAAATTATACTAGTTGTTATATTTATAGTGGTGAATCAAGCAAGACAACCCTTGTTTCAGTCTGGATATTTTCTTGTAAACTATTTTCCACGTCATTAATTCTCTCTTCAGCTGTGCCCACTGTAGTCTTGTGAGTTATGTCATGATTCGTTTTCAAAAACAAAAACCACAAGTAAAGGTGGTATAAAAAAATAGGACTTGTTAGTAAACCCCATATAACAAGAAGGTGGCTGAAGGTAGATGATATAAGGATTTGTTAAATCACTCAGCAATATCAAGGACACAGGCTTTTTCTAACGATCCACTCTGTCTGCCATTCTTAAAGTATCAGCTATATCTCTCCACATGGTAGAGATGCCTGAGACAGCTCCAAGTGTCTCATCCTTACATGGCTTCATCCAAAATCAGAACAAGATGAGCTTTCCTTTCATTCCTCAAAATCAGTGGTCAGGCACTGTTGTAGGTACTAAGGGTACCTCAGTCAACAAAACAGACCAAAATCCCATGCTCAAGGCATATATATTTGAGGTAGGAAGAAAGAGAAAAAAAGAAAAAGAAAACTAAGTGAAATATAGAGTCTGCTAGTTAGTGAAAATGTCAACAAGAAAAAAAAAAATAAAGGAGAACCGGAAGTGTGTGCACGTGTCATATCTCAATTTTGTAGGGGGGGGGTGAGTTGCAATTATTGATAGTATAACCCAGGTAGGTTTTAATGATTAATGACATGGCAGTTAAGATTTAAAGGAGATTAGAGAAGTTACCATGCAGTCACCAAGGGGCAGAGGTGTCCAACAGGTAGAACAGCATTCCTGCCAAGTTAGAGGAAAAGTAAAGAGAATGCTGTTAATGGAAGCAGTGTTAGAAAGGAGGAGGGAAGTAGGGGGTGAGGTCACAGAGTTAAAACAGGGCAAGGACAAGGAAGTGTGTGCTAGGTAGAGATTTATAGGCTACTATGAGAATGTTTACTGCTATTCAGGAGATAGGAAGCCAGGTGAGGGCTGTGAGTAGAGGGGTGATTGACTTCTTTTTCAAGGACTTCATTTTTAAATGGCTGCCATATTCTGAAAAGACTGAGGACAAGCAAGGACAGAGCCAGTAGAGGCAGTAGGAGCTAATACAATAATCTTTACTCATCTCTCTCATTCTGTCAAGGAGGAAAATGTTTGCGAGAAGCTCTCTAACAGGTTCTATCTCAGGTTCAGTTGGCCAAAATGGAGTTATTTGCTTACTCTCAAGCTGCAAACATGTCTGGGAAAGGAACTTTCTGGCATTCACAGTGAGTACAGTGGAAGATAGGCTCTGTTGGTAAGAAAAATAAAAGAAATAGCTGTTGTTTACACACTCATTAATGCTTTTCATGGTGCACTAAGAGCATTAAAATGGCTTGCAGCTTTTAAGTAGAAATATTAACTTGATACATTTTTATTTTAGAATAGTAGTTCTAAATGCCTAGAAAAAATGGACCAGGTTAGGGAAAGACTAGAAGCAGGGAATCGATTAGATGCTGTTTCCATAATCCAGGTAAGACATGATAATATATGATAGTGGCCTGGGATTGATTGATTGATTGTGAGAATTGAGGGTGATGGAGAGGATGCATCAGTTGTGTTGCTCAGACTAGATTTCTGGAATGGACACATGGGTAGAACATATTGCAATTATTTGAAATTTGTAGTTTTTTAAAATAGGGAACAAGTTTAAGAAAGAAATGAATTTATCTCTGGATATGCTGAGTTTAAGACATGACAGGAAAAACTTAAGTAATGATGTGCAATAGGCAGGGCCTGAAGGATAGGAAAATATCAAAGCTCAAAATATGATTTTAGGGTTATCTACATATATATAATTATGCTCAAAGTATATAAAATGTCTAATCCAGAAAGAATAGAATTGGTTCAATACGTTCTAAACAAATAATTTTACTGTCTCTCCTGTTCCACACACAATGGGATGAGAGAGAGAGAGAGAGAGAGAGAGAGAGAGAGGGAAAGAGAAGAGCATGTGGAAGAAAGATATTAGTAATGAGCTACAAATGTTTAGAATCAGAATGTAAAGAGTATATACAACATAATCTTCAGAAACACAGAGTGAGAAGAAATCACAATGCCAAAACCCATGGAGAAAATATTGTTGCACATTTACAAGTAATTCCAGGAGTCAATCTGAGAATTTCTCCTTGAGAGGAGAAAGTGTAGAATTATTGTCTCTATACTGGAAAAGTGAATTGCCAATGAAAATAAGTGTTATTGACAGACTCCTATGATCATACATGCCAAATTTGTAGTCACAAATTTAAAGGGAGACAAGTCAGCATCTTTGCTTGTTTCTGCAAATTAGGTATAGTTTTGGATGTAATCATAGTTGGGGTTTTGCCAGTTGAGAAACACAGAGGAAGAGTGGGTTATTTGTTTTGAGTGTATTAAGCAAGAAATTCTTAGGCATAAGAACCAAAGAACATAAGCTGTGTGCAAGAATAAACTGCAAACCTGGGGATGGTGGTAGACATTCAAAAAAAAGTGATAAAGTCAATGGATTATGATTCAGGGAAATCAAAGAATTTTTGAAATGTGTGCAAAGTGAGTTGAAATGTTAGAAGGTGGTAGTAAAAGTCTCCTTTGAATCAACATTCTGGATGCCATATATTTACTGGTAGTAAAAACAAAAGTCCAGGAAATGACTATGAAATGTGGTGGATACGTAGGATGGAGGAAACACTTATTTCAAATGAAGATACCAAGGATCTGAAGTTCCCAATGCACCTTTGAGTTACCAGATGTTGAAGACCATATAATAAACAACACTATAAGCAGTAAAGAGAAGGATGGCAGGTGTTAAAACATAAGTTTTATATTGACTACTAAGTTTAGAAATAGCACATAGTGCAGTCGGATAACATGAGTTTCAAAGGAATTGGGATTTAAGGGAGTGTTAAGGATTTAATGCTTGTGTCTCCCCCAAAATGCAGTTGTTGAAGCCCTAACTGCCATTGAAATGGTATTTGGGGGTGGGGTCTTTGGAAGTTAATTAAGGTTAGATGAGATCATGAGGGTGGTGCCTTCATGATGGGCGTACTGCCCTTACAAAGAAGAGGAAGAGACACTGGAGCCCTCTCTCTCCTTGAGTGCACAGAAAAGAGACCATATGAGCACACAGTGAGATGGCAGCCAACTGAAAGCAAAGCAGAGGGTCCTCACTAAGAACAAAATCTGCTGGCACCTTGATCTTGGGCTTCCCAGGCTCCAAAACTGTGAAAAATAAATGTCTGTGGTTTAAGCCACCTAGTCTATGATGCTATGTTATCGCAGCTCAAGTTAATTAAGGCAGGGAGTAATGAGAAGAAACCATGTAGAACCAGCAATGGGGAGCATGTTGAACACTCTTCCACCTCCAGCCCCAGCCCCATGGAAGGTATGTGGTGTAAGAGAAATAAGCAGCCACCCTGAAGGGAGCTATAGGGGCAACGTCCCTCAGATTTCACTGAGAGGTGTTATGAGAAAGAACATTTGGAGAGGAGGTGTAAGGGGTAGAAGATCTGGCTGGTGATAGACCACATATATTAGAGGGCATCATGGAACAGTTCTAGGAGTTGGGGAAAAGTCTGAGATTAGGAGATGTAGACAGGGGACAAAAATCCAGGTGAGGAATTAGAGCACTGGGTCAGGACTGGGGTAAATAAGTATGTAAGACAAGAATATCTTAATTGTCTTGCAATTAAATAAGGATATTATATTCTCATTATAGCAGACAGGTCACAGTGGTGAGGTCTGGTGTTGGAGGTGGCCCAAGAGCTGGTCCTGCCATGGAGAACATGAAACTCTGTCGGCCTCTCTTACATGTGCCACAAGTGTGATGACACAGCTGGGAAATGGGTGGTTGCACCGCAGCATCTGGAGCTCAGTGGCTTCACATAACTTCAGAACATCTGGAACTTTGTAGTTTGCCTTTAAATACATGTTTGGGCTGAAGTTTCTGTTGCAAACTAGCATTTTTGCATTTAGCTAATGATTATCTCAATATGTGCGTGGGTTTTGTTTTTCCTAGCATGCCTATTAGTAAAGTGGTATTTGCTTTTGATAAAATTTTACATAAACAATTTTTTCTCACAGTTAGCTGTTTGAAACTTCTTACAAATTTACAAGAATGTATTTTTGGGTTATGTGTAAATCCTTCATGAGGACATTTGTATAAAACAATTTGATGACAAGTACATCAATGCAAGTAAAAGTACTAAACTTATTTCATAAAAATCATGTGAAATATATGCAATATATAAAATAATATTAATTTATGACATGCAATAATAATAATGGCTGACATTTATTGAGCATATTGTATGTGCTAGACACAATCCTTAGACTTTTACATATATTATCTCCCCTAATAGCCATAATGACCCTATAAAGTAAATACTATTATTAATTATATTTTCTACATGAGGACACTGAGGCACAAGGAGGTTAAAGAAATGACACAAGGGGCTTCCCTGGTGGCGCAGTGGTTGAGAGTCCGCCTGCCGATGCAGGGGACACGGGTTCGTGCCCCGGTCCGGGAAGATCCCACATGCCGCGGAGCAGCTGGGCGCGTGAGCCATGGCCGCTGAGCATGCGTGTCCGGAGCCTGCGCTCCGCAACGGGAGAGGCCACAACAGTGAGAGGCCCGCGTGGCGCAAAAAAAAAAAAAAAAAAAAAAAAAAGTGACACAAGAACACTCACACATTATGGAGAGCCACCAGAATTTAAACCTTGAGTTCAGACCCAGCACCTTTAACCATTATGCTATCCTGTTTCTCATTCAACATACAACATAAAATTTTATACTCGAATCACTAAATCAGGGAGCAATGATTCAGTGAAGGGAAACAGATCATTCACTCTGACACATGATCATATGTTGAGATATGGAAAAGAGTATCAAAATATTCTTTGTTAAAATTTATTTATGTGCTATTCATTCATTACTTCACTCACTATTTATTGCATGCCTATATCCATGATAATGTTAGGCTCTATGAGAGCCAAGCATAAAGAAAATATGTCTTTGAACATGACTAATAGGTTGTGTATGTTATGAAGACAAATCTCTGTGTATGTGTGTGTGTGTGTATATATATATATAATATATATATATACACACACACACACACACAGATATATATACACACATGTGTAACATACACATATATACACACATATATTCATATATCCATATATTACATATATATGTGATGAGATGATTAGAGTATGGAAACTTCAGGTAGAATTACCAGAATGCACACACACACAAAGTGTATATTTGCAGAGGGCAAGTATCTTGACTTAGCTGGAGAGCCAGTACGTATGAAAAGGAGTAATGGTCAATATGGATAGAATAATAAATTGGGACAACATTATTGAAGACTTGGATTGTATGCTAATTTTTTAGAGTCTATTTAATGTATAGTGGGAATCTTAAGACATTTGATCAGAGAAATTCTGTTTTGAGAATAGCTGTATTTGGGGAAGATCAATCTGGAAGAGGTTAATGATATGAATCAGCAGAAGAATTGCTAAGTTGTAAAATCACTAAAAGGCATTTCTATAATAAATATTGGAAAAGTAAGGAGGATCGTTTCATACTTTGCTGTGACTTAAACAGTAAATTCTGTAGCTTTAATTTTACAATTACATGATCTTAGTTGGAAATTACTTATCTAATAATACAAATCCTTAAAACTTCTGGCAGAAATCAAAGACAAAAATTAAAACTGAACTAATATTAAATGTTAATGTACTAAATAAATAAAATGTTCTTAGAATGTACTCCTCAGTTCAGTGTTTGCCATACTTCCAGGAGGGTTATAGCATGTGATAAATCTCACTTTGCTTGTATTCTGAAAGGAAAAAGGAAGCAGATAGAATAATAATGAGGAACTCAATATACCTCTTTTCTTTCATCACTTCACCTTTACACTTGCTTAAATAACTGTTTAACAAAGCAGACATAATATGACTACAGACATGTCCTGCAAGGGCAGCTAAAGATATTTCCAATCAAAACTGGTTATGCAAAGGCAGATGTAGCCACACCTATCCACCCACCATCTTCAAAAATTTTATTAAAACTTCCATTTTTATCTAGTGAATGATTTACATATGAGAAATGAGGTGTTTCTACATTATTGACCAATCACAAATAGACTAATACCTGTGAGATGCAATGATTTGTGACATCAATAATTTTACATAATTTGTTCTATTATATTTTAGGTAACTCGACATCTTCTAAGAATATAGTGACCTCAAAACATATATAATCATTTCCAAAATCTTTCAAAGTTAATAATGAATAACAGCTTGAAAAGTAAATGCAAGTAAAGTCACTTTTCCTGAAGGAAGATAAAACCCACCACAGGTCAGCAGAACTTAGAATTTCTTTCTCATTAGTGAGGAAGATTTTATCTGTGGTCCATTTATTATCTGAAAACTTTTTCAGATCATTCCTGCAGTTCAAGCTATTTTTATAATGAAAATTAATCACATTAGCTTCACAGTACCTTTAAAATAATCCTGACAAACAAACATTAATTTGCTTTGTAATATTCCATTAGTAGATAAGCATGGAGCATAACAGAAGAACTTGCAGAATTTGTAGAAAAACAAAGTAGCAGAACTTGGCCTTATAACTGAGCTATTGTACATGCACTCATCTACTTTTTTATTCCCTTCTCTATTTGGGATGAAAGCAACGTAACCTTCACTGTGCCTTATCATTTCTGTGGTTAAGCGTGTAATTTGGAAGTAAGAACACGTTGTAAATACGGGTAAACAAAACCCTCCTTCTATATGTAGAGGGGGTAATTAGGCATATGCTGCAGACAATTCTGAAAGCCCAGAAGAGAGGTTTTCTTCCCAGTAATCTAAACTTGTCAAATATATTTTTAAATGAAATATTTCCCTGCTTTCCTTGTTTTGGAACTCAGAAAGTTGTTTGCATATATTAAGTCCAAATATCTAAATGTGTTGAAAATGATGTTTTCAGTATCTAAAAATATTTGTTTTTAAGGCAGGCAGCATACATATTCAAACAAATCAGTTATTCACTCTTTCTTTTTTTAAGGTCTGTTTCTAGATACAAAGACTAAATTAGTCTCATTTTTAAGCAACAACCTTCAGCTGGAGCAAGGTATTCTATGAATACCCTAAATGTCAGGACTCTTTCTGGCCTAAAGTAACTGAGTCATTTTAATAATGAAGCCTAGGGTTTTTGTCTATTTTCTGAACGATTTTACAATCTTTCATAAGAGTAATCCATAGATTTTTTTCACCGCACCAATGTATTTGATGATGTCAACATTTGGGGAGTGCATTACACACCCAGTTATCTGAAGATAAGATTTCCTGCAAAAACATCCAGCCAGCTAAGACCCAATCTCCATGGTGATTCACCAGCCAACCAACATTTTTTTTTCTTTTTTGCCAAAACCCACATGCCTTATTCTAGAAGACACTCTTGACTCTCACTCCAAACTTAATGACTCTTGTAATCGTCTTAATGCACTTGTTTTGAAATATTCTCTTCCATTGCAGATTATAGAAAATAAGTCGGAAGAACTGACAGAAAGCTACATTGAGTACTAAAGATTCTAGGCCCAGGACATGAAATTAGTGACATCTTGATCAAAGATACAAAAAGTGAAGACTACACCAACAGGGTATTTAGTATCATGCAGCTGCTTCCTCACTTTCATCACCTCTGACATGATCATTACATGTATTAAGGTGAGTCACACCTGTTTCTCGTAACCATGAGTCATTAATAAAAAGCTAAGTTAGGTTCCATATAGTATGTTTAAAGAGGCATGACAGTGTGTCCAGTATTAGAGGTTAATATCTCCCAGGGGGAAAATAGCCTATCCTTTAAGTTTCATGGCTTAAATGAATCTTTAGGGAAATGTTGCACAGGTAAAAATTCATCTCCCAAAGATGGAGGAGTAAAGTCTCATTTATGGGGTGAATATGTTATTTATTCAAAACTCATATTGGAATGATTTATCACTAATCATGGTAACAGTCAGCGTTTACATTTTGAAAACTGTTAGAATACGCTGATTGCATTTGATGACTCAAGTGTTTGTTCAGATTTTACCCACAAGGAAACTGAAGATGAAAGATATGAATCACACCAAGTCACAGAGCTGGTAAACAGTAAAATACGACCATAAATTCAAATGTCGTAAAACTAAATTTGTTAGAGTTTCCTTCAAAACCTGCCACTTCCCATTTTCCAGACACTATACATACCAGTATAAATATCTGTCACATTACAGACTAGATAAAATCCAGCAGTTGAATGAAAGTCACAGCTTACTACTGTAAATCATATTATTCCTTTGAATTCTAAGATGAAATGGAAAATACTTTCCCATGGGAAAAACAATCTGCATTATTCTGAGTTTCTATCTTCTGTTAGAGAAGCTTAGCCTGAATTTAAGTCATAGCCCTTTAGCTAATGTAGTACATGTGGGGCTTTTGCCAGTTTCTAGGAATATAAAAAATGACATACCTCCTGCCTTTTTCAAAAGGCTTCAATGTCATTGCATATTCTTACAAGACGAGCATGGAGAAGTGGTTAAGAGTATTCTAGAACCAGATTCTCTAGCGCAGATCCAGTCCTTTCACTTCCCTAGGTTTGTGACCTTGAGCAAATTACTTCCTCACTCAGCGCCTTCTATTTTCCTCTGCAAATAGGGATAATAATATTACTTACCTCAGAGTCTGTTGTGAAGAATAATAGAGTGTAAGCTCATTTACATAAGGTTAGAGCTTTGAATAAAATGTACATTTCGGGCTTCACAACAACCCTAAGATATAGGTGTTTTTAATCTGTATTTTAGAGATGAGATCATTGAGGCTTAGAAACTTAATTAACTTGCCCAATGTCAAACGTGTGTGTGGCAGAGCAGGAAATGAAATGCAAGCCTGATTATAAAGGCTCTGTTTTAACCAATATGTTACATTTTAACCTGGAACTAGTTGATGTGTAAAATATCATATTCCCTAAAGTAGTGCAATATTCAAACAGTTCAGAAAAATGTAGAGTTATATTAAATGAGTTTTGTTTTTTAAAAACTAGACATTGCACTGATGTCATTAAAGTTTTTAAAAAAGTTTGTTGAAGGGCACCATAGAGTTTAAAGCTAGGTGGTTTACCAAAGACAACAGAGTATTGGCAATGGTTGCCCTCACCAAATAGTATTAGTTACAACAGAAAAATACTTGTTATATTTCAGCACCTTTCATACATTATATCAAGACCTTATGACAATAATATAACATAAATGCCTATGTTTGCAGATGAGAACACTGAGGCTTTTATAGGTTGAGAAATGAACCCACAGTTATCCAGATATAAATTTGGAGACCTGTAAAATGAAACCAATTGACTTAGCTCCCAAGCCCATACCTTTTCTTCTATGCCTAAGTGCCTGTTTTTTTTTTTTCCTGTAGGCATTTTATTTTATTTAAACTTCTTATTATGCTTTAATAATTTAAAAGTTGATTATGTTACACATACCCTGTGATTTTCTTCAGCTTTATTGAAACATAATTGACAAATAAATTTATAAGATAAAGTATACAATGTGATGAGTTGATGTATGTATACAGTGTGAAAAGATTCTCCCCATTGAGTTAATTAACACATTCATCACCTCACAACTTACAATTATGCAGTACAGTGTTATCAACTATAGTCAACATGTTATACACTAGACCCTCACACCTTATTCATCTTATAACTGAAAGTTTCTATGCTTAACCAGTCTCTCTCTATTTTCCCCACCTTCAGCTCCTGACAATCACTTTTCTACTCTTCATTTCTATGAGTTTGAGTTATTAATATTGTTTTTAGATACCTCGTATAAGTGATACCATGCACGATTTGTCTTTGTCTGGCTTACTTCACTTAGTATAATGCTCCCAGGTTTCATCCATGTTGTCACAAATGACAGGATTTTTTTTCTTTTTTTAAGGATGAATAATATTCCTTTGTATATGTACATACCACAACTTCTTTATCCATTCAGCCATTGACAGACACTTAGGTGTTTCCATTACCTTGGCTAATGTAAACAATGCTGTAATGAATATGGGAATACAAATATCTCTTTGAGATAATGGTTTTGTTTCCTTTGGAAGCCCAGAAGTGGGACTGTTGGATCACATGGTAGTTCTATTTTTAATATCTTGATGAAACTCCATACTGTTTTCCACTATGGGTGTACCAGTTTACATTCCCACTAACATTGTACAAGGGTTCCCTTTTCTCCACATCCTTGCCAGTATTTTTTATTCTCTTGCCTTTTTTTTTTAACATCTTTATTGTACTATAATTGCTTCACAATGGTGTGTTAGTTTCAGCTTTATAACAAAGTGAATCAGTTATACATATACATATATCCCCATATCTCCTCCCTCTTGCGTCTCCCTACCACCTGCCTTATCCCAACCCTCTAGGTTGTCACAAAGCACCGAGCTGATCTACATGTGCTATGCGGCTGCTTCCCACTAGCTATTTTATATTTGCTAGCATATATAAGTCTATGCCACTCTCTCACTTAGTCCCAGCTTACCCTTCCCCCTCCCCATGTCCTCAAGTCCATTCTCTACACCTGCATCTTTACTCCTGTCCTGCCCCTTCAGAACCACTTTATTTTATTTTTTTAGATTCCATATATATGTGTTAGCATATGGTATTTGTTTTTATCTTTCTGACTTACTTCACTCTGTATGATAGACTCTAGGTCCATCCACCTCACTAAAAATAACTCGATTTCATTTCTTTTTATGGCTGAGTAACATTCCATTGTATATATGTGCCACATCTTCTTTATCCATTCATCTGTCGATAGATACTTAGGTTGCTTCCATGTCCTGGCTATTGTAAATAGAGCTGCAATGAATGTCGTGGTACATGACTCTTTTGGAATTATGGTTTTCTCAGAGTATATGTCCAGTAGTGGGATTGCTGGGTCGTACAGTAGTTCTTTTTAGGTTTTTAAGGAACCTCCATAATGTTCTCCATAGTGGCTGTATCAATTTACATTCCCACCAACAGTGCAAGAATGTTCCCTTTTTTCCACACCATCTCCAGCATTTATTGTTTGTAGATTTTTTGATGATGGCCATTCTGACTGATGTGAGGTGATACCTCATTGTAGTTTTGATTTGCATTTCTCTAATGATCAGTGATGTTGAGCATTCTTTCATGTGTTTGTTGGCAATCTGTGTATCTTCTTTGGAGAAATATCTATTTAGGTCTTCTGCCCATTTTTGGATTGGGTTGTTTGATTTTTTGATATTGAGCTGCATGAGCTGCTTGTAAATTCTGGAGATTAATCCTTTGTCAGTTGTTTCATTTGCAAATATTTTCTCCCATTCTGAGGGTTATCTTTTCGTCTTGTTTATGGTTTCCTTTGCTGTGCAAAAGCTTTTAAGTTTCATTAAGTCCCATTTATTTTTGTTTTTATTTCCGTTTCTCTAGGAGGTGGGTCTAAAAGGATCTTGCTGTGATTTATGTCATAAGAGTGTTCTGCCTATGTTTTCCTCTAAGAGTTTGATAGTGTTTGGCCTTACATTTAGGTCTGTAATCCATTCTGAGTTTATTTTTGTGTACGGTGTTAGGGAGTGTTCTAATTTCATTCTTTTACATGTAGCTGTCCAGTTTTCCCAGCACCACTTACTGAAGAGTCTGTCTTTTCTCCATTGTATATTCTTGCTTCCTTTATCAAAAATAAGCTGACCATATTTGCATGGGTTTATCTCTGGGCTTTCTATCCTGTTCCATTGATCTATATTTCTGTTTATGTGCCAACACCATACTGTCTTGATTACTGTAGCTTTCTAGTATAGTCTGAAGTCCAGGAGCCTGATTCCTCCTGTTCCGTTTTTCTTAAGATTGCTTTGACTATTCAGGGTCTTTTTGTTACCATACAAATTGTGAAATTTTTTGTTCTAGTTCTGTGAAAAATGCCATTGGTAGTTTGATAGGGATTGCACTGAATCTGTAGATTGCTTTGGATATTATAGTCATTTTCACAATGTTGATTCTTCCAATCCAAGAACATGGTATATCTCTCAATCTGTTTGTATCATCTTTAATTTCTTTCATCAGTGTCATAGTTTACTGCATACAGGCCTTTTGTCTCCTTAGGTAGGTTTATTCCTAGGTATTTTAATCTTTTTGTTGCAATGGTAAATGAGTGTGTTTCCTTAATTTCTCTTTCAGATTTTCATCATTAGTGTATAGGAATGCAAGAGATTTCTGTGCATTAATTTTGTATCCTGCTATTTTACCAAATTCATTGATTAGCTCTAGTAGTTTTCTAGTGGCATCTTTAGGATTCTCTATGTATAGTATCATGTCATCTGCAAAGAGTGACAGCTTTACTTCTTCTTTCTGATTTGGATTCCTTTTATTTCTTTTTCTTCTCTGATTGCTGTGGCTGAAATTTCCAAAACTATGTTGAATAATATTGGTGAGAGTGGGCAACCTTGTCTTGTTCCTGATCTTAGAGGAAATCGTTTCAGTTTTTCACCAATGAGAACGATGTTGGCTGTGGGTTTGTCATTTTATTTTTTATTATGTTGAGGTAGGTTCCCTCTGTGCCTACTTTCTAGAGGGTTCTTATCATAAATAGGTGTTGAATTTTGTCAGAAGCTTTTTCTGCATCTATTGAGATGATCATATGGCTTTTATCCTTCAATTTATTAATATGGTGTATCACATTGATTGATTTGTGTATATTGAAGAATCCTTGCATTCCTGGGGTAAATCCCACTTTATTATGGTTTATGTTCTTTTCAATGCGCTGTTGTATTCTGTTTGCTAGTATTTTGTTCAGGATTTTTGCATCTATGTTCATCAGCGATACTGGCCTGCAATTTTCTTTTTTGTGACATCTTTGTCTGGTTGGGTATCCGGGTGATGGTGGCCTCATAGAATGAGTTTGGGAGTGTTCCTCCCTCTGCTACATTTTGGAAGAGTTTGAGAAGGATGGGTGTTAGCTCTTCTCTAAATGTTTGATAGAATTCGCCTATGAGGCCATCTGGTCCTGGGCTTTTGTTTGTTGGGAGATTTACATCATAGTCTCAATTTCATTGCTTGTGACTGATCTGTTTATATTTTGTATTTTTTCCTGGTTCAGTCTCTGTAGGTTATGTTCTTCTAAGAATTTGTCCATTTCTTCCAGGTTGTCCATTTTATTGGCGTATAGCTGCTTGTAGTAATCTCTCATGATCCTTTGTATTTCTGCAGTGTCAGTTGTTACTTCTCCTTTTTCATTTCTAATTCTATTGATTTTACTCTTCTCCCTTTTTTTTCCTGATGAGTCTGGCTAATGGTCTATCAATTTTGTTTATCTTCTCAAAGAACCAGCTTTTAGTTTTATTGATCTTTGCTATTGTTTCTTCATTTCTTTTTCATTATTTCTGCTCTGATCTTTATGATTTCTTTCCTTCTGCTAACTTTGGGGATTTTTGTTCTTCTTTTTCTAATTGCTTTAGGTGTAAGGTTAGGTTGTCTATTTCAGATGTTTCTTGTTTCTTGAGGTAGGATCGTATTGCTATAAACTTCCCTCTTAGAACTGCTTTTGCTCCATCTCATAGGTTTTGGGTGGTCGTGTTTTCATTGTCATTTGTTTCCAGGTATTTTTTGATTTCCTCTTTGGTTCCTTCAGTGATCTCTTGGTTATTAAGTAGTGTATTGTTTAGCCTCCATGTGGTTGTAGTTTTTACAGATTTTTTCCTGTAATTGATAGCTAGTCTCATAGTGCTGTGGTTGGAAAAGATACTTGATATGATTTCAATTTTCTTAAATTTTCCAAGGCTTGATTTGTGACCCAAGATATGATCTATCCTGGAGAATGTTCCAGAAGCACTTGAGAAGAAAGTGTATTCTATTGTTTTTGGATGGATGTCTTATAAATATCAATTAAGTCCATCTTGTTTAATTCTTTTCCACAGATGCAGGGTACATCAAGTTGATTGTGGAGATTTAATCCACCGCTCCTGATGCTGCTGGGAGAGATTTCCCTTTCTCTTCTTTGTTCGCACAGCTCCAGGGGTTCAGGTTTGGATTTGGACCTGCCTCTGTGTGTGGGTCCCCTGAGGGCATCTGTTCTTCGCTGAGACAGGACGGGGTTAAAGTAGCAGCTGATTAGGGGGCTCTCGTTCACTCAGGCCAGGGGCAGGGGAGGGAGGGTACAGAATGCTTGGCGAGCCTGCAGAGGCAGAGACCGGTGTGACGTTGCAACAGCCTGAAGAGTGCTGTGTGTTCCCCTGGGAAGTTGTCCCTGGATCACGGGACACTGGCAGTGGCAGGCTGCACAGGCTCTAGGGAGGGGAGTTGTGGATAGTGACCTGTGCTTGCACACAGGCTTCTCGGTGGCTGCAGCAGCCTTAGAGTTTCGTGCCCGTCTCTGGTGTCCACACTGATAACCATGGCTCACACCCATCTCTGGAACTCGTTTAGGTTGTTCTCTGAATCCCCTCTCCTTGCGCACCCTGAAACAATGGTCTCTTGCCTCTTAGGCAATTCCAACCTGTTTCCCAGACTCCCTCCTGGCCAGCTGTGGTGCACAAGCCCCCTTTAGGCTGTGTTTATGCAGCCAACCCCAGTCCTCTCCCTGGGATCTGACCTCCGAAGCCCGACCCTCAGCTCCCAGCCCCCATCCTCCCCGGTGGGTGAGCAGACAAGCCTCTCGGGCTGGTGAGGGCTGGTTGGCACCGATCCTCTTTGCAGGTTATCTCTCTGCTTTTCCCTCTGCACCCCTGTTGCTGTGCTCCCCTCTGTGGCTCCAAAGCTAACCTCCCCCCACCACCCCCATCTCTGTCAGTGAAGGGCCTTCCTAGTGTGTGGAAACCTTTCCTCCTTCACAGCTCCCTCCCAGAGGTGCAGGTCCTATCCCTATTCTTTTGTCTTGGTTTTTTTCTTTTTTGTTTTTCCCTACTCAGGTATGTGGGGAGTTTCTTGCCTTTTGGGAGGTCTGAGGTCTTCTGCCAGCGTTCAGTAGGTGTTCTGTAGGAGTGGTTCCACATGTAGATGTATTTCTGATGTATTTGTGGGGAGGAAGGTAATCTCCACATCTTACTCCTCCGCCATCTTGAAGGTCTCTCTAAGTGCCTGTTATTATAAACTTCCTCCAGTAAGAAAAATAGTATCTTTACTATGTCCATGACTACCTTAAGGTCATGTTCTTATTCATGTGAGATAATGTAGCTAGCATGCCTCCACATTCTTCTTCACTTAAACACAAGAATATTTTAGTTTAGTGTCTTTCTTCTATTTGTCATCCATCCACCCATCCATCCATCCACCCATCCGTCTCCATTCATCTTTTACCTCACCCATACATTCAGCAAATTGTTATTGAGCATCTTCTCTGTGTTAGTAGCACTCCGTTTAATGTTTAGGAAGGAGATACTATTTCAGTTTTCTGTGTGTGTGTGTGTGTGTGTGTGTGTGTGTGTCACTGTGTCTTTGTGTGTTTATCTGATGCAGCAGTTCTTCTAAAATCTGAATTCCTTTGAATATGTTTTGCAAGGACAATCACTTTCTCTCCTGAGTTCTTTTGCTTCAGATTCTTTCTTTTATACCTGGAACATTATTACAAACATACATTCTACTGTATGATCTATTCACTTATTTATTATTTAAAGAGTTATTCATCATGCTTCTATTATCTATTGATGTTCATCAGATGCCTGGTTACAGAAGAAAGAAAAACAAAGAAAAGACCTTGCCTTCGTGAAACTCATATTTAATGTAGAAAAGACAGAAAATAAACCAGTAAGGACGTGTTTGCTGTGTCAGGTGGGACTATGGAGACAATTAAGGCCAGTTAAAGAAAATGTGATTACAGGACATGTGAGTAGTGTAAATTACATGATCAGAAAAGATTTCTCTAAAGGGTAGTGCTTAAAGTGGTACCAGAAAGAAGTGAGCCATACAAATACCAGGCAAATGTCTTTAAAGCAGATGAAGAGCAAGTGCAAAGGTCCTGAGGCAGGAGCTTGCTTGGCATATTCAGGAATATGGCCATGTTGGCTGGAACAAGAAGCAGGGAGATAACATGGTAGATAATGGGACCAGAAAAAAGGTGGGGATACTGAGAGTGTAAGTCTAATCCTTTTAGAGCATTACAAGACATTTTAAGAACTTTGATTTTCAATCTAAATGAGTTGAGAAGATGGTAGAATGATTTAAGAAAGGGAGTGACTTGATCAAACTTACTTTTTTAAAACATCATTCTGATGGTTGTATTGAGAATAAACTGTGTAGAAAAGAAGACAGTTAAATAAGAGATGAGGGCTGCTTGGGCCAGGGTAATTGTAGTGGATAGAGAGAAATACAGAGAAAGTGAAACAAGTTTCCTGTGGGCATGGGATGCAATATGTGTGATACAGAGGAGTCAGTAGTGAGTCCAGGTTTGGAGTACCTGGTTGAGTACCTGGAAGGATGCAGTTGCCATTTACTAGAATGTGAAAGAGGAGGTTCT
This sequence comes from Stenella coeruleoalba, assembly GCF_951394435.1. Classification (NCBI taxonomy): domain Eukaryota; kingdom Metazoa; phylum Chordata; class Mammalia; order Artiodactyla; family Delphinidae; genus Stenella; species Stenella coeruleoalba. The sequence goes on from NC_137154.1 coordinate 20,009,314, forward strand.
AATGGGGAAAATCAGGAAAATTCTAAGCAACATCCTTATTATATGCCAACACTTTTTATACATTACCCCCTTTAGTCCTTACATAAAAATTTATAATTCAGTTGTTATCATCTACCTTTTATAACAGAGGAAACCAAGAATAAGTGAGGTTAATGATCTAAGTTTACACAATTAAGATAGCAAGTGAGAATTTCAATTCATGCCTGTTTCATTACCATGCCATTTTTGTGTGTATTATATCTTTCTCCCTCTCTACTTGGTATTTTGTAAATGTTTACCTGACTTTTTGATCCAACATTACAATAAGACTCTACACCATAAATATATATACTGGGCTTCTCCGTCATTTTGGGGAGTGCTGTGTTCAAAAGAGGTACACAATAAAAGAGTTTTAAATAGAGTGTACCATGCTTGACAAAGAAGAATAAACCCTATCATACTGCTGCAAGCAAGGTGACCAGTGTTGTTGATGTGGCATGATGTGATATTTAATTGTATGAGTTTATCATCTAGAACAGTTTTGACAATGACTAATGTAATGTTCAACTTCTAAAAATAGGAACTGAAAGACACACACACACAAACCCAATTACAATCACTGGAACGTTAATGCTAGCAAAGAACACAGAAATAACCATGTTATAATAGAAATGACAAAATAGAGCCCAGAATAATTAAATTATTTTTCAGTATCACAAAACTGAGAATTTGGCTTCAGAGTTTCTTCACTTCTTTACAAAGGGACATTTTATTTGTGTTGCTCTGTATCCCTAAGTATTTCATACAGTCAGTAAAAGTGGGGCAAAAATTTGGCAGCATACATAGCCCATAATTAACACTGACTAATATCAGAAAAAAAATATGGTGGATTAAATGTCTCAGAAAATTTTCTGCAATGTTTGCATTTCCTAGGATTATAAGTTTGGAAAATTTGCTGCAAGGTTTGTCTAAACAAATCATATTTTTATTTGAATAGACCTGCTTTGCTTAGAGAGTTGGTTGCTTATAAGTTATCAAGTATTGTTCCATAAAGGTCTTAGGAATGTGTAGTCTGTAAGAATCTTTCAACTGGTAATAAATTGTTTCTGATTCTGTGTCATTTGGAAGCTTTATTAACTCTTTCAGTCCTCTAGAGCCCTATTAGACAATAACTAGTTCAGTAAATGAAGTAATACTGCTAGATCTGGAAAAACAATCCAAAAGAAAGACTCAAAGAAGAGCTGCTAAGAGGTTCTTAATCTCTACCCCACACATTGCTGTATCTCACTGTACGTGTTTACAGACATAAAATATATGCACAAACTTTCAAAGTCAATATCATATTGCTTTTTTGCACAAAAGAAAGATAATATATTTAATAGTTGAGATTAGCCACTACTAGAATTCTATACATAACCCCCCTCATTTACCAGAGCATTTTAAAGGCAATTGTATCCAGAAGTGTGTGTGTGTGTGTGTGTGTGTGTGTGTGTGTGTGTGTGTTTTGAGTAAGAGTCAAGGTTAAGTGGTAAAGAATTGCTTATTAAGAAAAGCTATTTCATGTGACATTAATAACTTTAAAACTGGAACTTTCTTTAAAATAATGGAAATTTCAGATTGTTTTATCACTTTTTTGGCAAGAATTCACATCTAGAATGGAGGAGGATTGTCTGAGAACTTAGTGATGTAAAGTCCTTGGAAAACACATTAGGTAAATAAATAAAGGAACTGTAGCCTTAAAATAATGATTCTTATGTGTCTAGACTCAAATTGTCTAGAATAGATGCTTGAATATATTCGAACCTTTCTGTTTTATTTTGTCCTTACCTTTTTCAAGGCACCATCTTTAGGTTCTGAATGCCTTGATTATCACAACCTCTATGGCAAAATTTTACCCTTAAAATAGAAGTCATATAAATAAAGTCAGGTTTAATTAACAAATGCAAATCTTTTCTGCAGAGCAAATAAGTCATTCATTGTAAATTATTCACAAAGGGCATTTAGAAAGTCATGATAATTAATCATTATGTTTATATTTGTGTTTGTATAAATCTTCATTTCTTTGACTAAAGCTCTGAAGGCTAAAATACTGTTAGTGTTTTTTTCTTTTTTGTAAGAAAAGTTATTAGGAATACTAGAATGCATAGAGTACAAACACTGCTGATTTTATTCTAGCAGCATTTAGCATATTGGAGCCAGACTGCCTGGGTTTGAATGTTGACACCAACACTTGCTAGCTGAGAAATTTTCATATTCATAAATTGCTTCATCTTCCCAAAATGTTAAATGAGGTTGAGAACAGTACTATGTCATAAGGTGGTTGCCATAATTTAGATAATTAATGCATATAAACCTCTTAGAACATATATCTATAGTTTAATACACATGCAAATGTAAATCACTGACATTATTTTATTTTTATTGGCATTTGGCATTATTTTCTCAAACTTTGCTAAAACATATCTGATTTGACCCTACTAGATTCTCTTATGTTAGATTGTAACTCTTCTATTTAGTATCTAAAATATTTTATGTATTTATAAAATACATACTTATTGGGCAAATTTTAGAAATAAATTTATCAATAAGCAAGAGAAAAGCACAGTCTCATCAATCAAAAATCATCACTATTTGAATTTGGTAACTTTGTGAGGTTTTTTTCAGTCATGTCTTTCATGAATATTTTACATATTTTAAGTCATTATATACACAAACTTCTCTATTATCACTATCTACTTAGTAGTTTTTAAAAGAGCATTTTGGTGTATCATCATATTAAAAAAACATTTTAATGAGTGCATAATAGTGCATCTGGTAAATAAAGCATAACTTGATTAATCAGATTCTTTCTGTTGGTCATTTAGTCTGTTTCCAATTTTATCATTATAAGTCACCTATGTTATGAATTTGTTAAATTAACATGTGTTAAGTAGAGCCCTGGGGTGCAAGATGTTAAACCCTGGTTCAACAAAAGACCACGAGAAAAACTGAAATAGAAAGATGTATTACTCACTGGTCCTGGAAGAAGTACTAGGCATGCTTTGAGGGGCAACACAGGGGGTCAAGGCAGGGTATAGGCAGAGAGACAGATAGGACCTAGGGCACATGCCTTTATTAGGGTTCATGGGTGGAGTGCTTTGGGTTCTTGCGCTAAGGCCTGATTGGGCTTAATATCATAACTTGATCAGTCTGGTTCCCAAGGCCATGATAGGTGGAAAATGTAGTTACTTTTCAAACTCCCTAATTTTTTAAATAAAAATGTTACCAATCAACCTGAATTTGAATATATTTAGTTACTACTATGCTTAATAACCATGTATATTTCCTCTTGCTTCTATTAAATTTTTAATAACAGCATTATTGAAATACAATCCTCAAATAATAAATTTCCACTATATAATTCCAGAAAAGTTTCATAGTCACAAAAAGAAGAAACACGATACTCCCTAGCAGTCAGTCCCCATTCCCCCTTTCACTCAGCATCTGGTAACCTCTCATCTGCTTTCTATCTCGGTGTATTATTTCTCTACTCTGGACATTTGATACAAACGGGATCATAAGATATATGGCCTTTTGCATCTGACTTCTTTCACCTAACATAGTATTTCAAGTTCATCTATGTTATACCAAGCATCAGTATTCCAATCACGATTATGATAAATCATTTTTTTTAAAAAAAATCAGGCAACTGTGATGTAACACTAAGTTTTCTAGCATTTTCCTTAGAAAACTTGTTCTATTAGGATATTAATTGGTGAAAAGGGATTGGAGTAAAATATGTTAGGAAATCCCTTGGTTAAACAAAGTTAAGTTTTTCACTGCGGAAATTCTCTGAAACTTAATAATACTCGTGTTGTGTACGTCTCCAAGAGGACGAGGCTGTATGCATCATTTCTTAAATATATTTGATTTTTTGAGGGGGTGGAATATCCAGAAGTACCAATGACCTACAAACATACTTTTGAATAGAATGGAATAGTGAAAAGGACATTGTCTTTGGTAAGACAATCTTTGAATCATTGCCAATTCTTCAGTGTATTAGTTAAGAAACTTTGGGCAATTTGCTAAAACTTTGAGACAGTCTTTCATCATCTGAAAAACAAACAATAAATCCTATTTAATAAAAATAAAATGTAATATATTTGATAATTTATGTTAGGTCATATAGCATAATGACTGTTATAGATTTTAAATTCAATCTATTTTGTGAAATCTCAACTTAATGATATGACAAAAATAACATATTATTTTGATCCAAATAATAATTAGATAAATTCAGAAAAGTTATAGAAATTTAATTAATATTTAGTCTTGAATTTGCTAAGAATTCATCATTTTAGAAAGTATGTGTACATCTATCCAGAGATAGATTTCTGCAACATCAAACAACTGTAACACAGACACAAATGTGGGTATAAAAAAAAGAATGAAATAATGCCATTTGCAGCAACATGGTTGGACCTAGAGATTATCATACTAAGTGAAGTAAGTCAGACAAAGACAAATAGCATATGATATCACTTATATGTGGAATCTAAAAGATGATACAAATGAACTTATTTACAAAACAGATTCACAGACTTAAGAGTACAAATTTATGGTTACCAAAGGGGAAAGGTGGCAGGGGAGAGATAGATTAAGAGGTTGGGATTAACATATACACACTACTATATATAAAATAGATAATCAACAAGGACGTACTGTATAGCACAGGGAACTCCACTCAATACTCTTAAAATAATCTATATAGGAAAAGATTCTGAAAAAGAGTAGATATATTTATATGTATAACTAAATCACTTTGCTGTACACCTGAAACTAACACAACATTGTAAATGAACTATAATCCAATACAAAATAAAAATTTTAAAAAGTAACTCTTAAAAATAATAATAATATGGCAGGTACAATTACTGCATATTCTGTTCCAGTGACAGGGCTGTATCTAGAAACAGTGATTGGAAGTGGGTTAAAAGCATTTCCTATACATGTAATTAGCATTGCACATAACAAATGTTGTCATTGGTCCTTTGCTTTCTGAGTCAGAATTTTATGTACGTTAAGTTTTTAATTTATCCTTTTTTAAATTGTTCAGAGAACACTTAAGATGAGATCTAACTTTTTAACCAATGGGTAAGTGTAAAATACAGTACGGTTAACTATAAGCAGTGTTGAATAGCAGGTCTCTAGAGCAGAGTCAACTTACATAACTGAAACATTGTACCTGTTTTACAGCAACTTCCCATCTCCCCCTCCCCAGCCTCTGGCAAGCACCATTCTACTATATTCTTCTATGAGTTTGACTATTTTAGATAACTCATGTAAGTGGAATCATGCAGTATTTGCGCTTCTATGACTGGCTTATTTCACTTAGCATAGTGTCTCAAGGTTCATCCATGCTGTCGCATACAGCAGAATTCCCCCTTTTTTCTTACTTAAATAACATTCCATTGTATGTACATGCTACATTTTCTTTATCCAGTCATCTATCTGTGGATATTTATGTTGTTTTCATTTCTTGCTATTGTGAATAATGCTGCAATGAACCTGAGTCCAAATATCTCTTCCAGATTTTCATTTAAGTTCTTTTGGATAAGTACCCCAATGTGGGAATACTACAACACATTGTAGTACTATTTTTAATTTTTTGAGGAACTTTCATGCTATTTATCATTCTTAATTAAATAGTTCCACTCCATTTTATAGATGTTACTGCTGATAAGAGATTGGAAGAACTTGGATGTTTATTCGTGATATTCATGTTAAAGTGATAAAATATGGAGATATTGGAGAAAATGACAAAAGTACTATCTGCATTGTGGAACAAGCAATCATATATACTTCAGCATTTATCAGAAGAAATGTCTTTCACTGTATTGTTAAATAAAGTCAGGGATTACTATTATAGTATAGACTAATATCCAAATGAAATTATTCATGCTTAGACCATAGGTGGTAAAAATTGGAAAAATGAACTTAGTAGAAACATAAAAGTGCTGTACTCCTTAAATTCATGATACAAAATAAACTCAAACTCACCTAAGGAATAAAAAGATGAAGATATTTACTAAGAGACATGTTTTTAACAAGCGAGTAAAAATATGTCACTTGGCAATAATGCATTTGTTAAATACATGATTAGTGTTCAGCATACAACATTCTAGGCACTTCCATCTAAATATGCATAAATAAGAGCCAGATGGATTGTGCTAATGTCAGGATTGCAAAACATTATCTCAAGCAGACACACTCTAAAATAACTAGATTAATCATTAATAGCTTTGGTGTTCATCAAAATAACCTTAATCCTTATAAATTAAGTTGTATTAATGCACATGAAATATGGATTTACAAAGAAAAAATCTTTGTAATTATTGCCTTTATTGCTGTTCTCTGTATCTAGGAGTCATTTTAAAGGGAGGAATGTAACACTTGCCAGGTCCTTAAAACAAGCACACTTCAAATCAGAATATACATGTTGTTTATTTTAATTCCTGACACTTTTCTCTGTGGCACAACTTACCTCTAAAATAGTATGCCTTTGGCATCTTTGCCTCACAAAGCCCAAAATTCATCTTTATTCCAAGTGACAATTTTTTGATTTGCAGATGACGCAAATCCCATAATATTCAGTGACAGAAGGCATACCACCTTGCTTCTAGATCTTCTAATTCCAGTTTTTCCTATTTTTACACAATGCATTTTCATTTTTTTAATTGAACCATCATGTGCACAAAGTTCACAATTTTAAGCCCATAGATTTATGAATTATCACTGACTTAAATACACTCATGTAAACACCACCAAAGGTGAGAAATACACCAACACTCAAGAAGATAGACAAGCCTCCTCCTAAGCATGTCTCTTTTCTGCCCCAAAGAAAACACTCTCCTGATTCCTAACACAATATATGTTTTACTTATCTTTGAACTTTATTAAGTAAAATTATAATGTACATATTGTTTAAAGTCTGCACATCTTACTCATTATTTTCATCGTATTTTAGTATTACATTGTATGACTATTACACAATTAAACTTGCTATGACCATTCTCATACATGTCTGTTGGTCACAGGTGCACCATTTCTACAAGGTATATAACTAAGTATGTCAAATTTAGTAGATAATGCTAAAGTTTTTCCCAGTAGTGAGTAAAAATTCCTGTTGCTCCACATATTCACCGCTACATACTTTTAGACTTTTAAACTTTAATGATTCTGATCATCATGTAATGGTATGTCATTATGGTTTTAATTTTCATTAACTTGACAACTAATAAAATAGAGGAAGTTTTCACATTACAGTTATTTTATGACTCGGTATCCTTGTTTTAACCCCCAGCTCCACCCAGGGCTCATGGCCTTGTTTTCTTGAATCACTGACAGTGAGAAACTAATATTTTGTATTTTGCAATAAACACTTAATTCATATTAAAAAAATTCAAGGGCTTCCCTGGTGGTGCAGTGGTTAAGAATCTGCTTCCAATGCAGGGGACACGGGTTTGAGCCCTGGTCCAGGAAGATACCACTTGCCGCGGAGCAACTAAGCCCATGTGCCACAACTACTGAGCCTGTGCTCTAGAGCCCATGAGCCACAACTACTGAGCCCACGTGCCACAACTCCTGAAGCCCGTGTGCCTAGAGCCCATGCTCTGCACGCAACAAGAGAAGCCACTGCAATGAGAAGCCCGCACACTGCAACGAAGAGTAGCAGCCACTAGCCACAACTAGAGAAAGCCTGCACACAGCAACGAAGACTGACGCAACCAAAAATAAATAGATAAAATAAATTTTTTTAAAAAATTGAAGTTTCGTGACAAGACTTCTTTTAGGTTATTGTCCCTAATGCTACTGCTTTGCAAGAGTTCTCTTTTATTCTGGATACAAACTCATTACCAGTTATTTATGGAAAATGGTTAGTCTTTTAAATAAATTATTCTAGGTCAATTAGATATCCATATGGAAAAAAATTAAATTTGACTCATATATCATGATATACACAAATAACAAAGTCAGACATATTGAAAATCAAAACATAAGTAAGTGTGGAAAATAAAACAACATGCTTTTTAAAAATAATCATAGTATAAATACCCTGGGTTTGTAAAAGTGAAAGATTTATTAAACAGAGCATTAACAAATTTAAAACTTGGACATTAAAAGTATAAATTTCTGTTAATTAAAATTCACAAAGACACTCATATTTTCTTGCTCTGACAAAAGCAACTACATCCTGGTAAAAATGAGTATAACCAATGCCCAGATCTTGGTTTCTAATATCATTCTTCAATAAAAGGAAACATAGTTCTTTGGAGAAATAGCTAATTCTAGGGCTGAGATAGGGAACATACAAGATAAGCCTGGGCCATCTTTTAGTGCCAGAAAATAAGAAGGCACTCAGACAAACAAACAAAGACACACAACCAAGAGACTATGTCAAAAGGGCACGGGAGCAAATTGAAAGATTTCTCAGTGACCAAAGCTGTAACAATGTAAGCAACAAAATAACTAATGCATTGGATGGTCACCCAAAGTTTAAAATTAATATCCATGAGTCCATGGATATTACATAAATAAATGATAAAATATATAAATAACTAAATGGGGGTATCTTAGTTTATTCAGGCTGCTATAAGAAAATACCATAAACTGGGTGCCTTATAAGTAACAAACATTTATTCTTATAGTTCTGGAGTCTGGGAAGTCCAGGATGATGAGGCCAGCAGATTCAGTGTTCGGTTAGGACTTCCTGGTTTACAGACAGCTATCTTTTCACTGTGTCCTCACATGGCAGAAGGGGCTAGGGAGCTCTGGGCCATCCATCATAAGACACTAATCCCATTCATGAGAGCTCTACTCAACCTAAGAACTTCCTAAAGGTATACCCGCCTTCTATTACCGCCACATTGAGCAGTAAGATTTCAACACGAATTTTGAGGAGACACAAACATTCATATTATAGCATGGTGGCAGACAAAATAGATTTGTCGAGAAGAATTCCAAAACATTTATAGAGATGATCTGCCCCCAAGGATTCTGAGCACAATTCCCTGCTCTTTGAATGTGTGCTGCTCATAGTGACTTTCTTCCAAAGAGTATAGTATGGAAAGACAGGAAAAAAAATGATTCTACAATGGAGAAACACTGCCTCAGCCAGATGATAAGTGTCAACATCAACAGGATAAATCATGTTGATAGTATATACTCTTGATATAATGCAATAAAAATGGGACTTTACATCTATAGTCTTCCTCCAAAGAATACATACCCCAGACACAAGCAAAACATCAGAAAAATCTTGATTGAGGGACATGCTACAAAATACTGACCAGTACTCCTTAAAACTGACAAAGTCATCAAAAGCAAGGTCTAAGAAACATCATGGTCAAGAGAAGCCTAAGCAAACATGACAGCTAAATGCTCCATGGTATCCTGGATGAGATCCTGGAACAGGAAAAGGACATTAGGTAAAAACTAAGGAAATATGAATGAAGTATGAAGTTTGATTAATGACACTATATCAACATCAGTTCATTAGTTGTGACAAATGCACCATACTAACGTAAGATACTAACAATAGGGAAAACAACATGTGGGGTGTATAGAAATTCTCTTTGCAACTTTTCTATATTTCTAAAACTATTCTAAAATAAAAAGCTTATTACAAATATTCCAAGAAAGTAAAAAGTCCAGCCATTGAATATAAGGATATCTTAATATACACATAAACAATAAAGGCCTTGTATTCGGAATATATTGGATAATGTAAATAATTTTCAAAGTATGCTTTTTGATATATAAAGTTTAAGATAAAGTTTAGATTTATTTTAGGATACAGTTTGATTAGTTTTGACCAAGTATGTAATAATTTAACAAATACCACAAAAAAGATTAGAAATATTTTAATCACTCTCATGTCCCTTGTAAACAATTCCATTTGCCAACCCAATTATTCCATTAATTTTCTTTGTTGTTTTTTTCTGTTTTATCTTTCATTAGTATCTACCCTTATCTTTATTATTTTCTTCCTTCTGCTTACTTTGAATTTAATTTACTCACTTTTTCTAGTTTCCTAAGGTAGAAGCTTATATAATTAATTTTAATTCTTTTTTTCTTTTTTAATATAAACACTACTACAAATTTCCCTGTAAGGCATGCTTTAGCTGAATACCACAGATTTAATAGGGTGTGTTTTTATTTTCATGTAGTTTAAAATATTTCTCATTTTCTTTGTGATTTTTTTCTCCAAAATATGTCTTATTTTAAAAGATGGTGTTTAATTTTAAAATGTATTTCAGTTTTGCCAGTCATCTTTCTGCTATTGATTTAGACTTTGATTTATTGTGGTCAGAGAATATAATTTAATGGTTTTAATTCTTTTAAATGTAATAAGACTTACTTTTATGGCCTAGGATATGATTTATTTTAGTGAATATTCCATGTGTATTAGAGGAAAGTATACATCCTCTGATGGGCAGCTACAGTGTTCTAAAAACATTAATTATGTCAGGTTGCTTGCTGGTGTGTTCAAGTGTATTATGTGCTTATTGATTTTTAATCTACTTGTTCTTTCAATTACTGAGAGAGGAGTGATGAGATTCTGTACTATAATTGTGGATTTTTCTATTTCTCCTTTCAAATGATATCAGTTTTTGTATATATTTTGATATTTTCGTATATTTTGAAGCACTGTTTCTAGGGTTATACACATTTAGGATTGCTATATTCTCTTGATGAATTGGCCTGTGTATTAACATGAAGTAGTCCTCGTTTTCCCCTAGTAATAGTCATCATTCCAAAGTCTAACTTGTTAGCATAGTCCCTCAAGATTTCTTTTGATTAGTGTTTTTATTGCATATTTTTTATTATTTATATTTAATGTGTTCTATCTTTGTGCTGAGTCAGTTTTTTGTGGACAGCATAAAAAGTGATGAATTGTTAATATTAATATAAAAGCCATGCCTCCTAATTAAAATCCAGGAAGTTCAGATATATGAAGAATGGAATGAAATCTATTTAAAATAATGCCATTGTGGATGAAAAACTAATTGTTTCTTCTATTTCCTTCCAGACTTTATGAATATCTTCCCTAAATTTTGTTCTTCCCCTAGGCTTTTCAAACTCCTAAAGCACTGGCCTTTTACTCTGTTCCTCAAACAAGAATCCTAGGAATCATCTTTGGATCTTGCTGCTCCTCCCTCACCTTCTTCTTCCCAGGCAGTGGATATCTTCTCAAACTGCATGGGTTCTCTTTTTTTTTTTTTTTTTGAATATGAATTTATGCATTTATTTATTTATTTTATTAAATTTTTTTAACATCTTTATTGGAGTATAATTGCTTTACAATGGTGTGTTAGTTTTTACTTTAAAACAAAGTGAATCAGCTATACATATACATATATCCCCATATCTCCTCCCTCTTGCATCTCCCTCCCACCCTCCCTATCCCACCCCTCCAGATGGACACAAAGCACCAAGCTGATCTCCCTGTGAGATGCGGCTGCTTCCCACTAGCAATCTATTTTACATTTGGTAGTGTATATATGTCCACACCACTCTCTCACTTTGTCCCAGCTTACCCTTCTCCCTCCCCATGTCCTCAAATCCATTCCCTACATGTGTGTCTTTATTCCTGTCCTGCCCCTAAGTTCTTCAGAACCATTTTTTTTTAAATTCCATGTATATGTGTTAGCGTACGGTATTTGTTTTTCTCTTTTTCACTTACTTCACTCTGTACAACAGTCTCTAGGTCCATCCACCTCACTACAAATAACTCGATTTTGTTTCCTTTAATGGCTGAGTAATATTCCGTTGTATATATGTGCCACATCTGCTTTATCCATTCATCTGTCGATGGGCACTTAGGTTGCTTTCATGTCCTGGCTATTGTAAATAGAGCTGCAATAAACATTGTGGTACATGAGTCTTTTTGAATTACGGTTTTCTCAGGTTATATGCCCAGTAGTGGGATTGCTGGGCCATATGGTAGTTCTATTTTTAGTTTATTAAGGAACCTCCATACTGTTCTACACAGTGGCTGTATCAATTTACATTCCCACCAGCAGTGCAAGAGGGTTCCCTTTTCTCCACACCCTCTCCAGCATTTATTGTTTGCAGATTTTTTGATGGTGCCCATTCTAACTGGTGTGAGGTGATACCTCACTGCAGTTTTGATTTCTATTTCTCTAATGATTAATGATGTTGAGCATCCTTTCATGTATTTGTTGGCCATCTGTATATCTTCTTTGGAGAAATGTCTATTTAGGTCTTCTGCCCAGTTTTGGATTGGGTTGCTTGTTTTTTTGATATTGAGCTGCATGAGCTGCTTGTAAACTTTGGAGATTAATCATCTGTCACTTGCTTTGTTTGCAAATATTTTCTCCCATTCTGAGGGTTGTATTTTTGTCTTGTTTATGGTTTCCTTTGCTGTGCAAAAGCTTTTAAGTTTCATTAAGTCCCATTTGTTTATTTTTCTTTTTATTCCCCTTACTCTAGGAGGTGGGTCAAAAAAGATCTTGCTGTGATTTATGTCATAGAGTGTTCTGCCTATGTTTTCCTCTAAGAGTTTGATAGTGTTTGGCCTTCCATTTAGGTCTTTAATCAACTTGGAGTTTATTTTTGTGTATGGTGTTAGGGAGTGTTCTAATTTCATTCTTTTACATGTAGCTGTCCAGTTTTCCCAGCACCACTTATTGAAGAGTCTGTCTTTTCTCCATTGTATATCCTTGCCTCCTTTGTCATACATTAGTTGATGATAGGTGTGTGGGTTTATCTCTGGGCATTCTATCCTGTTCTACTGATCTATATTTCTGTTTTTGTGTCAGTACCATATAGTCTTGATTACTGTAGCTTTGTAGTATAGTCTGAAGTCAGGGAACCTGATTCCACCAGTTCCATTTTTCATTCTCAAGATTGCTTTGGCTATTTGGGGTCTTTTGTGTTTCCATACAAATTGTGCAATTTTTTGTTCTAGTTCTGTGAAAAATGCCATTGGTAGTTTGATAGGGCTTGCATTGAATCTGTAGATTGCTTTGGGTAGTATAGTCGTTTTCACAATGTTGATTCTTCCAATCCAAGAACATGGTATATCTCTCCATCTGTTGGTATCATCTTTAATTTCTTTCATCAGTGTCTTATAGTTCTCTGCATACAGGTCTTTTGTCTCCTTAGGCAGGTTTATTCCTAGGTATTTTTTTCTTTTTGTTGCAATGGTAAATGGGAGTATTTCCTTAATTTCTCTCTCAGATTTTTCAACATTAGTGTATAGGAATGCAAGAGACTTATGTGCATTAATTTTGTATCCTGCTACGTTACCAAATTCATTGATCAGCTCTAGTAGTCTTCTGGTAGCATCTTTAGGATTCTCTCTATATAGTATCATGTCATCTGCAAACAGTGAGAGTTTTACCTATTCTTTTCCAACTTAGATTCCTTTTATTTCTCTTTCTTCTCTGATTGCTGTGGCTAAAACTTCCAAAATTATGTTGAATAAGAGTGGTGAGAGTGGGCAACCTTGTGTTGTTCCTGATCTTAGTGGAAATGCTTTCAGTTTTTCAACATTGAGAAAGATGATGGCTGTATGTTTGTCAAATATGATCTTTATTATGTTGAGGTAAGTTCCCTCTATGCCTACTTTCTGGAGGATGTTATATAAATGGGTGTTGAATTTTGTCAAAAGCTTTTTCTGCATCTATTGAGATGATCATATGGTTTTTCTCCTTTGATTTGTTAATATGGTTTATCACATTGATTAATTTGTATATATTGAAGAATCCTTGCATTCAGGTGGGATAAACCCCACTTGATCATTGTGTATGATCCTTTAATGTGCTGTTGGATTCTGTTTGCTTAGTATTTTTTTGAGGATTTTTGCATCTATTTTCATCAGAGATATTTCCCTGTAGTTTTCTTTTTTTGTGACGTCTTTGTCTGGTTTTGGTATCAGGGTGATGGTGGCCTCGTAGAATGAGTTTGGGAGTTTCTCCCCCTGCTATATTTTGGAAGAGTTTGAGAAGGATAGGTGTTAGATCTTCTCTAAATGTTTGATAGAATTCTCCTGTGAATCCGTCTGGTCCTGGGCTTTTGTTGTTGGAAGATTTCTAATCACAGTTTCAATTTCAGTGCTTGTGATTGGTCTGTATATATTTTCTGTTTCTTCCTGGTTCAGTCTCTGAAGGTTGTGCTTTTCTAGGAATTAGTCTATTTCTTCCAAGTTGTCCATTTTATGGCATATAGTTAGTTGCTTGTAGTAATCTCTCATAATCCTTCGTATTTCTGCAGTGTCAATTGTTACTTCTCCTTTTTCATTTCTAATTCTGTTGAGTCTTCTCCCTTTTTTCTTGATGAGTCTGGCTAATGGTTTATCAATTTTGTTTATCTTCTCAAAGAACCAGCTTTTAGTTTTATTGATTTTTAGTATTGTGTCCTTCATTTCTTTTTCATTTATTTCTGCTCTGATCTTTATGATTTATTTCCTTCTGCTAACTTTGGGGTGTTTTTGTTCTTCTTTCCCTAATACCTCATGGGTTCTTATTTCAATGTTCAAATATCTAGAATTTGACCATAATTCAGCATAGCCATTTGTAGTTCAAGCTATCATCATCTGTTGTCTAAATCATGACAATATCCTTCTAATTGGTCTTGACACTTTCACTTCTATTTCAGGGCAGATGGAAGTTTATCTGATGATGGGGAATGGATCTGGAGAGGCAGTGGAAGATAAGTAAAACATTCGTCATTACATCCCTAATTAATATTTAATATATTTGGGTTTTTTCAATGCTCAAAGGAAAAGAGATGTAGAATGTATTTTTTGTTGTTGTTGACATACAATATCATGTTAGTTTCAGGTGTACTACATAGTGGTTTGACATTTATATACATTATGAAATGTTCACCACAATAAATTTAGTAACACTCTGTCCCTGTGCAAAGTTATGATAATGTTATTGACCATATTTCTTATGTGTATTATATTCCTATGTCTTACTTATTTTATAATTGAAGGTTTGTACCTCTTAATCCCCTTCAGCTATTTGCCCCCTCATCACCATCACCTCTGGCAACCACTCATTTGTTCTCTGTATCTATGAGTCTGATTTTGATTTGTTTTGTTTGTTCATTTGTTTTGTTTTTTATATTTCACATATAAGTGAAGTCATATGGTGTTTGTCTTTATCTGTCTGACTTACTTCACCCAGCATAATACCCTCTAGATCCATTCACATTGTCACAAAAGACAAGATTTTATTTTATTTTTTTATGGCTGTGTATATATACCACATCTTCTTTATTTGTTCAGCTATTGATAGACACTGAGGTTTATTCTATATCTTGACTATTGTAAATAATGCTGCAGTGAACGTTGGGTTACATATATCTTTTCAAATCATTGTGTTGTTTTCTTTGGGTAAATATCCAAAGTGGAATTATTGGACCACATAGAAGTTCTCTTTTTAATTTTCTGAGGAACCTTCATACTGTTTCCACAGTGGATGCAACAATTTACCATACTACCAACAGTGCATGAGGGTTCCCTTTTATCCACATCCTCACCAACACTTTATATTTGTTGTCTTTTTGATAATAGCCATTCTGACAGGTGTGAGATGGTTTTGGTTTGCATTTCCCTGATGATTAGTGACTCTGAGCATCTTTTCATGTGTGTGAGATGCAGAATATTTTTGTGAAATCAACCTTTGGTTTGAGTCAGAAGTAAGAGGGAACCTTCATAAGATACTAGGTTCTATACTGGATTTGTTAACATAAATTGTTTTTATTTTCTTTTTTTAACCCATAGTTTAGTATATTACTAGCTGTACAACTTAAACTTCATTTGTCTTATCTCTTTGATTATTACACAGTTCTAGAGAAAGGAATTGTTGGTCTTATTTTTATATCAGGTACCTAAGGTTTGGAGGGGTTAAACAAATAAGTGATAGAGTTACAATCAGAACTATATTTAAAAAATATATATGATTTCTATTACATTATCTTGCCTTGCTAGTGGCAGGACATCTGTGCAATAACTCAGGCTTAAAATAATGAGGAGGCTAATTGCTGGCTATGGGAATGGGAACTTTCTGTAATTAGCAGATCAAGTTGGAGGGAGAATCTATAGAACTTGATGAAAGTATACAACAGATAATGAATTTGGAGAAGGCAAGACTGATGGTGGGGTTTGAGGGCTGACCCTGGGAGACTTGTGTCTAGTTTATTGTAGAGGCACCTGGAATTATACATCATTATTCCAGGTTACTTTAGTTACATTATTGATTTGAGGAGTCTGTGCAATTTCTCTCCTAGTTATAATTCAACCGCTGCTGATTCTATGTTTAAAAATACCTACTGCACTCCCTAATCCAATGAAAGATGAGAACTACATTGATATATTTGCCAGATTTTTGTTGTTGTTACTTCTGTTATTTTCATTTTTCTTCACAAACTCCAGCTGTCCCTCAGTCCCTGTGTCTAATGCATTCACCATATACTGTTCAGCATGAAGCTTACAGAAGCACAATCATGCAACTCTGCAGGTGCAAATCTGACACATTCGGCACCTGCAGACATTTGGAAAATTCACCAAGAGGCCTCTTCAGCCGTTAGGGGATGGGAAAAAAAACAAGTAGTGGACAACATAAACCCTTAATATTGTTATTATTATTTTTTCAAAACCAAATGCCTTCCAGTATGTCTCCTAGAGGACCAAATTAAAGCCAAGTTTGAATTAAAAATAAAATAATAACTCGTTTTGGGTTCTCCAAATACATTAAACCACTAGAAATTCTCTTAGCTGCCTGCAAAAGAAAGCCATTCTTCTTAATGGTCATATAATTAAAATTGGGAAAATACATTTTTACAGATCTCTTTGTAAGTAAAAATTACCTGTGGGGAAACAATATGAGGTATTTCCATCAGAAATGTTTTTCCCTGAAATAAAGGTCATTCTCTCTTTCAATGCCCTCATCAACCAGCATCAATAAGCATTTGTCCCAACCACGTATTAAAAGATGAGAACACTCTAAGCAGTTAAAAAGTAAAACTGTAAATTTCTCATCTCTTTTAATTTTAATTAACCACAGATCATTTTAGTGTGTGTATTCATCTTTTCATACATAGTGCTGTGGCTGACCTTTAAAAGTGTATGGAAATTAAGAAATGCAAAGCTACAACTCCTTCAGCAATCAAGAAACTTCATTCATTTATTCATTTATTTTGTTTCTAGTGTCCATATATATGAATCAAAAAAGTGGAGAGAACACTAGGCATTTTGATTGATCTGACATTCCAGGAAATACTTTGGAATTGGCACTTGGACCCTTATGGCTGAACTGAAATGATGTTAAGAGAATAACGAAAATCTACCAAGATTGCCTTATTATAATTTGAGTAAACTTTATAATAAAAAAAAATATAGATCATTGTGTATCACCATTTCTTCATATTGATAAGATTTTCAATAACCAGCCAGAAAAACATAATTTGAGAACCTCTTGGAATTTATTGCATTGGAAATGGTGTATTAAAGAAAAAGGGTGCTTCACTTATAGGAAACACCACGGAGCAGGTACTTTTGCTTATATTATTTTATTAAATCCTACACTGGTGTCCAGAGGCAAAATCATTAACTGTATTTTCTATAACAGAGACTCATTATACCATGTACTTAGTACATATTATATATTCTAAGTGACTTACATATATTATTTATTTACAGCATGCTTAATTATCATAGGAGGAAGATACCATTATAATCTCCATTTTATAAATGAGAACACCCAGGCACAGAGGGGTTATGCAAATTACCCAAAGTCACACATCTAGTAAATGGTAGAGATGGAATTTGAAACCAGGGAATCTTGATCAGCATTCCCATATTTAGTCACAAAGTGATAACACTTAGGTCACTCTTGCATTAGTCTATCTAAGTTACCAGAAATGCAATAGAGGGATTTAAAAAAAGCCAAGATAATATCATCTAGTGGTTCTATTCAAATGTATACTAGGGAACCACAGTATTGTTAATACAGAACTGTAGGGGGCTGTAACATTTTTTAATGCTGGAAGAGAGGTGACACCAAAATACTTCAGGATAATTTCCCTACTTCTTAATGTAATCTAAATCTAGCATGTAATCCAGATGCAATACAAAAAAAAAAAAAAACCAAACCTAGGGGTGGTGGAGATAATGGTGTACTCCAGGAGGGCTCAAACCAAGGAGTACTTCCCAGAACTTCTGCTGCCAGTGTCCTTGTCCCTGTGGTGAGCCACAGCCACTCCCCCACTTCTGCAGGAGACCTACAACACTACCAGGGCTGGAAACAGGAGAGTTACCATTTGTGTTGAATGGAAATTGTCCCCATTCAAGACATGCAGTTGTGCAGGAAACAAGCAGAGGACAGCATGAGGTCATACATGTCTATTGTCTTCTAGTACCAGTCTTCTCAGGCAAGTTTTGAATGGGTAACAGGCCTCCCTAGACACAAGATCATAATATGAACATCGCCAAATGAAAAGATGCGTTCAGGAAACTTGCAGAAACCTCTTAGATAGCCTTATCCACCAGAGGGCAGACAGCAGAAGCAAGAAGAACTACAATCCTGCAGCCTGTGGAACAAAAACAACATTCAAAGAAAGATAGACAAGATGAAAAGGCAGAGGGCTATGTATCAGATGAAGTAACAAGATAAAACCCCAGAAAAACAACTCAATGATGTGGAGACAGGCAACCTTCCAGAAAAAGAATTCAGAATAATGATAGTGAAGATGATATAGGACTTCAGAAAAAGAATGGAGGCAAAGATCGAGAAGATGCAAGAAATGTTTAACAAAGACATAGAAGAATTAAAGAACAAAGAAACAGAGATGAACAATACAATAACCGAAATGAAAAATACTCTACAAGGAATAGCAGAATAACTGACACAGAAAAATGAAAAAGTGACCTGGGAGACAGAATGGTGGAATTCACTCCTGTGGAACAGAATAAAGAAAAAAAGAATGAAAAGAAATGAAGACAGCTTAAGAGCCCTCTGGGACAACATTAAACATAACAACATTCACATTATAGGCGTCCCAGAAGGAGATGAGAGAGAGAAAGGACCCGAGAAAACATCTGAAAAGATTATAGTCTAAAACTTCCCTAACATGGGAAAGGAAATAGCCACCCAAGTCCAGGAAGTGCAGAGAGTCCCATACAGGATAAACCCAAGGAGAAACATGCCGAGACACATAGTAATCAAACTGGCAAAACTTAAAGACAAAGAAAAATCATTGAAAGCAGCAAGGGAAAAACAACAAATAACATACAAGGGAACTCCCATAAGATTAACACCTGATTTCTCAGCAGAAACTCTACAAGCTGGAAGGGCATGGCATGATATACTTAAAGGGATGAAAGGCAAGAACCTACAAACAAGGTTACTCTATCCTGCAGGGATCTCATTCAGATTTGATGGAGAAATCAAAAGCTTTACAGACAAGCAAAAACTAAGAGAATTCAGCACGTCCAAAAAAGACCCCAAAACAATTAAGAAAATGGTCATAGGAACATACATATAGATAATTACCTTAAACATGAATGGATTAAATGCTCCAACCAAAAGACACAGGCTTGCTGAATGGATACAAAAACAAGACCCAAATATATGCTGTCTACAAGAGACCCACTTCAGACCTAGGGACACATACAGACTGAAAGTGAGGGGATGGAAAAAGATATT
Source organism: Stenella coeruleoalba (assembly GCF_951394435.1). Taxonomy (NCBI): domain Eukaryota; kingdom Metazoa; phylum Chordata; class Mammalia; order Artiodactyla; family Delphinidae; genus Stenella; species Stenella coeruleoalba. The sequence continues at coordinate 20,029,014 of NC_137154.1, forward strand.
CCATGCAAATGGAAATCAAAAGAAAGCTGGAGTAGCAGTACTCATTCCAGATAAAACAGACTTTAAAATAAAGAATGTTACAAGAGACAATGAAGGAACACTATATAACGATCAAGAGATCAATCCAAGAAGAAGACATAACAACTATAAATATATATGTGCCCAACATAGGAGCACCTCCATACATAAGGCAACTGCTAACAGCTCTAAAAGAGGAAATTGACAACAACACAATAAGAGTGGGGGACTTAAACACCTCACTTACACCAAAGACAGATCATCCAAACAGAAAATTAATAAGGAAGCACAAGCTTTAAATGACACAACAGACCAGATAGATTTAATTGATATTTATAGGACATTCCATCCAAAAACAGTAGATTACACTTTCATCTCAAGTGTGCATGGAACATTCTCCAGGATAGATCACATCTTGGGTCACAAATCAAGCCTCAGTAAATTTAAGAAAATTGAAATCATATCAAGCATCTCTTCTGACCACAACATTATGAGATTAGGCATCTATTACAGGGAAAAAAACCCATAAAAAACACAAAAACATGGAGGCTAAACAATATGTTACTAAATAACCAAGAGATCACTGAAGAAATCAAAGAGGAAATCCAAAAATACCTAGAGACAAATGACAATGAAATCACGACAATCCAAAACCTATGGGATGCAGCAAAAGCAGTTCTAAGAGGGAAGTTTATAACTATACAAGCCTACCTCAAGAAACAAGAGAAATCTCAAACAATCTAACGTTACACCTAAAGGAACTAGAGAAAGAAGAACAAACAAAACCCAACGTTAGCAGAAGGAAAGAAATCATAAAGATCAGAGCAGAAATAGAAACAAAGAAAACAATAGCAAAGATCAATAAAACTAAAAGCTGGTTCTTTGAGAAGATAAACAAAATTGATAAACCTTTAGCCAGATTCAACAAGAAAAAGAGGGAGAGGACTCAAATCAATAAAATTAGAAATGAAAAAGGAGAAGTTACAACAGACACTGCAGAAATACACAGCATACTGAGAGACTACTACAAGCAACTCTATGCCAATAAAATGGACAACCTGGCAGAAATGGAAAAATTCTTAGAAAGGTATAACCTTCCAAGACAGAACCAGGAAGAAATAGAGAATATGAACAGACCAATCACAAGTAATGAAATTGAAACTATGATTAAAAGTCTTCCAACAGAAAGAAGTCCAGGACCAGATGGCTTCACAGGTGAATTCACTCCCTAACACCATACACAAAAATAAACTCAAAATGGATTAGAGACCTAAATGTAAGACCAGACACTATAAAACTCTTAGGGGAAAACATAGGAAGAACACTCTTTGACATAAATCACAGCAAGCTCTTTTTTGATCCACCTCCTAGAGTAATGGAAATAAAAACAAAAATAAACAAATGGGTGAAACTTAAAAGCCTTTGCACAGCAAAGGAAACTACAAACAAGATGAAAAGACAACCCTCAGAATGGGAGAAAATATTTGCAAATGAATCAACGGACAAAGGATTAATCTCCAAAATATATAAACAGCTCATGCAGCTCAATATTAAAAAAACAAACAACCCAATCCAAAAATGGGCAGAAGACCTAGATAGACATTTCTCCAAAGAAGACATACAGATGGCCAAGAAGCACATGAAAATCTGCTCAACATCATTAATCATTAGAGAAATAGAAATCAAAACTACAGTGAGGTATCTCCTCACACCAGTCAGAGTGGGCATCATCAGAAAATCCAGAAACAACAAGTGCTGGAGAGGGTGTGGAGAAAAGGGAACCCTCTTGCACTGTTGGTGGGAATGTAAATTGATACAGCCACTGTGTAGAACAGTATGGAGGTTCCTTAATAAACTAAAAATAGAACTACCATATGGCCCAGCAATCCCACTACTGGGCATATAACCTGAGAAAACCATAATTCAAAAAGACTCATGTACCACAATGTTTATTGCAGCTCTATTTACAATAGCCAGGACATGAAAGCAACCTAAGTGCCCATCGACAGATGAATGGATAAAGCAGATGTGGCACATATATACAACGGAATATTACTCAGCCATAAAAAGGAATGAAATTGAGTCATTTGTAGAGATGTGGATGGATCTAGAGACTGTCATACAGAGTGAAGTAAGTCAGAAAGAGAAAAACAAATATCATATATTAACACATATATGTGTAACCTAGAAAAATGGTACAGATGAATCAGTTTGCAGGGCAGAAATTGAGACACAGATGTAGAGAACAAATGTATGGACACCAAGGGGGGAAAGTGGCTGGGGGTGGTGGTGGTGGTGTGATTAATTGGGAAATTGGGATTGACATATATACACTAATATGTATAAAATGGATAACTAATGAGAACCTGCTGTTAAAAAAATAAATAAAATAAAATTCAAAAATTAAAAAAAAAAAGGGGGGGAATTCTCTGACAGTCCAGTGGTTAGGACTCCATGCTTTTATTGCCTAGGGCGCAGGTTCAGTCTCAGGTCTGGGAACTAAGATACCGCCAGAGGTGTGTCACAGCCAAAAAAATAAACATATAAAAATAAAAATTGGGCCTACCTTGGTGGCACAGTGGTTAAGAATCAGCCTTCCAATGCAGGTGACACGGATTCTAGTGCTGGTCCAGGAAGATCCTACGTGCCATGGAGCAACTAAGCCCGTGTGCCACAACTACTGAGCCTGTGCTCTAGAGCCTGAGAGCCACAACTACTGAAGCCCACGCGCCTAGAGCCTGTGCTCCGTAACAAGAGAATCCACCTCAATGAGAAGCCCGTACAACTAGAGAAAGCCTGTGCACAGCGATGAAGACCCAACACAGCCAAAAATAAATAAATAAATTTATTTAAAAAATAATAAATGAATAAAAGTTAAAGGAGAAAAAGAATGCTTTAAATAAGTTTGGAAGCAACTAAGGAAGAAAAAAAAGAAAACCTAGCAGAAAGGGCCCAAACTGAGAATTTAAGTATAAGATCTTTTAGTGAGTATCAAGGAGAGCAAGTCTTTAAGATCAAAAATATTTGTAAAAATATTCGCACGTGTCTTCATTTTTTTTTTTTTTTTTTTTTACTAAACTCTAGGGACAGTTTAGATCAGGAGTAGAGGGATTCAAACAAAAATATGCAGTAATGCAGTAGTTTGTGAAAGATGAATTTGTCTCCCTTTATTTCTAATGAGGTCGGAGTCTTACCTTAAGACCTACCTTACCTAAAGTAAGTCATTGAATTCGACTTACTTTATTTTGTTTTTAAATAGCAAAAATAAAAAGATGTTTAACATCATTAGTCATTAGGAAAATGCAAATTAATGTCACAATAAAATACCACTTTACCTCCATGGCTAAAATTGAAAAGACTATCTATATCATGAATTGTCAAGGATGTGGAAAAATTGGAACTATTATGTAGGTGGGGATTTCAAATTATATCACCATCTTGGAAAACAGTTTGGCAGTTTCTTAAAAAGTTACGACATACAAAGGCCGTATCGCTGGGTGTTTCATGGCAAATTTGCCTCAATGGTATTCAATCTTATAAATCTGACAGTTGACATGTTATTACTTTTGTATTACTCTTGTGAAACTCCTGAAGCCACCATTTGCTTTAGAAATTAAACATATCTTTTTTTTTTAAGACTTGGGCATCCATTTCTTAAACATCTTAGTCTTTCCTGCCTGTAAAAAAACATAATTATTCTTCAAAAGCCAGTTTGAATATTCCTTCCCTGTGAAGCCTTCCTTGATCTATTCTACACGGTATTAGTTTACTCAGACTGTTAAAACAAATGACCACAAACTTGTTGTCTTACAACAACAGAAATTTATTATCTCATAGTTCTGGAAGCTATACCTCTGAAATCAAGGTGTTGGCAGGGACCTGTCCTTTATGAGGGTTTTAAAGACTCCTTCTTTGCCTCTTCCAATTTCTGGTGGTCTCAGGCATTCCTTACCTTGGGGCAGCAGAACTCCAATCTCAACCTCTGTCTTCACGTGGCTGTCTTCTCCCTATGTGTGTCTCTTTCTCTCTAACCAAATTTTCTTCTTAAAAGAACACCAGTCATACTGAAATTAGAGTCACTTTAACCAGTATGACTTTATCTTAACTAATTAAATCTGCAAAGACCCTATTTCCAAATAAGGTCACATTCTGAGGATCTGGGTGGACATGAATTTTTAGGAGATGCTATTCAACCCAGCAGAGTCCACCCTATGGCCACCAAAAATTCACATCCATCCTACGTGCAAGATACATTCATTCAATCCCAATATCCCAAAAGTCTTCATCTCTTTGAGCATTAACTCTATACCAAAATCTCACATACATATCAAATTAAAATTTTTCAAATTTCATTATCTAAGTACTCTAAATTTAAAAAGTTAATAATAATCTAAATCATCTACAGGTGAGATTCTGGATATGACTAATCCTAGGGGAAAATTTCTCACCATCTTTGTACCTGTGAAACTGGAAAAATTATCTGATTCCAAAGTACAAGTTATAGAACTGGCATGGGATAGACATTTGTATTTTGAACTGGAGAACATGAAAAGAATAAAGGAGTTACTGACCCAAAGCATTTTTGGAATCCAGCAAAGTAAATTCCATTAGGTTTCACAATTTGAGAATAATTCTCTGGTTTGATCTCCCTTTGGATTTATGGAAGGTCTTTTTTTGGGTGTAAGGAGGCCTCAACAGCTCATCCTCTGGGCCTACAGAACTAAGTCCATTATTTGTGCCTTTGGGTCGACCTATCTGGCTTCTGCTTCTTCCCTCAAAGTAATTTTGCTTTTGTTTGAAGGGTAGCTCATGATTGTACCTGAATAGCTTTTTCAACTTGTTTCCTGCCTATAATCCTAGAAGACCAACAGCCTTCCTTCATTTCATGCTGTTTCTATCCCCTTCAGTTCAAGCTGACAGTGTTTCTGTTGATGAAACATTCTCAAAAATCTTGTCAGGTGGTGCACAGGCTTAGTTGTTCCACGGCATGTGGGATCTTCCCGGACCAGGGCTCGAACCCGTGTCCCCTGCATTGGCAGGTGGATTCGTAACCACTGCGCCACCAGGGAAGCCCTGGGCCATTTTGTTTGAGCACCTCTTAGAGAATTTCTGGAAAGCGAGGTAACCCTCGCATGTTTTCAAGTGGGCATCTAACACCGTTGCCATTATGCAATCGTTGCAGGGGTTGGCATATTGTAAATAGTAACATGTTAAAACAAAACAGGTCACATCACATTTTAAATATAATGCAGGAAGTGTTAATACTTCCATGATTTGATACTAGGATGCATTTAAAAATACAAGAACAAGCTCTTCTTTAATAGACAGTTTGCATGTTTCCTTTTTCTCTTTGTATTTTCATTCCCCTCCCTCCATGAATTGATGAGAACGTGAAAAAAAAACTTGTCAGTTTACCATGTATGTTGAAGGAATCCATACCATTAAGGAATCCATACCACTAAACAAGAAGGTTCTTTAAAGATCGTGCCTGCATAACCCATCTCTATTCCATAACCCACCACCCATGATCTGGGTGACTGTATCCATGTGTCACACACATAATCTCCTCAGCAAAAGTTACTAAGGCACAACCATGGACATGTTTCCCAAGCATTCTATCTCAATAGGGTGAAAATTTTCCAAATCATCAAGTACTGGTTCATTTTTACTTAACAGTTCTTTTCTCAATTTATCTTTTTGCTACAAACTAAATTAGCGAACAGGCCACCCATTCCAGAGCTTGGTGGGAATCTCCTTAGCTAAATATCCAAGTTCATAGTTTACAAGTTATACTTTCCACACGATACTAGAACTCGATTCAGTCAAGTTTTCTGCCACTATAACAAAGATCACTTGCCATCTAATGTCCAGTAATAAGTTTCTTCTTTCCTTCTGAGACTTCACTAGAAACATCTTTAATGTTCATATTTCTACCTGTTGATTCTGTGAATGATGATATATGTAATTTAAGACAACAGAAGATTTCTCTAACTTACTGTTTATTCTTTACTCTTTCTGATCTCCCACCAGATTTGCCTCTAACATTCATATTTCTATAAACCACCTTCTCAAGGCAATCTAAGATTTTTTAATCATGCTCCTCAAAATTTTTCCAGCCTTTCTAGCCAATTCCTAGCTACTTTCACATTTTTAGGTGTTTGTTAAATAGCTATACAACTTCTGGTACCAAGATCTGTATTCGTTTCTGAGGGTCACTGTAGGAATTACCAAAAATTAGGAGACTTACCACTAGAGAAATTTATTCTCTCACAGTTCTGGAGGCTAGAAGATATAAGCAAGGCCAGGTTCTGTCTCAAAGCTCTAAGGAAGAAACCTTTCTTGCCTCTTCCAGTTTCCAAAGGCCTCAGGCATTCCTTGACTTGGGACGGCATAACTCCAATTTCTACATCCTTCTTCAAGGGCTATCTTCCCTCTCTATGTCTCTGTATTCAAATTTCCCCCTCCATAATAAAGACATAAGTCACTGGATTTAGAGCCTATCCTAATCCAGTATGACCTCATAACTTAACTTAACTGACCTTAACTAATTATATTTGCAGAGACTGTTTCCAAATAAGGTCACATTCTGAGTTTCCAGATGGACATGAGTTGGGGGGCAGGGAAGGGGCACTATGCAACCTAGTACAAACACTAAACAAAATCAGCTCCCCTCATCTGAATGTTCTCATGATACCCTATATCAAATTCTACTATAGAATGAACATATTATATGATAATTGTTTGTTTAACTATCTGTCTACTCTATAGAACAATAATGATCATGAACGACAGATTTTATTTTTAATTTCTTACCTCATTGTATCCCCATTGTCTAGCGTAATGACTAAGACATGATCAATAAATGATTATTTAATGACTTACAAATGAATAATCCATATGTCCTAGAGCTAAAGTTAAATTGAACAAAATGATTTACAGTCACTACTAAGGTTATATTGAACATATTTTAGTATCAAAGCCCCTGTTAGCTTTTCACATATTTGGTTTAAAACACTGTCTTAAAAAAGTAAACACTAAAGTTGCATCTAAAGTGAATGATATTACAATAAAAAATAGAGATGCCTTGTTGTAGTAAAACTGTTTTACCTATGTCAAGTGCTTTTCTGTGGAAACAGAAGATCTCTTCAGCAACATGTTAAAGGCCAAAAATTTTTTAAAAGAGCAGAGTTGCAGTATTAAAAACTGTTCAAGCTATTTACATTTTTGTAAAATGGATCTCCAATTATATAAATTACAGACATTTGATTTTTTAGTCTTTTTCTCTCCATAGTGAACTTTTGCAGGAAAAAAATTTACATCATCTAAATCTTGTTCACTCGTGTCCTTGCCCAGTCATTGGCTTGTTCATGTAAAAAAACTAAAACACTAACAAAAGCAAAAAAATCTTAATAAAGAACTTACAGATCATCTCTTAAACCAATTTATTATTTCGGTGAGAAAGGAGGGTTTAGGGACTAGCAGTTCTTTTACTTAGCAGTTTATAGCATTGATTCTCCTAAGAACTATAAGTTAATAATGTGAGTTTTTAAGGGCTAATGGAAACAGTATACTTATCTGTGATAAATCTGTTCAAATTAATGTATCTTAACTGAGTAAGCATGTGGGGTTCTGTCATCAGACTGCATGCATGTTAAGCTTGTATCCCACATTCACTATCTCCGGAATCTTAGAAGATATGTTCTCTAAGACTCAATTTCTTCAACTGTAAAATCTGTATAAAAGCAGTACTTGGTTCATTTGGTTGATGGGATGACTCAATGAAATCATCACTTTTCATAGTGCCTGTCACACAGAGGAGCTATTTTTCAGTTCCTTTTGTTTTTATTTCCCTCTCTTTATGATCAATCAGGCTTACTAAAATATTGTATTTACTTGCAATTAATAAGATTCTTATCAGCTGGTATTATCATACTTGACGGTGGAGTTTAATTGAGGTGGCAAAGGTGGTGATCTCATTCTGACCAAGTGCTGAGATAGGCAGATGCATAAGGCTTTGACAAAGAGAAAATAAGAAACAAAATTGAATGTTACTTAATAAACATATTTTAGTAGACTACATTTTTCTGGTAATAACTTGAAAAGAAACCAAAAAATACATCATCGGTGGAAATATTTGGGGTGGTAAAAACTTTTAACGTTTAATTCCTCAACCTTAGTCATATGTGAGATAGTCTTTCTCTTTTTGTCCCATTCCCCCACTCCTTGTGCAGACAGAGGCATATATGCAATGGAGGCAACTTGTTGAATAATGAAATTCATTACAGCGGAGGGTGTGATCCAATTTGAAAGGATGAGAGTAGAGGAGCTGATAACTATGTCTCCACTTGTCCACTTGAGAATGTTACCTTCTTTGACTAGAAAATGTCAAATCCAATGGCTACTTCTCCAGACCACAATTAATGTAGTTATGTACAATAACAAGAACAAAAAAATCACAATTTTCCTTGTATATTAGCATTACATTAATATGAACTTTGTTTATCTGAGCCTATGAATTTTTGTTTTAGCTAGTGAACTTACTCAAATCAGGAGTGTTTAGCAGGAATTTGAAGAGATTTTTAAAGACATTTCCTCTAACTGGCTCTGTAGAGTATACCAGTTGTGAATATGTATGTACAAATGGAAATATGTATGTTTTCCCCTTTGGATATTTGTTTCTATCCTAATTACCAGAAAAGACACAAAAAGAAATATGAACTAGTTATTCCAGCAACCTATATTTAATTTCAAACTGTCAGAAAATATTTCCATACAACCTCTATTGTAACAGAAATAAGAAAGTGATAACTTTAAAAACATTTTAGTGTTTTCCCATTCTTCAAAAATAGTTTAGACTAAAAGACTAGTTCTTTCTTAAGACATACCATGAGAGGGCTGAGAGTTACCACTCAGGATCTTTAATAAAAATGTGTTTACATTTGCCAAGAAAGGAATTATTACAAGTTAATATTCCAACACAAGTTTCTAACATGGAATTATATCAACACAATTAATATAAGAGTATCTTCTATATCTTACTTTAAAGTTTTGTTGGCTAGAAATAGAATAAAAGCCTGTAAGTGGAAAGTTTTCTGTGACATTGAATCAATGCTATTTTGGAAATCCTGTTTTGTTGTTGCTTTTTGTTGTGTTTTGTTTTTCTGGTGAGACAGGACAAGTTTCCTATGTGTTCTAGCAATTAAAATTTCCCTACAAATAAAGCAAGAAGATTTGCTCCAGTGCAACTGGCTGTAGAACTGCATGCTCTTTCAATACAAGGAAAAAAATCCCCTTCCTACTTCACCTCCAGCAGTCCTCTTCACTTGGAAGCAGTGGGGAGTGTTCAGGTATACACAGAGTAGCTGAGTTATATAGCTCTCAAATCCCTTTATTTACCCCCTTTTAAAAAATTTATTTATTTATCTATTTATTTTTGGCTGTGTTGGGTCTCCATTGCAGTGCACGGGCTTCATTGCGGTGGCTTCTCTTGTGACGGAGCACAGGCTCTAGGCACATGGGCTTCAGTAGTTGTGGCACATGGGCTCAGTAGTTGTGGCTCATGGGCTCTAGAGCGCAGGCTCAGGAGTTGTGGAGCACGGGCTTAGTTGCTCCGCGGCATGTGGGTTCTTCCCGGACTGGGGATCGAACCTGTGTTCCCTGCATTGGCAGGCGGATTCTTAACCACTACACCACCAGGGAAGTCCCTATTTACCCCTTTGAAAAATGGTTTCCTCTGGAAAGTGTTCATGAAAACTCATGGGAAGGAAAAGGTAAATTTTACTTAATTTTCCCACAAATCTCACAAATATTCCCTCTAGTTAAGACCACATTTCCAAGAAAATATGGTGGGTTGTATGATATTATAGACTACAGAGACAAAACAGGGAATAAAGCCAAAACAATGAAAAGGTTAACTTCACTGAATTAATCAAGAAATTTAATTCAGATTTTGGGGTGGAGGTTGTATTATACTTGCTTTTACCAACAGTAGGTTATTATACAACTTTTGAGTCATAGTCTTTTAGTTCTGTCTCCCTACTTTGAAGAAGATCAAATTGGAAATGCCCTTAAGAATGAGAAGAGAATGTTTTTTGGCAGTTTAGAAGTATTGGGGTCCAGGGAAGGCCACCCCAAAATGGCATACTTATTATTTTGAATTAAAGTGACTTAAGAAATGGCCAGTACAAGAGGGACACTCTGACCCTCTTTTCTGTCTCCCTAAAATCAGGAAATCTCCCATATGAAAGGTGCACTCCCTGCATCTAAAGGTAGAAGGATACCCTTGTCACCAAAGATAGGAAGATAGGGAATTTGGGGCTAAGTAGCCTGTATAAACAAACCTGTTACTTATTTATTTCCTCAAGCCCAAACTCTGTTCAGATTCTTCATTAATTGGGCACCCAAAACCTAGGTTTCTTTGCCCTATCAGTTGCTCACAAATTTATTGTTTCTTTGTCTAAAAAGTATAAAAGCTGCCTGCTTTGGCCACTTCTTAGGTCCCATTTCTGTGGGACCTCTATGAACATGAATTGAAATGTATTTCTTTTTCTCCTGTTAATCTGTCTTGTGCCAAATTTTTTATTAGTCCAGCCACAAGAACTAAAGAGAATTTTTCCCCTCCCTGACAGAGAGTTAACTTTGAATGACCGTTCTAAACTTCTTGGTTTAAGTTGTGAGTGCCAAAAGTTCAAACTTTCTGTGAACAATAGGCTTCAATTTATATATTGTTCTTTTATAAGACTAAGCCTCTTTATAAAAATTGATATCAAATTAAAGCAGAGTTTCCAAATACTAATAAATATTTTCACTTAGCTATGCTTTTATATGCTCATTTTAAATTGTATTTGGAAAAAACGGTTGGGTACTGTTGTCTTTTAATTGACTGGAAAGTTTCAAATCCCCCAGGTTTTAGTTTTTCATGAGCTGTGAAGAAGGCTTTTTAATGAGTTGGTGAGTGACATTGATTACCATTAAATCACATTAAGCAGAGGAAACAATGCTATTAACTTATAGTTTTCTAGATTCCATAATAGCTAATGCATAGGCAGTCTTAAAGATTAGCAATCCCCTAAGACACAGAGCAGCTAATAACTCACTCTGAAGAGTAATAGAAAAATATTCTTGGACATAATTTACTGATATCCTCAAACTTGGTTATAATCTAGACAAATTTTAGACATAATTAAAATGATGGTTTGATAATGATAAAAGTGATGTCACCTCCTGCTTAATTATCATAGCAAATGTTACCAAACAGAGAACGTATTGTAGATTTTCTACATCACAGGTAGTGTTGGATATGGTTCGTTTTAACTTTATAGACATTCCCTTTCATTTTATTCCCTCAGCCATCTCTTCTATTTAAGCTAATAGCATTGGTACTTGCTCTCAAAGACAACATTCTAATGGAACACCCTGTCTTTGATCTCTCCATTTTATCTTGGCTTACATAGTATATTTAGCTTCATAGATTAATCTTCCTAAAGCACAGTTTGGGTAGATTGATTCCTTGCTTGATTATATTTCCCATTGCTTAGTAGAGAGAACTTAATTTTCTTAGTGGAGCATTCAAGAAACTTTACAATCTGATCCCTTTTAATTCCCAAACTTCTACCAGTCAACTTCATATATACTCTAGGTGAACTTCAACCATTCAGTTTCTGATAGGTTTCAGATGAGCTGAGCTCAGCACGCATTAAATATAGTACAATGTTTCTTCATCAGTGAGCAGCAAATAATTCAAAGGTATGTGGCCAAATTTTGCTCCATTTAAAAAATGTGTTTTGATATAACTAAAAATACTTGCAGTTATGATCAGGCCTGTTAGAGAGACTATTTAGCAGAGGTCATTCAAAGTGGGGTAGAACAGAATGTGATTTGCCGTAAGACAGAGGTAAGAAATGTAATGTCAAACCACACCAAAGACAAATCCTTGCTCCCTGGGATCAATAATAATTGCTTTGTAAGTATATAAGAAAGCTTGGTCAGGGCAGTAAACAGTTCAACTCAAAAAGTAATACAATATTGAAGGACCACCAATTCAACAATGCAATAACTGTGGATACCTTTATAGACAATTTGGAATGCTGTTACAGTGTATGGTGATTGTGTTCTCTTTATTATTCTCTCATATAATGTTTTTATGAGATTTTTAATCACTTTACGTGTGCTACTAAAAAAATATCTAGTATTCTAAAATGGGCTACAAATGCAAAATATGTGTGCCAATGCTCTTAACTAATCCCTTTTTCCTGGAAAGTCTTACCTCTACTCTTCCACCCCCAATCCCCACCTTGACTTCTCATCCTTCAAAGTGTTCTGCCTCAAAATTGCTTTCTTCATTAGCTACTCATCTTCTAAGTTTCTGTAATATTGTGGTAGAACCTCCTTGTGGAGGCACTTCTCTCATTTTCTCTACTTTGTTTTAACATCCTCTGTTTTTCTTTCCTTCTTTAATAGTGTTGAAACTTCTTAGGGGTATGGTTTTGTCATAATCATATGTACTTCTGAATTTTCAATATTCTTCATATTTCATGACACCCATTGGGTCTTTGAAAAATATTTGTTGAATAAATGGTTGAATTAAGTATGAATGAGTGGACATCTTTTTTAAAAAAGGAAAATAAATATATAATGTTTATTTTGAAAAGACTAATATTAAATTGCCCAAAGTATAGACATAACCCTAGTTTATTTATCCAATGTCAATTAGATATTTAAATGATTGATTTAATTATTTTAGGCCTTCTTTGCCTAATAGGTCATAATGTTAGTTTTACCAGAGATGCGGGCATTCTTTTCAATTTTCTAAATGTGCTACGTTATTTTATCCATTCCATATTCATTATAATTGGGAAAGATAGATTTTTTATTTTAAAGAATATTTTTGACATTTTAATTGATGATAAATTTTTGAAAACTCTTTGATACCATCAGTATTTAGTATAATTATGGATTTCATGTCCCCTCTAAATTTTTAAGTGGGATTTTTTAATCTCCATTATCAACTTTTTCTCAGATATTATTGCAGAAATGCTCTGTGTTAACTTTGATTTCATTTACTCTTGATGATAATTCCTTGTTTTCATATCCTAACTATATGCTTTTGAGCATGCTTGCTACTATTTTCCTCTCTTATTTTTTTTTTTTGTCCTTGAGATTGATGTTTCATCTTAAAGCAGGGATTGTTAAGTAGAAAATTATTCTATTACTTACAGTTATAGCCACTGCATTTATAGACTATGTACTACCATGAGGACAAATGTCATTCTGAGGGGCAAGAGTCATTACAAACCTGCTCTCAGCAATCCCATATATTGGTACCACTCTTGTCGAATGGATCTGAGGTGGCTTTTCCGTAGATAAAGCAACACTCACGTGATTCTTCGCTTTTCGTTTTATCCTCCCCTTCATCATTACAGCACTAACAGCTGTCCACCTACTATTTCTCCATGAAACAGGATCCAACAACCCCACAGGAATCCCATCTGACATAGACAAAATTCCATTCCACCCTTACTACACAATTAAAGACATCCTAGGCACTCTACTACTAATCCTAGTCTCACTAATACTAGTCCTATTTTCACCCGACTTGCTAGGAGACCCTGACAACTACACCCCAGCAAACCCACTCAACACACCACTGCATATTAAACCAGAGTGATATTTTCTATTCGCATATGCAATTCTACGATCAATTCCCAAAAAACTAGGAGGAGTTTTAGCCCTATTACTCTCAATCCTAATTCTAGCATTTATCCCAATACTTCACACATCCAAACAATGAAGTGTAACATTCCGACACCTTAGCCAATTCCTATTTTGTGTGCTAGGGCAAACCTACTAATACTAACATGGATTGGTGGACAAACTGTAGAACACCCCTTCATCATTATTGGACAACTCGCATCTATTTTATACTTTCTTTTAATTCTAGTACTAATACCAGTAAATAGCATCATTGAAAACAATCTCTTGAAAAGAAGAGTCTCTGTAATATATCATATTACCCTGGTTTGTAAACTAGAAAAGGAGAACAACACACCTCCCTAAGACTCAAGGAAGAAGCCCCGAGCTTCACCGCCTGCACCCAAACCTGAAATTCTACTTAAACTATTCCCTGAAATTACATTATAAGACATTTACAGAATTGTTAAGTACTATATCAGTATCAAAACAGCCCATTTTATCATAAACTATTATGTACATAGTACATACCTGTATTACCACATTAATAAGTATATACATCTTATATGTACATTACATTATATGTATAATTGTACATTACATTACTTACCCCATGCTTATAAGTATGCACATCCTATTATTAGTATTACATAGTACATATAGATAATTAATCGTACATAGTACATTAAGTCAAATCAATTCCAGTCAACATGCATTTCCCGTCCATTAGACCACAAGCTTAATCACCAGGACCATCAACCCGCTTGGCAGGTACCCCTCTTCTCACTCTGGGCCCATAATCTGTCAGGGTTTCTATTAATGAACTTTATCAGACATCTGGTTCTTACTTCAAGGCCATCTCACCTAAAATCGCCCACTCTAACCCCTTAAATAAGACATCTCGATGAACCAATGACTAATCAGCCCATGCTCACACATAACTGTGATTTCATGCATTTGGTATTTTTTAAGCTTTAGGGGGGATGCTTGGACTCAGCTATGACCTTAAAAGGTCTTAACACAGTCAAGCAAATTGTAGCTGGACTTCAACTGAAAGTTACTTACTAGCATCAGTAATTCATGGTGTGTAATTCAGTCATTGGTTACAGGACATAACAATATTATATGTGTATACATGTACAAAAGGCATAGCATTCCACTCTTCCCCCCCACCCCCATCTAAAACAAACTCCCATCAAAACAGATTAGCCTCAAAAACACTCCCATCATACCAATAAAGTACTTAGATATTCACCACCCATATAGACAGACATCCCCCAGATTCATTAGCCATTTTATCAAAAATTTAATACTAAATCTGACACAAACTGCACAACACAGCCATATAAATACCACCTGTACACAGCAAGTTGATGTAGCTTAAACAGCCTCTAAAGCAAGGCACTGAAAATGCCTAGATGGGCATTCTAGCCCCGTAAACACACAGGTTTGGGCCCAGCCTTTCTATTAATTTTTAATAGAATTGCACACGCAAGTATCCGCACTCCGGTGAGAATGCCCTCTAAATCACTAAGATGAAAAGGAGCAGGTATCAAGCACACTATGTCAGTAGCTCACAATGCCTTGCTCAACCACACCTCCACGGGAGACAACAGGGATAAAAATTAAGCCATAAACGAAAGTTCGACTAAGCCATATTAATTAGGGTTGGTAAATTTTGTGCCAGCCACCACGGTCATACGATTGACCCAAGTTAATAGAAATACGGCGTAAAGCGTGTTAAAGAGTAATACAAAATAAAGTTAAATCTTAATTTAGCTATAAAAAGCCATAATTAAAGTAAAAGTCGACTACGAAAGTGACTTTAGCATATCCTGATTACACGACAGCTAAGGCCAAACCTGGGATTAGATACCCCACTATGTTTAGCCCTAAACCCAAATAATTACAAGAACTAGATTATTCGCCAGAGTACTACTAGCAACAGCTTAAAACTCAAAGGACTTGGCGGTGCCTCACACCCCTCTAGAGGAGCCTGTTCTATAAGCCCCGGTAAACCTCACCAGCCCTTGCTAATTCAGTCTATATACTGCCATCTTCAGCAAACCTTAAAAAGGAGTAAAAGTAAGCACAACTATAGCATGTAAAAACATTAGGTCAAGGTGTAACCCATGGGGTGGGAAGAAATGGGCTACATCTTCTACACAAAGAACACTCTCTTATCTGCACGAAAGTTTTTATGAATCCTTAAAAACCAAAGGAGGATTTAGTAGTAAATTAAGAATAGAGTGCTTAATTGAATAAGGCCATGAAGACGCACACACCGCCTGTCACCCTCCCTCAAGTATTATGACAAAACCACAACTTATTAACAGATGCTAGTCAATTATATGAGAGGAGATAAGTTGTAACAAGGTGAGCATACTGGAAGGTGTGCTTGGATAAACCAAAGCATAGCTTAAATAAAGCACCGAGTTTACACCTAGAAGATTTCATAGCCTATGAATGCCTTGAACTAAATCTAGCCCACAACCCTCCATCATACTAGCACGAACCAATCAAATAAAACATTCACCTAACATCTAAAGTATAGGAGATAGAAATTTAAATACTAATGGAGCCATAGAGAACGTACCATAAGGGAATGATGAAAGAAACATTAAAAGTAACAAAAAGCAAAGCTTACCCCTTGTACCTTTTGCATAATGATTTAACTAGCAAAATTTTTAAAAAGAGAACTTAAGTTAAACTACCAGAAACCAGACGAGCTACTTATGAATAGTTACTAGAAAAAACTCATCTATGTGGCAAAATAGTGAGAAGATTTACAAGTAGGGTGACAAGCCTAACGGGTCTGGTGATAGCTGGCTGTCCAGGAAAAGAATTTCAGTTCAACGTTAAATAATACTAAGAACCCCTTATAAGTTTTAATGTATATTTAAACATTAGTCTAAAAAGGTACAGCTTTTAAGAAATGGGTACAACCTTAACTAAAGAGTAAAAATAAACAGCACCATAGTTGGCTTAAAAGCAGCCACCAATTAAGAAAGCCTTCAAGCTCGACAATATATCTTAATTTCAATATTAAATAAATCAGCTCCTAGTCTTATTACTGGACCAATCTATACAATTATAGAAGCAATACTGTTAATATGAGTAACAAGAAGTATTTCTCCTTTCACAAGTTTACATCAGCAACTAATAATATACCGATAATTAGGAGTAAACAAATATAACCCAACACTATTTATTGAACATACTGTTAATCCAACACAGGTGTGCACCCAAGGAAAGATTTAAAAAAAGTAAAAGGAACTTGGCAAACACAAACCCTGCCTGTTTACCAAAAACATCACCTCTAGCATCACTAGTATTAGAGGCACCGCCTGCCCAGTGAGAATTGTTAAATGGCCGCAGGATCCTGACCATGCAAAGGTAGCATAATCATTTGTTCTCTAAAAAAGGACTTGTATGGGGCTTCCCTGGTGGCACACTGGTTGAGAGTCCGCCTGCCGATGCAGGGGACACGGGTTCGTGCCCTGGTCCGTGAAGATCCCACATGTCGCGGAGCGGCTAGGCCCGTGAGCCATGGCCGCTGAACCTGGGCATCCAGAGCCTGTGCTCCGCAATGGGAGAGTCCACAACAGTGAGAGGCCCACGTACCGCAAAAAAAAAAAAAAAAAAAAAAAAGGACTTGTATGAATGGCCACATGAGAGAGTTTTACTTCTCTTACTTTTAATCAGTGAAACTGACCTCCCCGTGAAGAGGCGGAGACGACAAAATAAGATGAGAAGACCCTATGGAGCTTCAATTAATCAATCCAAAAAAAACATAGTTAAACCACCAAGAGATAACAAAATTTCACATGGATTCACAATTTTGGTTGGGGTGACCTTGAACCACAAAAAACCTCCGAGTGATTAAAACTTAGACCCACTAGTCAAAGCATAATATTACTTATTGATCCAAAAAATTGATCAACAGAACAAGTTACCCTAGGGATAACAGTGCAATCCTATTCTAGAGTCTATATTGAAAAAGGGGTTTACAACCTCGATGCTGGATCAGGACACTCCAATGGTGTAACTGCTATTAAAGCTTCGTTTGTTCAACAATTAAAGTCCTACCTGATCTGAGTTCAGACCGGAGCAATCCACGTCGGTTTCTATCTATTATGTATTTCTCCCAGTACGAAAGGACAAGAGAAACAAGGCCCACTTTGAATAAGTGCCTTCAAAACAATTAATGATGTAATCTCAATTTCATAAGCAAACACAAAATAACCACGCAAGACCAGGGTTTAGTTAGGGTGGCAGAGCCCGGTAATTGCATAAAACTTAAGCCTTTATACTCAGAGGTTCAAACGCTCTCCCTAACAAAATGTTTATAATCAATATCCTAATGCTTGTTATTCCTATTCTTTTAGCCGTAGCATTTTTAACATTAGTAGAGCAACAACTCTGAAAAGGACCAAATATTGTAGGACCACATGGTCTACTTCAACCCATTTCCAATGAAATCAAACTATTCATTAAAGAACCACTACGACCAGCTACATCCTCCACCTCCATATTTGTTATTGCACCAATCCTAGCTTTGACTCTAGCCCTAACAGTATGAATCCCTCTACCCATGCCATATCTGCTCATTAATATAAACCTAGGGGTATTATTCATACTAGCCATATCAAGTTTAGCCATATACTCTACCTTATGATCCGGATGAGCCTCCAATTCAAAATATGCACTAATCGGAGCCCTACGAACAGTAGCACAAACAATCTGATACGAAGTAACACTAGCAATTATTCTCTTATCTGTGCTCTTAATAAATGGGTCTTTCATCCTATCGACCCTCACCACAATACAACTATGGTTGATCTTCCCATCATGGCCACTAGCCAAGATATGCTTTATTTCTACCCTGGCAGAAACTAACCCAGCCTCATTTGACCCGACAGAAGGACAATCCGAACTCTTATCCGTCTTTAATGTAGAATACGTAGCAGGCCCTTTTGGTATATTTTTCCTAGCAGAATATGCTAACATCATTATAATAAATTGTTCACAACAATTCTGTTCCTAGGAGCATTTCACAACCCACAGACACCAGAGCTGTATACAGTCAACTTCACCATCAAAACACTATCATTAACAATATCCTTCCTATGAATTCGAGCATCCTACCCTCAATTCCGGTATGAGCAGTTAAAACACCTACTCTGAAAAAATGTCCTGCCTTTAACACTAGCCCTGTGCATATGACACGTATCACTACCCATCATAATAGCAAGCATCTCCCCACAAACATAAGAAACATGTCTGATTAAAGAGTTACTTTGATAGAATAAATAATAGAAGTTCAAGCCCTCTTATTTCTGGAATTATAGGAATCGAACTTACCCTTGAGAATTCAAAATTCTCCATGCGGGCTTCCCTGGTGGCGCAGTGCTTGAGAGTCCGCCTGCCGATGCAGGGGACATGGGTTCTGTGCCCCGGTCCGGGAGGATCCCACATGCCGCAGAGCTGCTGGGCCCGTGAGCCATGGCCGCTGAGCCTGCGCGTCCGGAGCCTGTGCTCTGCAACGGAAGAGGCCACAGCAGTGAGAGGCCCGCGTACTGCAAAAAAAAAAAAAAAAAAAAAATTCTCCATGCTACCATATTACACCCCATTCTATAGTAAGGTCAGCTAAATAAGCTATAGGGCCTGTACCCTGAAAATGCTAGTTTATACCCTTCCCGTACTAATAAACCCCATTATCTCTGTCGTTATTTTAACAACTGTCGTTTTAGGGACTAAGATTGTAATAACCAGCTCCCACTGATTGCTGGGCTGAATTGGATTTGAAATAAATATACTAGCCATTATCCACATTATAATAAAAAACTTTAACCTATGAGCCATAGAAACCTCCACTAAGTATTTCTTAATAAAAGCCATCACATCCATATTACTTATAATAGCAGTCATCATTAACTTACTCTATTCCAGCCAATGAACCATTACAAAACTATTAGCCCTAGACATAAAACTAGGACTATCCCCCTTTCACTTTTGAGCGCCCGAGGTAGCACAAGGCATCCCATTAAGGGCAGGCCTAATCCTGTTGACATGACAAAAACTTGCGCCTCTATCAGTCCTTTATCAAATCTTGCCATCAATCAACCTAAGCCTAATACTATCCGTATCCATACTGTCCATCTTAATCTGAAGGTGAGATGGGTTAAATCAAACCAAACTCTGAAAAATCACGGCTTACTCATCAATCGCCCACATAGGATGAATAACAGCTGTCTTACTATACAACCCAACTATAACAACCCTAAACCTAGTAATCTACATCACAATAACCCTCACTATATTCATATTATACATTCACAGCTCGGCCACCACTACATTGTCACCATCACACACATGAAACAAAATACCTATTATCACAACCCTTACCATAGCCACTCTACTATCAATAGGGGGACTCCCACCGCTATCAAGATTCATGCCTAAATGAATAGTTATTCAAGAAATAACAAAAAACAATAATATTATTCTACCCACACTTATAGCCATCACAGCACTACTTAACCTGTACTTCTACATGCGACTCACATACTCCACAGCACTGACCATGTTCCCCTCCACAAACAACATGAAAATAAAATGGCATTTTGACTCTACAAAACAAATAACCCTCCTACCAACCATGATCGTAATATCCACAATATTCCTGCCCCTTACACCAATACTATCAGTACTGGAATAGAAATTTAGGTTAAACCAGACCAAGAGCCTTTAAAGCCCTAAGCAAGTATAATTTACTTAATTCCTGCCTAATAAGGACTGCAAGACTATATCCTACATCAGTTAAATGCAAATCAAACATTTTTACATGTTTTTAAATTGTATAACAGAAGCTTTCTTAAAATATACTCTCAAGGTATGCGTAGGTATGCATAAGTTCATCTCAAGATCTGTTACTTAATCTAGAGAGAAAAAAATATTGGTATCAGATATTTCTAACTAGATGAGACTTAAAAGGTAATATTATAGGATTCCCTGATTTTACTATTGGAGATGGGGAGTACAGTGAAGTAAAAACCTGGTCCCCCAAACTGCTCACACTATAGTCAGAGGCAAAGCCTAGGTCTTTTATATATTTCAGACAAATCTTTGTATCTTAGGTCTTATGACGTAAAGAAAACTGGAAGATATGTGATGCTGCATAAGCAAAGAAAGAGCCTCCTTTTAGTATAATATGAGGTGAAGCTGATGCTGACCAAGTCTCCACAGAAGTGCAAGATTCAATGTACAGACCCTGCCTAAATGGATAATCACGAACCAGACAGATAACTGGAACGAATGTAACTATTCGCTTATTTTTATGGTTGTGTTTAATGTTAGATGTTTTGAATGTCACGTTTGTAAAATCTTTGTACTCTAACAGCGATAACTCAAGCATTAGTCACAAATTATGTTACAGTAAATACTTCCATTTTGATATGTCCTTGCCTCTGATATGTAAGGGGAAATCAAAACAAAAGGCACAAGCTCTTTCATATTCTGTTTGAGAAATGCTGAAGTCCTCTGAAACAATGCAGCAAGTACACATTTGGAAAAGATATGTAGAGTTAGATGTAATGAGGAGGAAGCCCCCAAAGTATAACCAAGAACTTCTTTTGATCCTAATCTCAGTAGCTTCAAGAATATTGCTTCAAGAAGCAAAGAAAGCTCATTTTTACTAGCTTCCCTGGAGACAATATCTCCAATCAAAATTGATTACTTTTCCATGCTACATATCATGAGGAATTGTTAACAGAAAATCTACTACTCACTCAATCCCTTGGCCTACTTCTTAGCAACTACATTACACTGTACTTAATTTTCAAGTAAATAACATATTAAAAATTAATCCAAGGAAAGAGTAATTGAGAATGTAGAAGTGAAATACACGTAAAATGGTACAACCTAAATTACAAGAAATTCTGCCCCGGTATAGGTTTAAATTTTAGGCCCTAGAGGGAGGGAAGAATTAAGAAAGTTCACCTTCAGGCATTTAATATTTCAATACAATGGCTCTCCAGTTCAAATTCTAGGGCTCAGGGCAAGATTTCCTTAGTGGACTCCACAGAATCCTTTCTAATAGTTCTGCTCCTGACATTTAGGACAACATGGAACTAGTGTGTGTATATATATATATAAATATCTACATATATTTACATATACTTATATAAAGTTGATGTATATAAAATATACATAAAAGGTTCAAAAATGTTCTAATAAAATGTTCTTCTCTCTTAATGTAATCTTATCTCAATAATCTTAAAATATTTTAAAAACACATCTTAAAAATAACTTGAAAGGCCAAGATTAGAATTCTCAAAGTCTTCTGTAGTAACACAAGGAGAGCTAATTTAGTCCCTGACTCAACTGCCCCCTTCTCTTTCTATTCATGAACTGTACTCAATACTGCAAGGGGATTCAGGTACATGCATGGATACCACAGCCCACTCATCCAAGCTCACATACTCCACAAATAACTAACTGCTCCTTGGCCATTTCTTATGCTTAGAGATGTGCTTGATGGCCTATCTTCTCAGAAGAGGCTCTGGGGCAGTGAGCTAAGTATTCTTCAGGCTGGGAATTCTAGGTGTCCCCTAAAAGTCTAGAAGCAGAAGTCATGTGACAAGATGGTCATGGTTCTTTGACCCCATGGGCAATTTCTCCCATGAGGCAGCTATGGTCATAGGAAATCCAGGAAGGAATCCTCTATACAGGGCTCAGAAAGAGACTTTTCTTGCCTCTGGCACTGTTCTCTGACTACCAGTATTTCCCAGGAGGGATTATGAGCCACCTCTATGGCACGGAACCATGTAGTAGGCAATGTGACTTCCCCTCATCCTCTTTACCACCACTGCTTCCCAGAGGGCTGGTCTATGATAGGGCCTGGTTGCATATGAAATGGTTTGACAGCCTCATCAAGGAAGCTCTATCACAAATATATCTATAGTTATCATATTTATTGACATTTCTCCATGATCCTGTTTTAAAATGCATATTCCTTGAGGATGATTACATATAATCATGCTACTTTTTCCTATCATTGAGTTTATCAACCTATATTTTCCCATTTTCATCTCTATGTTCCCAAGGCACTTCATGATTTCTTCATGGGAAACAGTATGTAGCATTAGAAGGAGCGCTAAAATTTAGAGTTCAACAAACCTACTTTCAATTGTTGGCAAAGCTATTTCCAAAACTTCATACCCTAGGTGAAAATTAAATAACTTCTTTAAGCCTCAGTTTCCTCATCTGTAAAACGGTGTATTAACTACCAATCACATGGGCTTATTGTGTGAATTTAAAGAGATAATCCTTTAAATGTCCGTGTACAGGTGTGGCACACAAAAACTGCTTGGTAAATTGCTGTTCTCATGCATATTTTGGATATTTCATTTAGTACAATTTCTATATCACAAGAATCTAAGCTTTTTAAGGTCAAAAGATGCCTTTCAATCTTCTCTGTATGTTCAGTACCTGACACAGTATCTAAAATATAATAGATAATTAAAATAAATTAAAACTGGAGCATAGGCAGCATAAGATCACAGGATAAACGAGTCCTCTCCTACCTTTTTTTTTGAAGCTTGGCATTATTCCTAGTCTCTTTTATAATTGCTTCTCTACCTGGCTTAACCTACAGGTAAAGAGGATCTGGCATGCATTCATTAGCCAGATTATTTACCTTCAGTCAGTCAATTCAATGAAGCCAAATTTACTGAGTGCCTATTCTGTGCCAGGCTCTGGGAAAATAATGATAAGTAAGATATTTGTGCTCATAGTCTAGTAGGAAAGAGAAACATTAAAAAAAGAGTTAAAGTTCAATGGGACAATTATTCCTTAAGACCTATGCCTCTTTTCCAACTTACCTAGATTTACCATTCCCATTTCATATCCTCTGTTCATGCATAATCAATGTTTTTGTTGACTACTCTCCATTTCATTCATTTCTGGCCAGGTATATTCTATCCACCAACTCTCAGAGCCAATATGCTTGTTTGCGGTATTTGTTAAATATCAAAACATATTTTTAGAACCATTATCTCATTTTAATAACCCCCAAATATGATAAAGTCAGTGTCACTATGTGACACTATGACACACTATGTGAAAGATGATGAAACTGGAGACTTGAAGGGCTCCTATGAACTGCTCAGTCACATGACTAGAAAGATGCAGAATTTGTTCTCAAGCTTATATCTTTGTGAACAGAAGATTTCCAAGATTACTATAATTTTTATGAAGTCTGATAACATTGGTTGGTTGTGGGTCTGTATTTTTATTTTTCGTATTGACTACAGACTCTAACAGTGGGACTTTGAATAGGTCCAAAACAAATGGCCCACTTTCTTGCACAAGTTCTGAAAAAACTGAAAACTAACAGTGATATATAAGAATGTAATGTTTTGTCTAAAGCCAACTAGACCTATTAATACAGAAGCAAGTAATAATGAGGCAACCATTTTTTTCACTCCTGAAGGGCTTTCCCAAGGAGTAACTTTCTAATAAAACTCACAGCTTGGAGGAAGAGAACAGATCTTGATTCCTAGAGGCAGAACTGTTTCTAAAAGAGAGGATGAAAAAGAGGCATGGGCTGTTATACATAGTTTCTCCTTCCAAACCCAATAATCAGCTAAGTTACTCATCTTCTCAGATGTAATGATTAGGAAATTGGTTAAAAAAAGGGCCAGATGTGTTCCATAAATAGAAATACTTTCACATAGAAGAAAACATCATGAGTTGGGAAGAAATAATCCCAAATAACATTCTCAAGGTTAGGCTCTCTTAATCCAGTGTTGGTAACCTCAAGGCAATTGTTGGCCAGATAAATGGTCACTCTCTCAAGGGAGGATACGGGCAGGTATGTATGAGAGTCCTGCTGACATCTGTATAAGTTTAATCCCCAATATTAACCATTCTTTAAGCTATTTTCCTTGGTCTAATGTTGATTGATATACATTTTTCTCTCAGAAAACTCCAAAATTTATCAAACGACTTCAAAAATGATATCAGTTTTAAGGCCATTCTATACCTAGATCTGAAATATTTACCCTGATTTTGATATTACACAGCATCTTATGTTTGGCCACAAGTTCAATATTTCTTATCAGAGGTGCACTGCAGTGGGCTCAAAAGACATCATAAAGTTTCACAAAAAAATAACACATGTAAAAACAAACCCAATATTAAAATTCTAGCAACACTGGTCAGAAGCGCTTCTAGAATGGCAGAATTTACATTTTAAAAATCTGCTTCTTCATAAAAGTAATGAGGACACTGGAGGAATTGTCAAAATCAGCTTTTTCAGAAATTAGCCGAAAGATATAACAATCCAGAAAATGTCTGTTCAAGAAAAAACCTGGTTGAATTGCAGCAAAAATAGTGAGTTTTGTGGTATTTCCACTTGCTCTGCAGTAGTCTTGAAAACCAGGAGCATCAGACCAGGTTATCCATGAAAAGAACAGCCTCGAAGCCATTTTTAGGAGCCAAAGAGGTCAACAGTGCCCCAGCAAGTTTTATTCTCAGAGATTATCGTGATTTAACCTTTCAGACTAGTCCTTTGACATGACGCATTCATGGATATTGTCTTGATTTGATCTAATTCAGAGACAGATCAGTGAGAAAAACCCTATTTCCAGGGTGTTTGTCAAAAACAATGAGCAGAAATTGTTTAACACTGCAGCTACTAAGGGAGTGATAGAAGCCGTGGCAAACAAGGGGCTAGCCAAAAAACTTAAAAGGAAAATCTGGGAAACGACATGTTCATAGCAGCCTTTGAAAAGCTCTGAAGTATTCCTGGTGTACAAGAAGGCTGCACACATCTCAGGGGTATAGGCATGCACCTGTGTGTGCACATACTGAGTGTCCCTTGGCAAAGGATGGGAGGTGTATTGGTTTAAAATAGTAAAGGGAAGCTCTGTCCAATAATTAGCTGACCAATAAGCTAAATAAGCAAAGACTCCAGTGTCCACATATGGCAAAGAGTTTAGACTTAATAGAATTCACCTATTAAAGTCATTAAACAAATAGAAACAACTGTAAACTGGAACAACAACAACAAAACCTGGGAAGGGTGGGTGCTGGAATGTGAATTATTATATTGTGCTATTTAAAATATCCAGTTTCACCAAAAAACATACATGAGACACACATAGAAATAGGAAAGTCTGACCCAAAAATAGATAAAAGTGTACGTTTAAGTCAAGGAGATCTACACCTAGACACATTTCAGTCAAACTGTCAAAGGCCAAAAAAAGAGAGAATGTTGAAAGCAGCAAAAGAAAAATGACTCATTGTATATAAGGGATCTTCAATAAGATTAACATATATTTTCTCCTCAAAATTCATGGAGACCAGAGAGCTCCTTCCAGTGGGAAGGCATACAGAAAGTATGCCTTTTCTATAAAGAAAGTATAGAAAAAAGATGACTCTCACAGACCAGTTACTAGCAGAGATTGAATTATCACTCAAAAACCTTCCAACAAACAAAAATCTAGGACCAGACAGCTTCATTGGCAAATTCTACCAAATATTAAAAGAAGGCTTAATACCACTCCTTCTCAAACTTGTCCAAAAAAAGACAGAATGGGGGGAACTCTTCCAAACACAATTTTATTTATTTATTTTTTAATTTTTATTGGAGTATAGTTGATTTACAATGTTGTGTTAGTTTCAGGTGTACAGCAAAGTGAATCAGTTATACATATTCATATACATATATCCACTCTTTTTTTTAGATTCTTGTCCGACATAGGCCATTACAGAGTACTCAATAGAGTTCCCTGTGCTATACAGTTGGTTCATATTAGCTATTTACTTTATATATAGTAGTGTGTATATGTCAATCTCAATCTCCCAATTTATCCCTCCCCTGACCTTATCCCCTGGTAACCATAAGTTTGTTTTCTACATCTGTGACTCTACATCTGTTTTGTAAATAAGTTCATTTGTACCCTTTTTTTTAGATTCCACATATAAGTGATATCATATGATATTTGTCTTTTTGTGTCTGACTTACTTCGCTCAGTATGACAATCTCTAGGTCCATCCATGTTGCTACAAATGGCATTATTTTGATCTTTTCTATGGCTGGGTAATATTCCATTACATGTACCACATATTCTTTATCCATTCCTCTGCTGATGGGCATTTAGGTTGCTTCCATGTCCTGGTTATTGTAAACAGTGTTGCAATGAACATTTGGGTGCATGTATCTTTTAAAATTATGGTTTTCTCCAGGTATATGCCTAGTAGTGGGATTGCTGGGTCTTACAGTAGTTCTATTTTTAGTTTTTTAGGGAACCTCCATACTCCATTACAGTCCACAGTGGCTGTACCAATTTACATTCCCACCAACAGTGTAGGAGGGTTCCCTTTTCTCCACACCCTCTCCAGCATTTATCGTTTGTAGATTTTTTTGATGATGGCCATTCTAACTGGTGTGAGGTGATACCTCATTGTAGTTTTGATTTGCATTTCTCTAATAATTAGTGACATTGAGCATCTTTTCATGTGCTTTTTGGCCATCTGTATGTCTTCTTTGGAGAAATGTCTATTTAGGTCTTCTGCTCATTTGTTTGATTGGGTTCTTTGTTTTTTTGATACTGAGCTGCATGAGCTGTTTATATATTTTGGAGATTAATCTCTTGTCAGTTGCTTCGTTTACAAATATTTTCTGAGGGTTCTCTTTTTTGTTTTTTGTTTTATTTGCTATGCAAAAGCTTTTAAGTTTAATTAGATTCCACTTGTATATTTTTGTCTTTATTCTCATTAGGAGGTGGATCAAAAAATATCTTGCTGCCATTTATGTCAAAGAGTGTTCTGCCTATGTTTTTTTCCTCTAAGAGTTTTATAGTGTTTGGCCTTACATTTAGGTCTCTAATCCATTTTGAGTTTATTTTGTGTATGGTGTTGGGGAGTGTCTTAAATTCATTTTTTTTACATGTAGCTGTCCAGTTTCCCAGCGCCACTTATTGTTCTTTCTCCAAACACATTTTAGAAGGCAGTATTACCTTCATACCAAAACCAGATAAGGGTGCCACAAAAAAGAAAATTACAGGCCAATGTCCATGGTGAACATAAATGCAAAAGTCCTCAACAAAATATTAGCAGACTGAATCCAACAATACATTTAAAGGCTCATATACAATGATAGGTGGAATTTATTCCAGGGATGCAAAGCTTGTTCACCATCTTCAAATCAGAATGTGATATACCACATTAACAAAATGAAGGATAAAAATTATATGATCATCTCAATAGATGCAGAAAAGCTTCTGACAAAATTCAACATCCATTTACGATAAAAACTCTCAACAAAGTGAGTATAGAGGGAAATAACTGAAAATAATAAAAGCAATATATGACAAACTCACAGCTGACATACTCAATGGTGAAACCTGAAAGCTTTTCCTCTAAAATCAGGAACAAGACAAGGAGGTTTACTCTCACTAATTTTATTCAAAATATTATTAGAACAAGGTATGGGGGATGGTGGGGTGAAATAAATGGGTGAACTTTTAAAAAATTTTAAATAAATTAAATAAAAATTAAAAAAAAACAGACCATCAATAATGATTTCCATATCCAGCACAACAATCTTTCAAAAAGGAAGGCGAAATTAAGAAATCCCCAGACAAACAAAAACTGAGAGAAATCAGTTGGTCTGCCTACCAGAAATACTAAAAGAAGTATTTCAAGCTAACTGAAAGAACACCAGATTGTAATCCAAGTCCACAAGAAGAAATAGAAAGCTGTGGTAAAGTTAACTACATTTGTAAATATAAAAATATAAAGGATGGGTGGTACACATGTATTTTGTTTGTTACTATTTTCTTCCCCTATATGATATGAACATAGCTTCATAACAAATTAACTATAAAAATATGTTGATGGTCTTATAATTTATAAAGATGTAATCTGTTTGACAGTAACATCATAAAAGTTGGGATGGAGTTACACTGCAGTAAAGTTTTATATAGTATTGAATTTAAGTTGCTAAATTGAGCTAAATTGTATTAAATTTAAGTGTTAATTGTGACCCCAGGGCACTGAAAAAGAAAATAATTCATAAAACATAATAAATAAAATGAGAAGAAATTAAAATATATAGTATACTAGAAATATATTATATGCATTTAATATAAAAACACAGAAAAGAAGTAATAAAGGAACAATAAGGATATAAGACCTATAGAAAACAGAGAGCCATGGCAAATGTGAATCATATCTTATTAGTAACTATTATACATTAAATGTAAATGGAGTGGTTTAAATATTCCAATGGAAAGACAAATTTACACAATGGATTTTAAAAATGATCCAACTATATAGTGTCTACAAGAAACACACTTTATATTCAAAGACAAATTGATTTAAAGTAAAACAAAATTTTTAAAAATGTATACCGTGTAAACAGCAAACAAAGAAATAGTCACTGTATTAGTACCGAAAGACAAATAAAAAAAGATAAATCAAATAACTAAAACTAACAAAATAGATTTTAAGACATATTGTTACTAGAGATAAAGAAGAGGCTTTTTTTTATGTTAAAGGATCAATCCATCAGGTAGACATAGCAATTGTAATCATTTATGCACATATAAAACAGAGCTCAGGGCTTCCCTGGTGGCGCAGTGGTTGAGAGTCTGCCTGTCGATGCAGGGGACATGGGTTTGTGCCCTGGTCCGGGAAGATCCCACATGCCCCGGAGCGGCTAGGCCCATGAGCCATGGCCACTGAGCCTGCGCGTCCGGAGCCTGTGCTCCGCAACGGGAGAGTCCACAACAGTGAGAGGCCCGCGTACCGCAAACAAACAAACAAACAAACAAAAAACAAACAGAGCTCAAAAATACATAAAGCATAAAGGAAGAACTGAAGAGAGAAATAAATAATTAAAAATAATAGAGACATTGATACTCTTCTTTCAATGGATAAAACAACTGGGCAGAAGAGCGATAAGGAAATAAAAGACTTAACACCAAAAACCACCTAGACCTAACAAATATCTGTAGAACACATCACTCAATGACAGCAGAATATAAATTCTTCTCAAAGGTACATAACTTTTTCTAGGACATGTTATATGCTAGGTCTTAAAACAAGCCTCCATTAATCTAAAAAGTATTGAAATTACAAAATGTGTATTCTCTCATCACAATGGAAGTGGTTAATAGAAGGAAATTTAGGAGATTCACAAGTATGTTCAAATCAAACAGCACAATACTTAACAGTCAAATCGTTGTAACTTCTTAACAGCAAGTGGATCCAAAAAGAAATCACAAGGATAAATGGAAATTACTTTGATATGAGTGGAAATGATAATATATATAACTTAAGTAGCTAAAACAGTGTCTAGAAGGAAATTCATTAATGAAAATGTCTCTATTAGCAAATTAGGAAGGTTTCAAATCAATAACCTACACTTCCATCTTAAGAAACTAAAAAAGGAAGAGAATACTAAACCCAGAGCAAGCAGAACTAAAGAAAAATTAAAGACTAAAGCAAAAATAGTGAAATGAGAATAGAAAAACAATAGAAAAAAACTCAATGCAACAAAATTAGAAAAATTGTTTCCTAGAAAGAAACAATCTACTTAAATTAACTGAAAAAGAAATAGAAAATCTAAATTGACCTATAAAAATATAGAAATTGAATTAGTAAATAAAATACTTCCCATTGATATAGGAAGTTGTGGTGTTTCAATTTACTCTGCAGTGTTCTTGAAAAAAAAAAAATCTTGGTCCATATGGCTTCATTGATAAATTTTACCAAATGTTTAAAAAAAAATTTTACCAATCCTTCAAAATCCTTACAAAAACTAGAGCACTTCCAATTCATCATATAAGGCCAGTATTACCTTAGTAAAACCAGACAAAGACATACCAAGAAAAGTAATGGATATGGATATAACCATATCTTATGGATATGGATGCAAAATGCTCCATATACCAGCTAATCAAATTCAGCAACGTACAGAAAGGGTTGCACATCACTCAGTTAAGTCATCTTTTATCCTGGATTCCAAACATTTATCCCTAGAATGCAAAGTTGGCTTAAATTACAAAAAAGCAATTAATGTAAGATATCATCATATTAATAAGAAAAAAAGAACAAAACCCACATGATCATCTCCACAGATAGAGAAAAAAACATTTGACAAAATCTAAAACCCTTTCATAAACAAAACAAAACAAAAGCAACAACAACGAAATAAGCACGCATCATGTTATGAAATTACAGGACCAACAACATATTTAACGGTCAAAGACTGAATGCTTTTCCCCCATATTTGTCTTGTGAGTCAAATTCCTCAATTCTTCTGCTTTGCACTATGACTAGATTGTGAGGGGGTATTTTCCATCCCATGCTACAGAGTGTTTCTATTACTTCTTGCTATGCAGTTCTTTAGTCCTAAGAAACTTACATCTTAAGGGTGATTTTTCCATTCAAGCTAACTTAAATCAGGAGCTATCTTAAAATCAGGTTGTGAGGTTGCCTCTTCAACCTGAATGCAAAATTCATCTCTAGAAAGTTTCCACTATGATCCTAAATAAAGAATTAAGTTTGGATCAGCTGAGGTATTGCTATTTATCTTGAATAGTCATAAAATTCAAACCTAAAACTTTGCTAAAACAAAGTGTGTTCTATAGACTGAGCACATGAGGCTCAGCTGCCTTGCATGTTAACCGTGGAAAGAACTGCTTTAGTATTTTTTGTTTCCAAGTCCTGTTTCTGCAAAGATAACTTCCATGGTGGTCAACTACATTAAAAACAACAGCAAAAAGTATGCCCTTTCTCTAAACTGTAGTGTACAATTAAGCTAGCCTTTACTTTTGCTCAGCTCCACTTTCAAAGAGTGCCTCTGCCCTTGATTTTGCTGAGGTCCATGTGCCTTTGCTAAGGTCCTGAAGATTTACTAAGAACTGTGACCCATTGGTTTAAGACTTAGGGCTGACTTTGCCTCCTTGTTAGATGCCATATGAAGATCAGAAGTAGGAAACACATTGTTTGGAAGATTGGAAGATGTGTCTAGTTTAGTCAAAGATTGAAATTTGTATACAGTTTGTCTTCCTTGGACATCAGTAGCTGGCATTACCAAGCCACAATCACCCTGACATCTTCTTTAGGGGTCTACTACAACATTCAAATAATATGATTGATATTAACAGCAATAGGTATCTTCTACTAACTGAATTGGAAGTAATACCGTATGTTCAATATATTAGATTGCAGATGGTGCCCAGATTGCAGGAAGAGGGCAGTATGCCACATGCAATATGTCAGAATAACTACCTAAGGGAATTGATTTTTAAAATATTAGCATGTTTCAAGTGTTTCATGTATGCCTCTCATGATTTTTCTGAGGAATGTGATCCATGGTTTATATTTGCTCCCTCATAGCAGCTAAGTCAATCCAGAGGCCTCAATATTGTGTAATAAATATCTACTTATTTATTGAAAATGAAGAATTCTTCAGCAGCTACAAACTCTTTTAGTTAGATTTAAGGCCCCACATTCCTTAGAATGATAGGAAACATACACACTAAGATTCTTAACGTGTATAATCACTTCAGCCTGGAAATACTGGCAAAAATTTAGATGCTGTTTTAGTTTCCTAGGTCTGTCATAACAAAGTACCACAAACTGAGTGGCTTAAAACAACAGAGATTTATTCTCTCAAAATTCTGGAGGCAAGAAGTTCAATTTCAAGGTCTTGGCAGGACCTCCTCCTTTTGAAGCTTCTACAGGCAGATCCCTCCTTGCCTCTTCCATTTTCTGGAGCCCCGAGCATTCCTTGGTCTGTGGCAGCATAACTTCCATGCCTGCCTCTGTACCCACATAAGCATCTTCCCTCTATGTCTCTTATGTCTTCACATGGCACTCACCTCTGTCTCTGTTTTCTCTTCTTATAAGAATACCAGTCATTTTGGTTTAGGGCCCATCCTAGTGGAGTATAACTTTATCTTAATTACATCAGCAAAACCTCCATTTCCAAATAAGGTCACAATCATAGGTACTGGGACTTAGGACTTCAATATGTATTTTGTGGGGATATAATTCACCTCACATCAGACATTTCCTTTATATGTTAAATTCCCAAGTGAGATACTTTCAGATTCTTGGATCCTTGATATTCAGGAAGTCAAGCATTTGATCAGTTGCATGCTACTTTTTCTGACCGTAGGCTTAAGCATAGAGTCAGAGTTCACATTTTTTTCAAGGGAACAAGACTAAAACTCTTTCCTTGCTTTAGTAAAAAAAAATAGATATTCTTAATTCAATGTTTATAAACTGAGGAATTAATACTGTTTATGGAGGTAACAATCAAAGATAGAAGCAAATGAGCAATAACCCTCCACTGCAATGAAAACCAGAGCGAGTGCCACTGCTTCTGCATACTCAACACTTACTGATTCAAAAGAATACTGCATTAAAGGAGATTTAATGGGCCCTGAGAACATAAAAGTAATGTATTGTTTTATAATCCATTTGAGCATTCTTAGAAGAAAAGCTCTTCGTGCCTGGTGAGTAGTTTATGGGTCTTAGAGGCCCCTATAAACGTTTGTGTTGATTTCTGTACTTTTTGGAAGCAGCTGCTTTCATTAGGAAAAAAGTCTGGTTTTGGGGTAAGAGATACAATGACATAAAATCAGTTTTTCTTCCCACTTTAAAATGTACTTTTACACACTGCAGCCAAAACAATTTTTTAAAGAAATATTATCATATAAAAAATCCTGCAATGCTGGGTGTATTTTTTCATTCAATAAATATTTATAGACAGCCTAAATGTGCCTAACTTTTGTTAAAAGTTAAGTGTGGCAATATATTTAAACATGCTGCAGTTAAAATGAATATTTAACTGTACCTTGAAAATCTTACTTCAAATGGAGTGTTACTACAGGGAACCTGAGTTTTGGAACAACAGAAACCAGAATATGAGTCCATGCTCTGCCACTTGCTGGTGTTTTGAAATTACTTTAACTACTTTAAATCTCAATTTGGTTAATTAAAAAGTGAAAATAATAGTTTCTTCTCTAGCTGACAATGTTACTTTTAAGTAACATTCACATGTAAAAGAACTTATCCAAAAACCTGGTATGTCTAATATTTATTAACTATTAATTGCTATTGCTAATTACTATTAACAACTTTTAAAAACTAATGTTCAAAAAGTCACAGAAGGTTAAACCTGAGATATATAGGAGATTATCTATCTATCCATATAACTAGTTTATACACATATATATAATTAGTTTATCTATATCTATGTCTATATCTAGATGTAATGACTTTCCTAGATCTGCCATAACAATTACTACAACCTTGAAAGGCTTAAAACAACAGAAAAGGTATTTTCCCAATTCTGGAGGCTAAAAGTCTAAAATCAGGGTGTCAGCAGGGCCATATTTCCTCTAAAAGCTCCAGGAAAAAATTTTTCCTTGCCTTTTCTAGATTTTGGTGGTTGCTGGCAATCTTTGGCTTGTAAATGCATCACTCCAACCATTCTCTTCACATGCTTTTCTCCCCTGAGAGTCTGTGTTTCTGTGTTCAAATTTCCCATTATAAAAACATCAGTTACATCAGATTTTGACCCTACCCTAATCCAGTATAATCTCATTTTATCTTATCTAATTACATCTGCAAAATTTTATTTCCAAATGAGGTCGCACTCACAGGGTCTGTGTGGACATCTAAATACAAGGTCACGTCAGCAATGGATGTTTTTCTGTAGGTCAGGGTAAAGGAGGAGACTGTAGATGCAAATTGGGAGTCGTCAACATAAAGATAATCTTTAAAGACAATGAGCAGACTGGATCAGATTGTCTAGGCAGGAAGTGATACATAGAAAAAGTGTTCTGAAGAATGAGCTCTCTGGCCCTCCAGCAATTTGATATTTGAACCAAGAAAGTAGGCTGAGAAAGACAAGCCAGAGAGGTAGGAACAGAACCCAGAATTCAAGGGAAGAGAGAATATCACATGAGAAAACGATTAGCTCTCTCCATTGCTGATGAGAAGTTTAGAAAAATGAAGACAAAACGTACCTTGGATTTACTAACATGGAGATTACCAATAACTCTTACAAAAACTCTTTTAGTAGAATGTTGGAGATAGGAATTGGATCATAGTGGATTCAAGATCGACCTGGAGGTGTGAAAGTGGACTTCCAAACTCAAAGTCTTATACTGTACACAAGGAAAGAGTTATGCAGTAGTAACTGGAAGGTGATGTGAGGTTAAATAAGGGGTTTGTTTTGTTTTCTTAATTTGTTTTTATTTTTACAATACAGAGATTAGTGCTTTGATGATAGAAACAATCCAGTAGAAAGGGAAAAATAAGTTAATATAAGAGAAAAAGATTCAACTATTTCAAAAATAAAGCCCTGGAGAGAATGTCGGGGCCTCTCCCGTTGCGGAGCACAGGCTCCGGACACGCAGGCCCAGTGGCCATGGCTCACGGGCCCAGCCGCTCCGCGGCAAGTGGGATCTTCCCGGACTGGGGCACGAACCTGTATCTTCTACATCGGCAGGCGGACTCCCAACCACTGCGCCACCAGGGAAGCCCCGCTCCTCCGTTTTTAACAGGAGGGAAGAAGAGGTGCAACAGCATCCACAGAAGCAGGAGGTGTGGCACGGGGCACACACTAGATGCAGGGAGGTTAGATAGTTCTGGCAGCATGTGGAACAGCTCTTCTAATTGCTCATATTTTCTTTCAAGAATCAAGGTCAACAACCAAGAATAAGGAAGACAGGAAT
Source organism: Stenella coeruleoalba (assembly GCF_951394435.1). NCBI lineage: Eukaryota > Metazoa > Chordata > Mammalia > Artiodactyla > Delphinidae > Stenella > Stenella coeruleoalba. Next base: position 20,064,491 of record NC_137154.1, read on the forward strand.
AGGAATATCTTTGGAATTTTGAGGAGTAAACACAAGGTGTGAACTGATCACCTCTGGAGCGCGGGAGAATGAATTAACTAAGGAAACTAAGACTGTCAGAAATCACTGAGGGGAAATTTGAAATTCAAGAAAACAAATTTAAAGCATGATGGGTTAGGGTTAGGGTTATGTTGCATGTGTGTAGCAGCAATGACTCAGATTTAAAAGATAGTTGAAATTTTGTGAGGTTGAGTGTAATTGAGGGAGAAAGTTGTAAGTGAACTATAATTGTATGCAAAAAAGAGGTGAGACCATGAGGCCGCGAATGAACAGGAAAAGATTATAGAATTGTCTCTAAATTTTATCAAGTAGGGTGGTTACAAAGAATTTTTAGTAATACCTAGAGTGAAAGAGCAGGAAATTAGAAATCAGTGGTCAGAGAGTGAGGTACTTAAAATCCTGCTTATGGAGGAGGTGCAATGTGCTATTATTAAGATCTACAAAACACAGATGTCAGGGGCTAAGGTGGCATGAAGGACAACATCATTAGAAATGAGGCATTTAAGGAACGCAAAGCAGTCTTCTTTATGAATATGGGTTTCATGTTCAGTTCTGCCCATGACTAGACACGGAGTTGTGGATAGGGTACTTAATCTCTCTAATCTTCAGCTTTACCATTTATAAAATGAAGATAATGATGATAATTTCCTCAGAGTTATTTTGAGAGTTAAATAATAATGACCATGATGTGATAACTGAAATTTATCAAGCACTTACTTTGTGGCTAGCTATTTATGTGTAATGAATTAATTTAGTGAAATTCCATATCACTAAAGCTGGTAATATTTTCCCATCATATATACATATATATATACTTGAAAAATATTATGTTAATAAACTTAACCAAAGAATTAAAAAACTTGTTAAACCTACTAGGTGGCTAGGAAACCCCTTCCTTCCCCCGCTTCTTTCCCATTGATCCAGCCCTCCCAATTCTGCTGCTGTGTGAATCCCCATGCCTACAAATTGCTGGTTTGTGTCCCCTGTGGGAGTGGCTAAAAATGCAGAATATTCTTTCATTCAGAATTCCTTTTTCTGAATACTCATTGCAGTTTCCTCATGACCATGGAAAGACCTACTAGAGTAGGTATTCTCCTGAGATTGTTGGGCCACTCAGCATTCCCTGGATGCAAATCCACCTACATAATTTGTGGGGCCTGGTGCAAAATAAAGATGTTCAAAATACAAAACAACAACAACAGAAAGCAAACCAACCAACCAAACAAAAAACCCAAAAACAAAAACAAAAACCCTTCTGTTAAAGGTACAAAAATATAATGATTTTTCCTTTCTTTGTGACCTCTCTCTAACTGCCATGGAATTTTCCATTTTTCATTTAATGTTGTAAGTAAAGAAAAAATTAAATTTTAAATTATTAACATGAATTTTACTGTTTATCTTTACACTGTGTACGGTCAGTTTTAAGCGCAAATATAAGAGAATTTAACTCATATGCGGAATCACCAATATTGTACAATTGGTACATAGTAGTTTCAACAAACACACATATTTTGTTCTTACCAGAACCATGAAAGTACTGCATAGAAATAACTCAAATGTTTTTACTTCATGTCTTAATACACACATATTCCATCAACACACTTTACCTTTGCCCTACTGATGAGTAAGGAAGGACTTAAAGGAACTTTCAGTTGTGCTATCTTTCCCTTTCCTTTATCATCATTCTCAGTGTACATGGTTGGCTAACACAGAAAAGTAAAAAATAAGAAAGACTAAGGCAAGTTTCCTTTGTTGCTTGTGTTTCTCAGTGTTCCATTGCCTTCTTACTGCATTTGAAGAAAGTTCTGTTTATAACAGAAAACACAGCCTCTTGGGGCTATCATCTTACTCACTGAGTGATACAAACACACCTTGTACTCAGTTTGAGTCCTGATGGACCCCTACACATTGTGAGTCCACCAGATTTCTCTGCTCCTGGGGCACTGCGAATGCTCTACGTGAAGAGGGTGGCAGGAATGGTAGCAGGCATGCATTGGACAGATCTCTTCTGCTCACTTGCATGCTCAATTGCCCCATCTGACTTTACTCATGATAGAGACACCAGAGTCTTAAACCAAGTGTGGGGCTCTTCTGAATGCAGGGTCTTATGAGACTGCATAAGACACATGCCCATGAAGCTGGCCCTGCATGAATGCCTTCCATGCTATCAAAACGCATGCCATACATTAAAAAATGATAGGAGTTTATGTGGTAAGTGAGACATGTGTTTTGAATAGGAGAGAAATGTCTATTTCTTTACATTTTTTTCTATTCTTATTCCTCGTCTTTCTACATACACTACATGAGGCATTTCTTCCCAACTAATTTCTTACTTAATTTAGCAAAAAGTAAGTCCAGTGAATCTTCAAATTGAACCCTTACCTTAGGAATGTTCACTGTGGGTTGGACACTGGTATGGCCCACAAATCCTTGCATTTGACACATCCTCCATCTGCACAACTTCCCTGAGACACACCCTTATTCCTCACCCATGCTCCTCTGAGTGTGAGGTCTGAAACTCAGAAGCAGGAGTGTAGTGGTTAAAATCATGGCCTCGGAGGCCAAATTTCTGGGTTAAAATCTCAGCACTGACACTTAGTAACAGTGTGTTCTTACATAAGCTACTTCATTTATTTTTGCCCTAATTTCCTCATATATAAGATGATGCTACCTTTGGTACCTAATCCATGAGAGTGTGAAGGATTAAATGAGATAGTACAGTACAAGCAAAGAGCATAGAATGTGACAAATACCGGTCAGCGTTCAATCAATATTTTCCTAACTGGTTGGTAGTGATCTCTCTCCTTAATGCCATCTTTAAATTATTTGTGGATTTTACTTTATATATCTTACTGTTCTATTTCCCAGCACTGCTACAATAACTTTTCTACTGTATTTAATTATCCTTTACATTATCAATAGTATTTAGAGATGGAGAATGGATAAAATTAGTGGCCTACCTCATCATCTTGAAAACAGGAAACTACCTGCTACTATGTAGTTTATAAAGAGCAACCCATTTCTGAAACAAGTATTATTTATCACCAATATGCCAAAGGGGAAACTGAGGCCTAGATATATAATTTACCTGAGACCAGACAACCAGGAAATGGTGAAATTCAAAAGTACATCTTGGGCTTCCCTGGTGGCGTAGCGGTTGAGAGTCCGCCTGCCGATGCAGGGGACAGGGGTTCCTGCCCCAGTCCGGGAGGATCCCGCATGCCGCGGAGCGGCTGGGCCCGTGAGCCATGGCCGCTGAGCCTGCGCATCCGGAGCCTGTGCTCCGCAACGGGAGAGGCCACAACAGTGAGAGGCCCGCGTACCGCAAAAAACAAACAAAAAAACGAAAGTACATCTTTCCTAACTCTAAAACTGACATATTTTATACTCTTCTGCCTCATCAGGTAGGATAAAGTTTGTTAGGAAAATAATCATAATCATAAAATCAAAAACAGTAACAACTCTGCATTTAATTCAAGATCACTTTTGGAGAAACATAAGTATTCAAATATAAAAGGACTTAAAGGCATTTACTTGACATTTCAAAATGGATAATATCAGCAAATGTATTGACCATAGACTGAAAAATTACAAAAGTGATTAAGATTTCTCACTGACATAATAAATTCAGAAGGAAGATGAGCAGCAAATTAACAAATATGCTGCAGTTGTTCAAAACTCAGGTTCAGTAGACAGAGGCCTGACACTTATTAAATGTAAGTCTGATAAGCAAGTTCCTTAATCTCTCAAAGCCTCAATTTTGTCATCTGTAATATGGGGAGAATAATGGTAAAATGTTTAAAATATTTAGAACAATCCTTTCCAATTTTAAAAAATATTTAAAATAATCCTAGTGTCAATAATTAATTGCTATTAATAATATTTTATCTCCTTTCCTCAAAAAGGCTCCATTGACTTAGTTTGTCTGCAATTTACAAGGACATTAATATAGCCACTAAAATTCATAATTCTCTTGAGGTCACAAGCTGGGGAATATAAGGACAACAATCTAAATGACAATATTCCTTTTCATCACTGTCACTGTATTACCAGAAAAGAAAATTAAGTAAATGAAACAGACTGGGATTCTTAAATAACCTTTCCACATATGTAACTGCAGTAGGCAGAATAATGACTCCCCCACAAAGATGTCCACCTCCCTATCCCCAGAATCTGCGACTATATTATCTGACAAAGGGACTTTGCATATGTGGTTAAATTAAGGATCTTGAGATGGGCAGATTAGCCTCCATCATCCAGGTGGGCATAATGTAATCACAGGGGTCCTAGTAAGGGAAAGAGAGAGGCAGGGGAGTCAGAATAAGAGAAGGAAATATGGTAACAGAAGGAGGGTCAGAGAGAGGTTTGAAGTTGTGAAGGTGCTACACTGTTGGCTTTGAAGATTAAGAAGGGGACCCAGGAACCAAGGAATATGGGCAGCCTCTAGAACCTGCAAAAAGGCAGGGGAATGGACACTCCTCTAGAGCCTATGGAAGGAACACAGCCTGCAACACCTTGATTTTAGCCTTGTGAAACCCAATTCATGCTACTGACCTCCATGACTATAAGATAATACATTTGCATTGTTTTAAGTCACTAAATTTGTATTAATTTGTTACAGCAACAATAGGAAACCCAATATATTAACTAAGATAATAGATTTGTTTTCTAAAGATATCATCAAATATTCTTCCTTTAAAGGAGGATTTACTGTAATGCTGAAAACGTTTCTATTGACACATCATGTGAATAGAGGTACTTTCTTAAACTTTTAATTCTAGTTAATTGTTCTTTACATTTTTCTAGTGAAATTGTCTGCAAATTAAGAGGTGGAAGATTCTCTGAAGTGAAGGACATTGTACTTTCAGCTAAAATTATGAATTTCATGGTGTGGAGGGTGAAAAACAGTTCTAAATGTTTTAATATAATTGTATGCCAATTTTCTAGTTATAATTTAGTCATAAAGACTTTTTCTGTGTTCAATTATATTTTATCTTTTAAGATAATATATACAGCATTCATAAAACTATTGCACTGAGAATGCAATTAAATTTGTTTTTTAAATTGTAAAATATCCATTTAAATCATTTTCTTTTCTTGACAAACACCTGTTCAAGGAAACATCAGCTCCAAACTAAAATAAAACATGTGGAAAAAAGACATATCCATTTGTGTGGGAAATCCTAAGTTTCTTATTTTAGTTTTTTAAATAGTGATATTATGTCTTTTTCCTTTTTTTTTTTTTTTTTTTTTTGCGGTACGCGGGCCTCTCACTGTTGTGGCCTCTCCCGTTGCGGAGCACAGGCTCCGGATGCGCAGGCTCAGCGGCCATGGCTCACAGGCCCAGCCGCTCCACGGCATGTGGGATCCTCCCGGACTGGGGCACGAACCCGTGTCCCCTGCATCGGCAGGCGGACTCTCAACCACTGCGCCACCAGGGAAGCTCTTTCCCTTTTTCTTATATCAAAAACCAAGCTTCTAAACTAGCATTTCATCTCCTTGAAGATATAATTAAATGACATTTAACAAAACACTTTGATTCTGCTGGACTGTCACTTTTAAGAATAAAGTAGGAATTTACTGTACTATTCGATCTGTGGAAGATGCCAAAAATAAAACTGGCCCATAATAAGTTCATCTGATATTTTAGAAAACAAGCTCCATGCCTATTAATGGATTCAAAGTACACTTAATTTCTATAAAATTTTGCTCAAAGGAAGGATCTTTATGGTATTTCTATAAACCATTCTTAGATATAAGGATAATACTAGTTAGATGGTCTCTATTGATGAACGCAACAGTTTCACCAACAAATAAAATGAAACTCAACATCATCAGGATTTGTTGAATAGCGAAAACCTGGATTTGAGGTGAAGAGAGTTGCTTTATGTTCATAATATCATAATCTGACTAATCAATACTCATTAATTAGTTAAAGTAGAAGAAAAAGAGAGAAACTTTGAAGATGGAAAATGACAGTAGTTAAATTCAGTATAAAATACCCAAGAGAACCAGGTTGAATCACTTTTACCTTGAAAGTTTCTATCTAGATGTCCAAGAAAATAACTTTTATATTCTAAGAGTATTTTTCTAAGTAATTTCTTTGTTTATAATGAGTTATTTTCTTGACAAATCTTTATTTTTTTCATCTTTAATAAGACATTATACAAATAACTTTTGTATAGGATACATTTCACTTTCTTTAACATAGCCTTTAGCATGAAAAAGCTGATGAAGATCAAAAGATCCCATTTGTTTTACTTAGCATTAGTGTTCATTTGATTTAGAACCACACATAATGAATATAAATAAGTCAAAGAGGATTTTTTTAGTGATACTTTTTAAGAGGATAAATCTTCAGGAATTAACATGATGGAGATACTAGAAGCCATAGATTAAACAATTTTAAGACAAGAATAAGAGTCTAAAAAGATAAATGATGGGGAAAAATGTTCTGCAAATTGGTTCTATCAAAAATGAAAAAAGGATACAAGTCCATTTATTTAGAAATTCTTGGAACTGCATCATTATTGGAGTCAAAACATAATACATGCCTCAATTTCCTTTAGCTTACTTAGTAAGAGTCAACATACAGATAAGTGTAAAATCTGAGACAGTACAATTATAATATGTTATTATTTAGAAACAAATAAAGATAATTTAATATTCAAGTCATATTGTTTTTAATCACACAAATTTCTATAATTTATTAGCCAGATTCTCTACTGGAAAAAATCAATTATTACATTTATTACAAGCAGTTTAATAAAAACTTTTAAAGGTAGTAATAGCAAAATTCTTATTAAATAATTATAGGAAAGTAGATTTTACAATTCTCTGATTTATAATTGTTTGATTATTTATAAGTATTTCAAACAGAAGTAAAGTTTTCACATAGTATTATCAAGTTTACCATGATAGTATTTTTATGTTTTAATTTTTTAGTTAATTCATTAATTACCTCATTTCACCTATGATAATATTATAAACATGTAATATTAAAACAATATGTACTGGTATCAATTATTGCCAGAAACTATATACACAGTTGTACATGTATTTTCTAAGATAAAAATAGCGATGACTTCTTTACTAATGTTATTTTAATTAGAGAACATCAAAAGTTTGATAAAGTAATATGCTTATAAAGTTTGTAAAGTAATATGTTTATCTGAAGTTTCAATATTTTTCCTATGTATTATTCACAGAACATGTGTTAACTGTATCATATCAATTACGATGACAGTATAAAATCTTTTTTACTGTTTTCCTTACTAGATATTGGGGATCATATGGACAGGGACTGTCTTTCTTTTCTTAATACCCAAAGTGCCAGCATCAGTGCATGACACATAACATGTGCTCAACATAAACATGTTTTTCAAAAATAAATGAATGAATCTTTAAATGGGTGTATTTATATTAACTAATGATTGATTGCATGAATGGGCTTGAATAAATAGTTTTATACTGAGATTACCACCATTAAGTACATCTTTGCCTGTTTTCTCATTTTAAAATCCTTGAACTACTGTAATTCTCTTAACAGCTTTTATCCAATATAAAGAGAAAGATAAAAAAAATTAAGTAAAGATAAAGGATCTACCCACAAAGAAATTTTACTCTCTTTGACATGGACAGCAATAAGATCACACATATAAATAACATGTTAATAATAAGATCAATAAGTCAAAAGGAATTAGAGAAAATGAAGCTAGATTAGAAGGCAGGTTAGAAAAATATTTAAGAAGAATGGAGCATAGACAAAAATTTCAAGAATTGAAATTATTGAATATATTAGAAGAGGGGAGGACATTTCAGATTTGAAAACAGCTCATGAAACAGCAAAATGGAATGGAAAAGACAAATTTGAGAAATCATCTAGAAGATGATTTGATGAGATTGCTGATGAGTAGCAAGTTAAAGAGAAAAAAATGGGAAGGCATTTGAGTCGAGGGATTCTGATTTGGAAGAAAGAAAAGAGTATAGTATAGCAATTAGCAGAAATGGGAAAACAGAGAATGATTTTAAGAGAGGAAACAATTAGACATATTTCATTGTGCAAGAAATAGATTCTTGACAATAGACCAAACACAATTAGAAATCACTGACTTGATCGGACTCAGAAATTTAAGTGTGGTAGCCATTCTTCAGGGATGATGATTGAAGCACGAGAAGGCTAATTTTCATAAGAGAAAGAAGAGTAAATTACTATGGCCTGGGTCTCAGACATTTCCCATTCTAGTAGAGGGAAAAAAATGAAGACAAAGAAAAAGTCCACGAATTATTATTAGGCAGAAGGGAAGAGAGACAAATAGCAACTGTTAGGCTGCTAACTGACTGTTAGGCTGCACCAGGATGAAGGAGAAAGTATGAGGAAAAAAAGAGTTACAGTTAAAACAATAAAATGTAACATTTAACTCAGGCTCTATCAACCAAGTCCAAATACTCACTGATCCCAATCCTCTCTCTGAAATTAATGTTTCTACTCAATGTATTGATTTTGTTTTGAAATAGTCACCAGTGTTTCTCTTGTGTGCAATTTTTCCTCTTGCACACTTGCTTACCTTTTGCTCTGAACCCAATTCGTTGACTGCTGAGAGCAAATGCTGATGCTGTCCTATCTCTCAGGCAATAATGGAGTTGGTTCTACCATCAATTCCCATCTTCCTTATATAATATTCTTTGCCACTTTTCCGTATGAGTTAGCTAAAATCATCATGCTGAATTGGAAGATCAGTCTCACCTGTATCTGTATTCTACTCTACAACTTGGTCTCTGAATACTGTTGTTTTGCACTCCAAGATTTTTCTTTTTTCTTTTGCCTTTTAAGTAATTAATTCAGTAATCTTGTATGGAGACAATGCAGCTCTTTAACTTGACTCTTAATTTATCGCATTTGTTTCTAGGAATTCATCTTTCATATGCCTGTGGAGTAAGAAACCATACAAATAGAATCTAGTATGTTTAATTCAAAATTACTTCTATATGTGGGCCTCAGCTTTGTCTTGCCTTGCCCTGTGGTTTCTTTCCTGGCCTTGGAGCTACAAGAGTTACTCCTTCTCCAGTTATTTCATGCATTAACCGGTACTCATTATCCTTCTGATAGGACAAAGAAGGATGTTGTCTGTGGGTTTTCAAGGAAGACTTTTATGACACTCTTACCAGAAAAATTAATTTGATGGATGAAGAAGCTAGATGTGAGGAGTAAGGGTAAAAAGATAAGGAAATAGAGCTGGTAATGTAGATTGCTGGAATGATAAACTGAAAGGATAGGGCCTTAAACAAAGTCCAGTTGCTGTTGTTTAGTTCAGATGCTTGTAGTTGCAACTTAAAAAAATCATAACTATTCTGGCCTAAAAATAAGAGAATATTATGATCATACACTGTTATTTCATGTATCCAAAAGGGAGGAATAAAGATAGGTCATAGGAAAGTACTAATACTATGGAAAAGAAAGTCATCTAAATATTTTCTCAAATTCTCTTACCTTCTCCCTGTCTATTGAAAAATTTTAAAGTAAAATAAGAATTAGTTTCTTATGATAAAAATGCTCACATTTAATGTGAATTTATTATGAGTCAGGTGGTTTTCTGAGAACCATCATGACTGAACTCTTAATTCCCAGAATAAACCTATTTGGTAGCGTTGTTAACATCAACAAAGAAGATGAGAAACTGAGATGCCAGAAGCCTGAGGAACGTGTCCAAGTGCCCCAGCTAGGAAATTGTGAAATTGTAGAGACGATACCAAGCAGTAAGATTTCAGTGTCCATGTCGTAAACTCTGTTTTAAAAATTGAGAGGGAGAGCTTTAAGAACATTTAAAAAAAGGAAATATCATATGAAGGTCATTATCTTTAGGAGCCTGGGATTGATCATGTACATTGAACTTAGACTGAATAAATCTGCAGATCCTATTAGAAGTAAAAAGCAGATAATCTTTGATAGAATCATAGAAATAAAAGTAAGGGTCAATAAGGGAACATTAGAACATCTATTCATTCATTCAACACGTTTCTTTCTTAATATCCATTATAGATGAAATCTTCTCCTTGACTCTGGAAATAGAGCAGTAAACAGAATAGGAAAGCTTTCTGCACTCATAGTGTTGATATGTAGATGGAGAAGTCAAATACAAACAAATGCAAAATTAATAAAAGCACTAATTATGGAAAATGGTAAGTGCTGAAACAACAATTCAACAGTGTGTTACAGTGTTGATAACTGGAAGAGAAGCAATGCTTTAGATAAATAATGACGGAAGACAGAACTTGGGTTCAAATTGCAAAATTTGGAATACAGATTTGGGAAAAAAGAACAGAGGTGACAAAGGAGCACTTGGGGAGGGGGTCCTAATACAAGACAGATGGAGAGAGGCTCATTTGATTCTCTCTACACAATGAGGTTCACAGCTTGAGTGTGTAGTTCCAGCCCTTCTGTGCAGGGTGAGTCTCCTGCCCTCTTTCCTCCATCTAGCAGTCAAAGGTACTAGCCAGGGCCTGTATTTTCCTCACTCCACATTCCTTTTCTCTCTCTTCACATTCTATCAGCCCAGTCCTCATTCTACTGAGTCACCGAGTATATGAAGTGGTGTTAGTGACTTTGCGGGCCGCCTCAGCAACCCACACACCTCATGCATCTCCTCATTTCACCTCATGAAAGGGAGGTAGCTTGATTCTACCTCCCTTTCAGGAAAATTTGTGCTAGAGTGCTGATAGGACGAATTAAGTATTTACTATAAGCAACACAATAAGTATTTTTACCCTGAAAAAGATCTGGCCTTGGGATCATCCAGGGCACAACTACTTTGAATAAGGTAGGAAACTGGGTCATTAGTTGAGAATATGGTGACTGATAAAAATAAAAAGATAAGCAATGCTCAAATAGATATAGTGGTAAATGACCCAGGTTATATCCAAAAATCAATAAAAGGACTGTCTAGCAGAGATGAGGGTCAACCAAAAGCAAAGTTGATTTGTTGATTATTAATGGTTAGGGTTAACGACATCTAACTTTTAAGCCTCAAATGATGAAAGTCACATGTGAACACCAATGAAATAAAAACTGCAATGTGATTGTAGATAAAAATTATGAATTAATTAAACACAATAGAGTAAAAATCCAATCATATCAAGAGGAAGTGAATAACACTGTGGATATGCAAGGTTTTGATGGAAGGAAATAAGGAAACAATCGTCTTTAACGGTACTTTTTGGAGATATCCTTCTTAGAGAGCTATTATATATTATAATGAGTTTGAGGATTTAGACTTTTGAAAGCACTAAAACATTTTTTATAATCATCAATAGAAATAACTAGAAATGTTAGATAACTTCAGTTCAAAGTTTGGAGAACTTCAAGGGCTCAATTCACCATGGGATATTACTCATCTCAAATGACAGTAAACAGCATTTCATTCTAGCGTGGGATTATGCTATGATCAACACTGAAATTAATCAAACTTCTTTGATTAATCAAAATTATATATTATCATCCTGATTGCAATCACCTACCAAAGAATCATTTTCTATAGTAATTTGTATAAAATATAATCAGTGCCAATGAACCAAAAGCTGGAGGTCTGTGCACCTAATAAAAAAGAGCAAGTTGATAATTTCCTGTTACCCTCACCTCCCCACAGCACCCCGTAAGAAAAAAAGACACCAGCGGAATAGACAGCAATAACCTAGTTCAGGATTTCTAATTGTTCTTCACCCCATAATTAAACCCATATAAACACTTTATCATATAAAATAGATGGTAATTGCACTGAACAACATATGCTTATTCATCATCTGATGATACCGTCACTTTAAACTGTTAAATTTGCAAGAACAAAGCTGTTTTTATCATAATTTTTGAGTGGCTCTAATTTTATACTGTTCATATCCCATAGGTTGAACAAAATAAATGATCTTATGTATTTGAAATGATTGAAATTAAGAGGTTCCTTTCAGCCTAAAGATTTCATTAAAGCACAGTCCAAGACAGCTAAGAGTTTCCTGACCTGGATCACATAGGGCCTGTTTGTCTAAGGATATCATATAGCTTCATGTTGCTTAATTTATACTTCACCTATTCACCTAAGTTAAATTAGTTCTTCCAAGAATTCATCTCATTTTAATGAAAGCAATATGATGCAGTGGAAAGTATTCTTGGCCAGCTGGAGAAAACCCAAATCAAGCACAAGCCCTGCCATCAACTAGTTCCATGACCTTTTTCAAATTATGTTATCCTTTTGCTCCTTAGCTTAGTTATAGACAAAATGAAATGCTCAACTCCATAATCCCTAAAGAACCCTTTAGCACACAATATGAAACTGAGAAATAATGATTCGTCGTAATATCATATTGTTTTAAAAAAATCAAATATGTGAATTTCATTAAGATCCTTCTGCGCCTACCTCATAATTAACAGTTTGGTTTGTTTCTTTCAAGACTGGCAATCTAGCATGGGCCTGTCATCTTCCCCCATCAAATGCATCCCTGAAGAAATTAGAGAAGTGAAACACAATTATGGATCCCTAAGGTCCACAATTATGGGCCTCAGAGATTGAACAGATTGAAATTCAACTTGAATTGGATGTGTGTCTTGGGTTCGTGGGGACAGGTGGGTGGTGCCTGCTACTTGGAACAGATGAAAGCTGAAGGGAAAATAGATGAATTGAAAGAAAATTATTATATTCTGTTCTCTTGCCTCTCACCTCTCCTACTTTGAGACAATCACCGCATGCTTCTTCATCAGGGAAATCACCAGCAACAGCCCAGTGGCTTTCCTGGCAAGGGCAGAATGTTGTCAGGGCAACATAAAAGGCTTGCTGGAGAAAGAAATGAAGACTGTTGTGGGCCAACTGGTCTCCCCAGCACAGACAATTCTCTGCCCTCTCACTGTCCAAGACTTTGGGATTGATAGTTTAACCTGGGGGAATTGCCTCCTCCAAATGGTGTTTCTTATGAGCATGTGTGTGTGTGTGTGTGCGTGTGTCTGTGTCTGTGGGTAGGGTAAGACATGCAGAAAGATTTACTGGTTTTGTTTTGTTTTTTCCTCTCTACATAGAAAAAAAGCTGTATCTTAAACTCAATTACATGCTTTATAAAACCCATAAAGATTAATATACTTTCTTTATGGTATACTGACATATGCAGACATAAAAGCTAAAGCTACTGTCAAGATATGTTCATTCATTTATTTTATATTTATTAAGTATCTGATATAGGCCAGTCACTAAGTTAGATATATGCAATCTAAAAGAAAATACAGAGTTTTCAACTTACAAAAATTCACAGAAGTCAGGCAGTATAATTGCAACACAATGTGTTTTGCTATAGTGGAGATAAAATTATGATGGAGTCCGTAAAAGAGAGCAATTAACTCTGTGTAAGGAAGTCAGGAAAGATTCACTGAAAAGAGGACACGTTTGAAAGCCTGAGGGGGGGGGAAATATTTCAGGCAAAGAGAGCAATATTATTAAGGTCATGAGAACAGAAAAAAAAAAAGGTATACATGGCGCCTAAGGCACTGACCCCAATCTACCTATGGCCAATACATGAGAGCAGCAGCAGACAAATGTGTGGAAACGAAGTGGCAGAGGTATCAAAAAATATGTAGGATAGGGTTTAAAAGCCCTCAGACGCAATACTGAAGAGTGTGACCTGGATCTTATAAAAACATGTGTTCATCTGAACACTAGGTTATATTCCTAAATATAGATTATATCTGCCTTTTAGAAAAATTATCATGGATGGGAAGATTAAAATTGGGAGGATGGTGGAGAATTAAAAAATAGGGAGTTATGATGATCTATTCAAGAGATAATGAAGGATTGGACGGTGGATGAAATAATAGTGATGGATAAAAGTAGGATGGCTATGAATGCCCGCCTGACTAGATATAAGGGCTGAGGAAAAGCACTGTGTTGAATGTGGACCTCTATTATCCAACACAATGCTTACCACAGAATAGATTGTCAGTATATTTTGCAGGAAGAATGAATTGTGATTTCCAAATGGAAGACAGAACATTTCTAGCAACTCTTCCCCATTCACAGGTTTCTGTCTATTCTTCTTTGGGTTTCACTTCCTATTAACATATTATTCTTTCTCTCTTTCCCTGCTCTTTTTACACCAGGGTTTTGCTTCTGACTCTATACAGTCCATATGGGTCACTATCAAAAGCAAGTATCTGTAAAAAAAAAAAAAAAAAAAGAAAAGACTTCAGAAACATTCCTTGGGAATTATAGAATGTCCTTAACCACGACTTTCCACATGAAAGGGATGAGAGCAAGGATCTGAATCAATTTTACCTCATTGGGAAAAGGTACTCACTGACTTTATACATGAAACATCCCATCATATATTTTCTACCTGTTGAAAATGTATTTTGAGGGTAGATATATTAATCATAAAATATGCAATAGTTTTTTATAGCTGGGGATAGCTAGCATGTTGGTAATGTTGATTTCAAAGCAGTTCACCAAACTAGTATAGTTAGGGGAGAAAGAATGACATGGAAGTAGTACATTTAGCAGGCAAGGAAAATGATTAGAGCTAACAGCAAAATTTTTAAAATGTAATACAATCAATGACTATCAAAAATATCATAAATCATGAGATAAACTAAAGCAAAAACTCCCCCACAGAATTTCAAAAACACCATTTAGATTTTATTGACTTCAATCAAATCATTTATGCTTCTGAGTTACTTTTTGAACACATGTAATACCTATTTCAAGATTCACTCAAAAATGAAAGCAAAAAATAAGCCAGAGTTTTGTGAATTCCTTTGTAATGAAATATTTCTAAATTCTATTGTGTAATATTTATGACTTCCCAATTAACCTTTAAACATAACAGTTATTATATCCTATTATCATTTAACTTGGTAGAACTGCTAGAATTTATTCCTCTACTTATGTTCTGATAAATTCCCAGGTATCTCCATACTGATATTCCTTTGATTTTTCAAATAATCTTGAAACATCCCTGAACTTATTCAGATTACCATTTTCTAACTTGTGAAATAAAGACATCAAAACAATAAAGGCAACCTAAACAGTGAAACATGACATGTAATCTGGTCTGTCACCAAATTGACTGAATATCTACAGTTGACTGAATATATTTAGAATGTCTTTAGAAGGAATGCTTTGTGACTAAAAGCAGGACACCTTGACAAAAGCTACAAGAATTCAAAAAATAATGGTCAAGGTTAGTCTACATATTTTTTAATAGTGGAACGGTTATTCACCAACACCGGCCATGTGTCCTGAATTTGGAAGAAGGAGAGGGGGGTAAGGAAAGTATAACATAGTCTATGTCCCCTTGCAGATTATTACAGGAAAAAAAACAAACAGCAAAATTTGGTTTGTGGAGCCCTGCTTCTTTGATTCATATTGGTAATCCAGTTTCCTCATCGGTGAAATGGAAATAACTCTCTTATTTACCTGTTTTTGTAGGAAATGAGAAAAATCAACACGAACACTCTTCCAAACTGTAATGAGGCATACAAACGAAATTTATTATTATAAATTTTGCATTTCTTCTTACAGAGCTTAGGAAAACTTAGATCTTACATAAAGTCTCTCTTACATCCTTACCCTGAATTTTCCATCCTGAGGTCTCTTTCTTAGAGTTTTACATAAACAATGAGCTCAAACAGCCTCAACAACTTCCCTAAAAGTGCCTGCTGCCCAAGCAAAACATGTTTCCAACCCTCTCAGCTCTAACACAAATGTTCCATCACTTTCTCTGACCCTCCCTGCTGACTTCTACAGTGATTATAGAATATTTCTCTGGTGATGAAAGATATTATTTATTTATTTTCCTATTCTTTTCAAGAGCATATTTTGAAACCTTACAAAATCCCTAGAGCTCATTTTTAGAGATGGATGAGAGGTGGCTTGCATATTTCAAACCCCCTGATTTCCAGGGTCATCTCAAAAGGCATTTAGTGTTGTCCCTGAGGGGAATCCTTTCTGCCTTTCTCTCCCCATTCTTTTCTCCCCTGGGAAAAACTACATTGCTGAGAAGCTGCAAATGCTTTAATATGTCCCACCTCCCAGGAAAAGTGTATGTTTTCCCCTAGGAATTAGCAAATGAATACAATATTTTCCCATTGTTTCCTTTCCTCCAGTCTGGAAGAAAATCAAAACAAGTCTCTTGGGTTGTGTTACAGTTTTCTACCTTCTCAACCATCATACCCGTTACTAGTAGGTAACTTCTGCTCAGCTCACAGGTGAAATAAGACCATAGTCACTAGTATTTTCTGTCCTTTAGGCAATGAATTTCATAATTATAGAGAGAGCTGAACTGTGTGCTACCTTGAGAAGACAAGGCTGTGGGGAATTGAAACCAAATATTTAAGCAGTCAGTGGCAAGAAGCTACCAGGCCTGGACTTCTCAATTCTCTAGACCAGTGCTGCTCAAACGATGCAGTAAAGGACCATTTAAAAAATATATTCTACCTTTAATGGACCAAGAAAAAGTCCTCCAGTACATGACTACCACATATACCTCATCAGGGGAGTTCAACAGCAATTGAATTATTCTATACTCTGCTCTACAATAAAAGTGTACCTGATAATACACTTGGAAGTTGCAACAGATACAAATTGTTATACATTTTCTATATACATTCTTCCAATTTCTGTACTTGTTTCGTATAAACCAGCAACATACAGTTGACAAAGAGATGCCGTGCAAAGGATCATACTTTGAAGTAGCAGTGTTAAAGGGGAGCTTTTAGAAATATTCCTACCTCTAGGAATATTTCAAAATTTTCACTGTGCTGAAAGCAGTCTTATTTCTATTGAAATAAGAGTTAATGCATAAACAGTTGGCTAGTAAAGAAGTCCATCTGGTGTTATGATATATATAAAGAAGCAAATTCTGCTGCCATTTTCTAGGTTTCTGTCTTTGCTTCATACAAACAGAAAGAGTTAAGCTTGCTGGATGACTGAAACACAGATAAACATCCAAAATGGCTTAATTTCCAACCCTGTGAGAATCTCAGTAAAAAGTTCATGGCAAAAAGCGCCAGAGGAAAAATCACAGGTTATGGATTCTCCTGTGTTACTCAGTAATAGTTGCAGTCTTTGACCATCACTTAACCTCAGTGGAGTAGACTTTCTCATTTGTAAAATAAGCTGACATATCAGATTAACTGTTTAGCAAGTCCCTTTCATGTCTAAAATTATAGATTCATTTCTCCTTTAAAATGTATAATCTCCCAACCTTCAATTATGATAAGAAAGATCTCATGTCAAAATAAATCAATAACAATTTCTACCTTCTTTACTGGAGTTTTCCCAGAATAACCTACCATTGATGGAAACATTTCTGAAGGCAATAATATAAAGTAGAACATACTGGCCCTTGTTATAACCAAAATGTTAGTTCCTTGATTAGGATTGTGAATCACATTTGAGTTGCTTAAATTCAAACACATGAGACAGCACTCTTCAAAAGTTAGAATTTTGTTCTTGATATGTTAAATCTAGATCTGGCTTCATGTTTCCCCAGGTAATTAAAGTACAATAAATGGGGCTGTGGAAACAAGTAAGCTTCTTTTACTCTAATGGCTTGCATGACAAGGGCTGAGTTCCACCACTCACCTTTATAAAGAAACAGGGGAAAAATCCAGTTAAAAATAACTCTGAGAAATTTTGAAGGATGACGGTACTGATATAAATTACAGTCAAAACTGGGAGAGAAAATAAAGACTTCCTGTGAGCACTAAAGCCATCAGGGACTCCCAGGCATTTTATTTTGAGCCAAGAGCAAGTGCAGGAGAAAATACTTTGGAAGAGCTGTTGGTCATTGTCCAAAAAACATTGTGAGAGAATTTTGTGACTATCCACAAAAAGTGATGGAGTTGAAAAACAGAGATGGAAAAATTCAACTGGAGTGGGGAAAGATTATTTCCCAAGCATTATGTTGGCATAAAAGAATATGTCCAGCAGAGTCATAATGACTTAAAAATATACTTCAAGCCGAGTTTCAACCCAAGAGTATTAGGCCTATGTGGTTCTAGAAATAGATGATCTAAACACTCTAAGAGGATGAGATATAAAATGTCATGTTTTTTGAACAGCATGGTCACCTGCAATATCCACTCCCATTGTATATTTTTCTGTTGGTCTGCTCAACAGTTTAAGCTGGTAGACAATGCTAGTAGAGCAGCCTATTAATAGTAAATGAGGTTTCACAGTGTCAACAATTTCTTTCAGAGAAGTCTATGGCAATAATGGCTCAGTTTGCTTACTGAAAAACCATTACATATATCATGGACTATATGAATCATCTACTTGATCCTTAGAATTTCTCAGATAAAAAATTACTGTCAGAGTTCCCTGAATAAGGCATTTAGATGTCATAATTGAATTTCCAACAAAATACCTTATTGTATGATATCACAAGAAGATATATACCTATTAAAATGACACGTATAAATACAGTTCTTACTAATTTAGACACATGCTTTACATGAGTTATGCTTTCAATCAACTGTAACTTACATGATATAAAATAGGCTTATGAATTACTCATTGATTTAATAAGCACTTTAAAGGGTGTTTGTTATATCTATTCCCGTTTTCCATTACTGATATGTCAGCTTTCCAGTTTTCTCTTGCCTTTTTTTCTTTATCAAATTCATTGTACTCAAAACTACTAGAAAAAAACCTTTCAATTACATTTTCCATGTTGGCATTTACCTATTCAAGACCTAAAGTAGACTAAAACTTAAAGTTATATTAAATCCAAGTTCAAATTTAATTCAATCAATAAATGTACAAATAAGTATATTCTACATGCTTATACATATCTGTGCTCCCTTGTTATTTTGAAAGTGACTTGCCCCACATTCCAAGATTTCAATTTTTTCAGTCCTGGCAATGCACACCAATCAAAACTACCAACTTGCTCTTTTGTCAAGAAATTAAAACATGGTTAACTCCAACTTACTCAGAATTATTTAGCCTTTATGTTGTGTTTTGTGCAGAAATGAGGATGAAATAAATGGTAAATCTCACTCAGGAATTATTAAATATGTTTAAAATGATTGAATTTAAAAATAAAAATCTGGCTTCTAGAGAGGGAACACAAGGCAAGCAGCTTTTCTTAATGCTTTACTAACAAGGGGGAGGGTACTCAAATTGTTATTTTTTTAAGGGTTTTCTATGTAACAAGCTCTATTTGAAACTTTAATATTATTTTCCACTTTAACCCTCAAAAACATTCTATAACACAGGATTATTATTTATTATTTAAAATAAATGACAAAGTCAGTATTTAAACCATTATCTATCTTGTAAAAACGATACACCTCTTACCAAAGTACCACACCAACCCCTCAAAACTCTGTGTTGAGCATATTCCAAAGTGTCCTATGCGCATTGTAACATGTTAATATGCTTGCAGTTGTGGTTTGGAAAATCATTTTTAAGTGTACTGAACACCAGAACATAATTGAGAACAGAAATCGTTGCTTTTATATCCCTCCATAGGTTTTAGTGGAAAATAATTCTTAGCTGATATACTTTGTGCAACATTATAGCAGCCGGAAACCCTGCTTCAATTGTTTTGTCTCCCATCACCCCAGCATGAACCACATATTTATTTGGCAACTGTCCATCTGAATGCCCTGCATGATTTACCATCCATCTCCTTCCTATATTAAATGCATCCATTCTCTAGCATAAAAGAGAAGATGAGAGGATTTCTCTACAAAGAATTACAGACAGGATATCTGGTTTTCCTACACTATTCTTTTATTTTATTTATTTATTTATTTTATAAATTTATTTATTTATTTATTTTTGGTTGCGTTGGGTCTTTGTTTCTGCGTGCGGGCTTTCTCTAGTTGCTGCGAGAAGGGGCTACTCTTCTTTGTGGTCCACGGGCTT